>NC_041334.1:1752198-2069698 GCF_004354835.1 Perca flavescens
GAATCTTGCACCTCCCGATCTGCTCGCAGACACATCGGGGCCGCCCCGATAATATCAAACATGTTTGATATCTAGGATTATAATCGGGCGTGAAATGACTATGATTACGTCAGTACTTCCACAATAGCCAATGAGAGACAGGTCTGCAAGGAGACAGAAGTGACGGAAACTTTTGAAAATGTCCGCGAAAGCAGCTGTAGTACGGGTCGGTGGACAACTGAGTTGGAAGAAAGGATGGTGGAGATGTGGCAACAGCACGAGTGCCTGTTTAATGTCTCATCAAAAGAGTATCATAATCGGGATGATAAAGAGAAGAGCTGGGGAGAGATCGCTGCAGATCTGGACCTACCGGGTGAGTGTACAAAGTTGCTAGCGCACTAGCTAGCAAATGTAAACATTAGATCTAGGTCAGTGATCATCTTCTACATTCAGGTCTAACAAAAGAAGCATTGCACATACCGTATTTTTCGGACTATAAATCGCTCCGGAGTAGAAGTCACACAGAACAAGTAGCAGGGCGTGGAGACGTACCGTTGTCAAGCCCCTCCCGGCAGCACGGTGTTCAAGCCCCCACCTGTGGACTTGTTCCTCCAGCTCTGGCCATCTAGCTTTCAGCCCACGATTAGCCGATTAGCTTTCTTTGATTTCTTCATTGCAGTAAGAGTAACCTTTTTCACCAGTCCCTCACAAGTTTCTCCCTCATTTCAAACTTTCTTTCTGCTGCTCAATTACTGTTTTCGGCTGCATATTTTATTACCTGCAGTTTATCTCTTTTCTTTCTCAGTTGTCTTTAGGAGCAGCATATAGTTGTCACAAGCTTAGAGCGCCCTCTCGAGGCTGTAGACGGTAATGTTTCAGTATGAATTAACATGTTAAATTATATATATATATATTGATATATAAGTCGCACCTGACTATAAGTAGCAGGACCAGCCAAAGTAGGAAAAGTGCGACTTATAGTCCGGAAAATACGATAGTTTGTTTGAATAATATTATCGTCCACGCTCGTTTTATTTTCTTTTGTTTTTTATTGGTACAAAGGATAAGTATTACTATAGCAAGTTGCCGTGACACAGTATCCATTTTGTTTACATGCGCTTCCCCGTGAGATCGCGTCACGTGAGGTGCTAAATCTGGCAAGATAATCTTAAGAATATCTTGTAGTGTGTGATGCCCCACTATTTTCAAATCTTGTAGTGTGAGCATGTTTAAGATTTGAGGGAAGAAAATCTGCAAAGATTCTCCTCAAGTGTGTGCTGCAACCAGATTTCAAAATCGGTTAGGATTTTAAAACTCCTGTAGTCTGAGCCAGGCTTAAGCAGTGCAATGCAAGGTTAATAGAGCTGAGTCCTTATAGTTGCAATTTCCAAGTTGAACCACTTTAACTTGAATATAGCCTAATGGTAGAGCGCTTCTTGGCTTCAGCTTGAAAAGTTACACTTTCAACATAGTCTAACCACCGTTGATAAGCGTCCGGTATGAATGGCCAGGCGATCAGGCACGTATCTACGGCAGGTGCCCGGTGTGTTTTCACTGTTATACAGTAGCAACACCCTGCTACGCCCTGGGCAGGGCTAAATTCGGCAGTTATCCAGGCTTCCGGTTTCATATTTGTCAGTCAACTTTTCAAAATACATTCGGGGCTACACTGAAAAAAACGCTCCCATAGGTCGTTTGTTTAAGCAATTACTACTCACATTAACATGTGATATCCCAGGGTATGGTCCCATTTTAAAATAAAAGTAAACCTTAAACCAGAAGTGAGATAACGTCTGATTTTATCCCAAACCGCAATCTTTCACATTAAGTAATTCGTTTTATGTGCCTAAACGTATCCAAACTGCGATCGTTTCACAACGTTAACGTGTTTAAAACTGCATCCGTGGGGCGCCCTGGTAGCTCATCTGGTTGAGCGTGCCCCATGTACAGAGGCTCAGTCTGTGGCTCGGGTTTGGGTCCGACCCGAGGTTTGCTGCATGGCAGTACTTTTAGTGTGTATAGAGCTAGCATATTTCCACCAGACTCCATGTAAATAATCAGGACTTTTAGCGTGTATAGAGCCAGCATATCTCCACCAGACTCCATGTAAATAATCAGGACTTTTAGCGTGTATAGAGCCACCATATCTCCACCAAACTCCATGTAAATAATAGGGACTTTTAGCGTGTATAGAGCCAGTATATCTCCACCAGACTCCATGTAAATAATCAGGACTTTTAGCGTGTATAGAGCCAGCATATCTCCACATGTAAATGGGTGAATTAAGGGTTTATTTGAACCAAACCAGAGTGGTGATTGTTGGAACAGTGGAAAGATGAACCAAGACGGCTTTTCATAGTTTTATTTAGTTTCTGTCCACTTTGAATGAAGTGTGTTTAACGATGATAAAAGTCCTGATTATTTACATGGAGTCTGGTGGAGTTTGGTGATGGGGATTTCGGGGCTGTTTCATGTTAAACTAAAAGGTCTATCTCTGTAGGGATCCTTTCCATAATGTTGTCAGACACTTAAAATAATAATCTCAGTCTGTCAGCGGTAAAAACAGAACTTTTTGTGCATGGAAATTGAAGACGCGCAATTGTCCATTTACGTTACATTGCAGTTTATTTCAGTGTTGTTTAATACCGGACCAATGTCAAAGATTGTTGTTCCCATCAGTCACTCAGACACAGAAACATGCGAAAATAGGGTCCAGGTTGATAAAAACCAAAGGTACCCTATAATAAAGCATTTACAAGTTGTTTTTAGTTGTCTCATGAAAAAGGTCTGATCTTTTTCTATGGCTTCAATCGTGTCAAATCCTCCTTTGCATACGAAACAATAAGAGTAAAGAGACTCTGCAGCTGTGATAAGTGTGCCATTCATTATTCCTCCGTGTGGAGTTTGTACTTCTTCCTCACCACCAAGTTTCAATTCACAAGGAATTTATTCTGAATTTTAGAGACAGTTTAATAACCGGCCTTGGTTTTATACTATTGGTTTGACAGGAAACCTTAAATAACACCGAGCAGATTTCCCACAGTGAAAACCAGGTTACAAAGTATTTTAGAAAAATGAAACAAAGGAAATGTTCCTTGAGTCAGCCCCTCTGATAGATGATTACTTCTCTCCGGAGTTGTGACAGACTTTATGAGATGTAATTTCAGCCGACTGAGTCTCTCTTTTTTCCCCAGTAATTGAACAATCTTGTGCAAGGTACAAGATTGTACCTGTGCAGTGTTCATTGTTTGAGGTGTGCTGTCACAAACGCTTCCCTGCTCCGATTCTTTCTGCGGGGAAGCTTGATGGAAACCCTCGGGTGTCCACACGGACTGCAGTCGGGGCTGTATTAAAAGAGACGACCCCATGGAGCTGTGCAGTCGAGGATCCGAGCTGTAAATTGAAAATAAATCAACTATCCATCCCATGGAAAAGTCGTTCAGAAAACAATTCAGCCCGGCTATTATCCATCCAATCATGAGGACTCTCAACACTGTCCACACCGATAAACTCCGTCATTACAGCCGTTTATTCTACTCATGTGCAGTGACGTCTACCGAGCCTGTCCTCCCGGAAAAAAAACGCTCCCATAGGTCATTTGTTCATGCAGCAATTTTGACCTATATTTACGTTTCTAGTGGCCGTAGTAGTTATGATGGGAGCAAACAGATTTGTTGTTGGGATGTACATCATTCCGAAAAAAAAACTATCTGAAACATGTGTGATGTTTTGAACGTGTTTTCAGCAGGCCGGGGTCTGTGGAGGAAGGCAGGCCGGGCGGCGAGGCAGCAACAAAGAAAGCACCGGCGGCTGAACTCCGACACACACAGTCTTACCAAATTTGCAATTAGCCATCAATTTTCGTAAAACGGCCCATATTTGAGCTTTATATAGTTGATTTCTCGCATAAAAAAAGTCTCAGAAGTGAATTTGGTAAGGAAACATTGCAGTGTCTGGAATATGAGATTCTATCGCGTTTCTAATGTGTGTGTATTGGGGATTCGCTCAACCAATCAGCACGCGTCTCTACGTGTGTACGGGGATAAGGCTCAACCAAGCAGCACGCAGCTCCTCTAAATATTCATGACCATACCATATTTGGAAGAAAAGCTCTTGTTACAAATAGGGCCAAAACACAAGGATGCATAAGGGCCAATAAAATATCAACCAGACCATTTTCAGCCCAACTAATGTTACATACCCCATTAGGAGACCATAAGGAACAGTGTGAAATACCCTATATAATCATTCTATCACCCCTTTAACGTACACAAGGGAAAGACAAAAATCATGAAGATGAAGTGGGGAGCCAATAACACTCGAAGATACACAACTGGAAGAAGTGGAGTCCTTTACCTACTTGGGCAGCATTATCAAAAAAGAGGGAGGGACAGATACAGATGTCAAAGCCAGAATAGGAAAAGCAAGGGCAGTCTTCCTACAACTGAAGAATATATGGCACTCACAGGAGGTATAACAACAAACCAAAATAAGAATCTTCAAGTCAAACGTCAAATCAGTCCTGTTCTATGGAGCCGAGACCTGGAGAACAACAAATTCCACAACCAGCAAAGTACAAACCTTCGTGAACGGATGCATGAGAAGAATTCTGAAAATCCATTGGCCAGAAAAGATCTCAAATGAAGACCTGTGTGGACGAGGACAAAGCAAACAGACGAAATCGGACAAAGAAGATGGAGATGGATTGGGCTCTTCGACACTCTTCGTAAACCAATGTCGAATACCACCAGACAGGCTCTGACGTGGAACCCCCCAGGGGAAGAGAAAGAGAGGTCGGCCTAGAAACACCTGGCAGAGGGAGTTTCAGACAGACATCAAAAAGATGTGACACAGTTCTCTGGAGGTCCTTTGTCGACGGCCTATACCCCCCAAGGGGTGTCAGGCATAAGTTACATAAATAAAGACATTGGAACCACACCTTGATGCAGAAAAAAACATACATTGTTGCATAAAAATTCACCAGAATGCAGAAAATGTTGTTTGACGCTTGAAATTTAGTGAGGAACGACCCCCTTGGATATAATGTGCCCCCCCCGGTTGTCCGTCTACTGATCCAGATCTGTCTATCGTCCTGCGATGTGCGGGAAAGACACACTTGAAGGCGCCACACTTGTCTGATTCCCAGCAATTTTACTGGAACAGATTCTGCTTGAAACTCCTCTCCAATCACTCGCCTCGTCACGGTGAGTGTTCTCGACCTTGTGTCCTCCAGCAGACGTGTGAATAGAGTCTCTTTGCCACCTCTCTTTCTCCATCTCTTACTTTTGTTTTGCCCCTCTCGTCCCCAGCCACCCCCCATCCCTTATGTAAACCACATAATCAGTTCTTGTCTGTTTTTTACTAGAAATGCTTCTTTTTCTCTCCTCTTATTTGGTCTAAAACGCTGCAGCTATTCACACATCTGAAGAGCAGCTGAAGCGGGAAAAATTAGAGGACTTGATATGTTTTTGTTGTGAAGGAAAAAGTGTGTTTTTAACGATTTTTCGTTCCACTTTCCACTGATGTCTAGGAGGGCAGAGCTTCGGAGGGCTCCATGTCCGAGGAAGGAAAACGTGTGGTCGAAATATAAACGTTAACTGGCCGAGTGTCAGGGTTGCAACAAAAGCATGCCCGATTGGTTGGGGTTAAGCATCGACCTTGAGTGGTTAAGGTTAGGATAGCTGACTGGTCAGGGGATAGGACCTGAACACATCGGGTTCCGTTACCTTGCGTAGGCATGGATGCCTGGCCAATAGCAGCGTGTGAATGTTGCTGAAGGGCGGGTCTTGCCTAGAAGTTGCGTGGGTTCCATAACAACGCCGGAGATTAGGGTTACTTGAGTCATTCTTCTCATTCTTCCCCGCTCATGTATATGGGATATATACAAATATTTCTGCATTAATGTGTTGATCACTTTAACGTTGCAGCTGGTAAAGGTGGAGCTCACGGATCAATAAAGTTGTATCTTAGCGATAACAATACATCATAATTTATTTGTTGACTATATGTTGTATGATCAATTTGATTTGCAAAGAAGCTAAAGTTATCACTACATGAAGTGCAGTGAAAATTACAATAATTACCTCTGAGATATAGTAGAGTAGACGGAGTCTAAAAAGTAGCCTAGCAGAAAATGCAAATAGCCTACAATAGGCTACTCAAGTAAGGTACTTTTTATAAATACATTATTATAGGTTATAGATAGATGGATAGATGGATAGATGGATAGATAGATAGATAGATAGATAGATAGATAGATAGACAAGCAGATAGATAGATAGACAAGCAGATAGATAGATAGATAGATAGATAGATAGATAGATAGATAGATAGACAAGCAGATAGATAGATAGACAGACAAGCGGATAGATAGATAGATAGATAGATAGACAGACAGACAAGCGGATAGATAGATAGATAGATAGATAGATAGACAGACAGACAAGCGGATAGATAGATAGATAGATAGATAGATAGATAGACAGACAAGCGGATAGATAGATAGATAGATAGATAGATAGATAGATAGATGGATAGATAGACGACAGACAGGTAGGTAGATAGACAGACAGACAGACAGACAGACAGACAGACAGGTAGGTAAGTAGGTAGGTGGATGGGTGGATAGACAGACAGACAGACAGACAGACAGGTAGGTAAGTAGGTAGGTGGGTGGGTGGATGGGTGGATAGACAGACAGACAGACAGATAGATAGATAGATAGATGGATAGATTTATTGATCCCAAATTATCGGCCCTGGATAATAAGTTTAGAACGCCAACACAAAGAAAGAGCACATTTGGCCAAATCTGCAGATCGTTAGCTCTGCAAGATGTATGCTGGATTGTCTATTTTACAAACATCAGGGCTCGACATTAAGGCTTGTATGCTTGTCCGGGACGAGTGGATTTTTTATGCAAGGGCAAGTGGAAGAGAAATTTACTTGCCCCACTGGACAAGTTAAAACTCAAACAAAATAAAATACCATGTGCCACTCATTATGTCTATTTTACAGATTTGAAAAATATACATTTGTTTTCCCCACAATCCGTCGAACCAGCGTCCAACTCAGAATGCTTTGATTGGCCAATCAGGAGTTGGTCCAAGTAATAATCGCCCGCAGTTTAAACATGCATGTTGACCCGCCTCAGAAGAACAGTGGTGGAGAGTGATGTTCCTTCAGGCTCCGCAGCCCGGCCAAGTGCCAGGGAAAGCACCAAGAACAATTAACCTTACAACAACAGCACCATACCAGTTAAAAAGGGAAAGAAATTTGTGGAGCTGGAGAGATGAATTTTGACTGGGTGCGTTATGAAGGAGGAGTAATGTTGTGCGGCGTCTGCCGGTGGGCAACGCAACTTGGCTGGCAAGTAAGTGACGTTAGCTAGCGTCAGCAGCTGTGTACCTAGCAAGCATTAGCAGCATTTGTATCAGTTATGTAATTAAAAAGCAGCTAATATTCAACTGTAAAGTAGCTAGGATCAGGATCAGGAAATCAGCTCACCAGTCTCCTTCCGACTGCCAGCCAACTGGCCGCTCAAGTTTTCAAAAGTAAACGGCGTAAACACTGAGGAAAAGCTGAAGAACATAAGCTCAAGCTAGCATGGTAGCTCGCTTTAGATGATTAACAAGAAGAAAAACGATTTGCTGAAAGACTACTTTGTATATGAATGCGAGTGTTTGTGGTGTTAAAGTCACACAGGTAACAATGCGACTGGTGTGATTTCGTCAAAGGCGGGTAGTTTGCTTTGCTGCTCTATTTCAAGTGTTAGGATTAGGGTTATTAATATGTGCTGAGTTTATTCTGAAGTCTCAGGACTGCAGATAAGATAAATAAATACTGCTGAGCCCTTTTTGATTATTCTTCTTTCATATTCAGCCACATTGACTCTGCAGGCAACAAACTTCCACATCGCAAACATACACAGCAAGGTGCACGCATATATACGCACGCACGCACACACCCAGACACACGCACGCAAGCACACCCGCTTGCACGCCTGCACGCATACACACACAGACAGGGGAACACATAATTCAAAGTCACAGCCATTGTCCTATCATCTGAGCCGTGGTTAGTATTCTGTCAGAGCGCCCAGTATCGTATAAAGCACAGCTCATTTGTATGTTGATAAAATGTGATCTCCCAGCTGCCTGGCTGAATTTGTGAACACTATCCTTTTGACATTTGCAGAATCCCAAGCAACGTGTGTGTGTGTGTGTGTGTGTGTGTGTGTGTGTGTGTGTGTGTGTGTGTGTGTGTGTGTGTGTGTGTGTGTGTGTGTGTGTGTGTGTGTGTGTGTGTGTGTGTCTCACGTTTACATGCACAGCAGTAACCGGGGTATCTCAGTCTTACCCCGGTTAAGTGAATACCCGGGTTCTGCCAGTTCTCCCCCGTATGGGGAGAATGACAGGAGTAACTCTACCTCCGGTACAGTAGGTGGCGCTCTGCCAACGCACAACGCTTTTTCTTCCGCTTGACCTATATCAACATTACACAGACCAATCGCTAAACTAGTCAAATTTAACAACTCAGTGTTTAATTTACACATTATTATTTCATCGTAGGACAGCGCAGTGTTCTCACCAGATAACTGACCACTTGTTTGGCTCATTAGAACGGTATCTGTAACCTCTGTTAACCGGGTTATTAGAACTCCGATTGTAACCGGGGTAAGGTGTTTCCATGGCGTTTGACATATTGAGGTATGGCCTTAACCCGAATATAATTGTTTTTTTAAACTGCATGTTAACGCACTGAGTGTGTGCGTGTGTTGGGATGTAACGATGCATCGGGAAGCGGTTTAAAATGGATATTTAATGTTTAAAGATTACAACCAGTTGAGATGAAAAATGAATCGCAGAGCAATTCTTTAAACAGCCTAGGGCGTAACTTACTTTAGATTTCACTTGTTTGACTTCAGACGTCACTACGTCGTCTTAGTTTCTTCTTTTCTATCCATTTAGTTATTTTGATGTGGGATTTGGGTGAATCAAATCGTAAGTAGAGTATTGTTACATCCCTATTACTTGTGTGTGCCCTTGCATTTCTATGTGTAAATAGAGAGAGAGAGAGTGTGTGTGTGTGTGTGTGTGTGTGTGTGTGTGTGTGTGTGTGTGTGTGTCTTCATTTCCTCTCTTGTCCCGAGAGGTGTGTAAGGGATTAAGCCAATGTTTGCTCAAGTCAACAAATAAGATGGTAATGCTCATGTCTGATAGGAATTAAGTTTTACAATCTTTTCCCAACAATGCTCCGAGTAGCTTAGCCGCTTTAATGAAGAGTCACTCAAACTTCACTTTGCTCTGCTCTCTGCCTTCTTGGCTTGTGGGTGTGGGTGGCCGCTAATTTTATGGCCTTTCAAATCTTTTAAACCAGAGCTAAACTCCTGCACAGATTGCGGATAATTTCTATCCGAATATATCATTTGATGCCTGTGGTTGTTTATGTTCTGCTTTATCAGTTTGGAGAGGCTTATGATATGTGACAGTGATGGTAGGCCAACTTATTGTTTGGTTTGGTCACGCATGTCATCGTGCAGATAAACTGTGATTGAATGAAAGTTGGTTTAGTTACGTCTATGTACAGCAGATTTGTGCATCTGATGATAAAAATAATGACATGGCACACCGTCAAAGGGGGGGGGGAGGCTACGCACGGCAGTAAGCATGATCGATCCGCGTACAGTAAAGGCAATGAGTCGGTTATTTGACAGATATCTATAAGCGTTTGCCTCTCATTTCTGACAAATTGATGAACAAAAATGTCTATTATGCTTCAGTTAATGAAACCCTCAATCAACAAAACTGCTTAAAGAATAATATTAATATCTTAATACCACCGATAAAACCACCGGGAGAGTCCGGTACAGCCTGACTCTGGACGGTAAAACTGACATAAGGGGCCCAATCTTGCACCCAGCGCAGTGTCTTTGCTATTTTAAGACCGTCCGGCGCCCGCGTTGTTTAAATAGCAAATGCACCTGCCCCCATCCGATGGGCGTGCTGGTCTTACAGGGAGGTGTGTTAAGGTGCATTCTGGGCATGCTGGTCTTACAGGGAGGTGTGTTCAGGTGCATTCTGGGTGTAATCCTATCTTGAGGCAGCGGGAAGTGATGGCACCATTGGCCAACAAAAACCTGGTCTAAAGTCAATAACGCAGCATTATATGATATGATCTCTCCTTCCTGCTTAGCAAATCCTCTGTCATAATAGCAATGCTCCAAGGTCCAAACGCGCCTGGCTTTTAAAGGGAATGGGAGATGATCTCTGATTGGTTGATTGCATGTTACAATCAAAACACACCTCTGATTAATGAAGACACTAAGTACAACCCTTTAGAACCATGCGCCCGGCGCACGAACCCTTTTTACCACCGTCACACTAGCAACAGTGGATTTGGACACGCCCTAAACACACCTTCACCAGGTGCTTCACGCCGTGCGCTTAGATGGTTAAAATAGGGCCCATGACCTCTTATTCAAGTTCATGTTCTGCTTTTTCAACTGTTTTGGTGAATTGCACAGTCAAAGAGGATCTGAAGTGCTATTTTTAAATCAATTCTTATTATTTTGGTGCTGGTGATTTTCCTGGGGCCGGCTAAAATGTCTTTGGGGGGCCGCCAACAATTCATCTATGTAGGAAAACCCTCTGAACCATACCTGCCAACATTTGGTTTTCAAAATCTGGGAGATTTGTGCGGGGGCATGGTGGTGCGTTGGTGGGCGGGAGGGGGTACTGTAAGTGTTAAGTATTATTTACATTGCAATATAAATGGAAAACTATACTTAATTTATTCATATTTATTTATATTTTTGTATGTGTATTTGTGTTGCAGAAACACTGCACTGCAGTTTTTAACACTGGTACAAACCCATTTAACACTGTGGTGTTAATACCCGTAAATGAAAACATAACTTTATTCTTAATATACTGAACAAAATTATAAATGCAACACTTTTGTTTTTGCCCCCATTTTTCATGAGCTAAAGTCAAAGATCTAAGACTTTTTCTGCGTACACAAAAGGCCTATTTCTCTCAAATATTGTTCACAAATCTGTCTAAATCTGTGTTAGTGAGCACTTCTCCTTTGCCGAGATAATCCATCCACCTCACAGGTGTGGCATATCAAGATGCTGATTGGACAGCAGGATTATTGCACAGGTGTGCCTTAGGGGTAGGGTCAGGGCTCATCCATGAAGAGAACACCTCTCCAGAGAGAGAGAGAGAGAGAGAGAGAGAGACCGACCTCAACACCAGTTACTGACTGGAGAATTCTTCATTTTCGAAGAATGCTCTGGCCTCAGCTCCAATGAAGAGATCCTCATTAGTCAGCTGGGGCTCTTGTCTGCAGGATACCTCACTGACAGGAGTATCGACAATCAATCTAGCTGGAACAATGTAGCCCAAGTATCTCTTGACCAGTCTTGTCATCTCACTATGTAGCTTATGGACCGTCACTCCTTCTGCCTATTGGTAGAACATGGGTAAAAATGAAATGTAGGAAAAAAAGATATTTACACTTTTCGTAATGTCTCCGCCTTTCATCCTACCTACCTGGAAGGCAGTGTTGAATGCAACCAATAGCTTAAAAGTGGCACTCAATAGAATTTTATCTCTGGATCATCAAGGTAGCCTGTCAGGTTCCTGATTTTAGCACTCCTCTCATCCTCATGACTGTTGAAGTAAGCCTGCGGAGCAGCCCATTGATTGAGCAGTCTTTGAATGCAGGTGTGGAGGCTGAGCCACCGTGTACTGTGGTATCTGAGCAGCTTCAGTTTATCTGTGTCTGTAAACTCAACAAACTCTTTATAGAGCTCACATCTCTTTGCACTGTACAAGGAAACACAAACACACAATGACAAGTAAATCCTTGACTTGGGCCTTGATGGCCTTGATGCCACAGCCTGTGGCAAGTTGGGCAAGGTGGCATGCAACCCACATCCTGGACATAAGGTTGACTAGCTTTTAATTTTGTGATGACTGAATGGTGCTTTCCTTTCATTACACTGCAGTTGTCAGAGTTGAAGGCCACCAGGTTATTCCATGGGATTCCTCTATTACTGTGATAATCAGACAAAAGCATTTGTGATTAATATACATACTAACATTCAAATGAGCCTTAAGTCCTCAGTACTCATCATGTCAATACACTCCCCTCAATGAGGTTGCCAGCTTCTCATACAGACTGCTGTGCCCACATTGCAGACTGGCATGTCAATAAATTTGGTGACCAACCTCAAGATTATTCTCATCATACACTCTTGCAAGTATGACAAGTTCAAATCGGGAAATTAACAGTCGCTGGTGGATGCCCAATTTTACCAGCCACTTATATTTTTTACCAGCCACTTTTTCCGGAATTCAAATTTATTTAAATATTTTTTATTATTAACACTTGTGGATTGTTCAAATTCACCACCCTTTCGTTATGTTCGTGGCTGAACACAGCCACTACTTTAAACTGCTGTAAAAATGTATCAGATAAATATTTTTTTTGCATAAATCTATTAATCAACCCCAGTCCTGATCAAAACTACTATTTAAAAAAAAAAAAAAAAAAAAATCTGGATTTTAACTCTTTAATTGCCAAATTCATAAATGATGTCACAGATTTGGGGAAAAAAAAACACAAAATTACTGATTTTCCATATAAAATGTGATTTTTTTACCTTTTATCACAGTCTTGGACATGTCAAAGATTAGAAACAACATTGGTTTTGATGCATTGTTAGTTTTTGTGCAGGATCAGATTTTAACTTTTTCTCCCTAATTTACTGTTCGTGGCTGAAAACAGCCACTACTTTAAACTGCTAAATGTAAAAATGTATCAGATAAATATTTTTTTCAAATTTCTTTTGCATATATCTATTAATCAACCTCAGTCCTGATCAAAACTACTACATTTTCTAAAAAGAAATCTGGATTTTAACTCTTTAATAGCCAATTTCATAAATGATGTCACAGATTTGGGAAAAAAAAACACACAAAATGACTGATTTTCAATATAAAATGTGATTGTGGACTGGATTTTTTTTTACCTTTTATCACAGTCTTGGACATGTCAAAGATGAGAAACAACATTGGTTTTGATGCATTGTTAGTTTGTGTGCAGTTAGATTTTAACTTTTTCTCCCTCATTTACTGTTCGTGGCTGTTTTTGCCCCATTGACTTCCATTATAACCACATTTTTTGATTGCAAAGCCATGACACCGTATAATCATGCATTTTTGATTGTTGGTGGTTTTCCCTGTTGGGAAGAGGTAAAATGTGTAATTTTTACTGTTGATAACCAGGTGGCACCATTAATCATTTAGATAGGCCTATGCAAAAAAAAGCTTAGATTCTGGATTGTACATGGAGTTATATGGAGTATAATAGCATATTAAAGTGTGTGTGAGTGCGTGTCTGTGTGTGTGAGAGAGAGTGAGAGTGTGGGAACTCACCTTGATGCGACCTGAGAAAATCAAAACATGCACCTCAGCTCTCAGTACTACATTGAGTAAACTAAACAAAGTAAGTGTATTTATGCATCTGCTGCCTTTTGATGTCGAGAAATGCAGACTAAACAAAAACAAAGTGAGTGGATTTCAACACTTGCATGCAAGCCTGCTGGTCATTTGATGGTGAAAAGAGCAGCAAGCAACATGAGAAAGGGCTTGACTCGTAGGGAAGTTTTAGATGTCATTATGCAGCCTGATTCCTCCAGCGAGCTGGAGGATGTATCGTTGTCTCCCTCTGACACCACAGACTCAAGAGAGTCCGATCCTGATTTGGATGTGCCACCCTCATCATCCTCTCTAGCTTCAACTGAAGGCGAGGATGATTCGGAGGATCCTGGATCTGGGTGGATTGGAAGAAACGGCGAAGTGTGGTTTTCTACCAACGCGGAGACAACTCCCTTTCTTCAGCCAGCAAGAGGCGTGACTCCAGGGCCGACCTGCTATGCCATTGCAAGGGTCCAGAACATTGATTCTGTGTTCAATCTGTTTTTTACAGAGGAGATGATTGACCTCATTGTCAGCATGACCAACCTCCATGGGCGCCGCACAATGAGAAACTGGACCGAGATGGACTCCACAAATCTCCGTGCCTACATGGGGCTACTGATTTTGGCCGGCGTCTACAGGTCCAGAGGGGAGTCCACACGTTGCCTGTGGGATAATCGCAGTGGTCGTGCGATTTTTAGAGCCACCATGTCCCTCTCAAGATTCCATGAAATCAGCAGGTCTCTGCGTTTTGATGACAAGCTGCAGAGACCAGCTTGCCATAGAGAGGATAAGCTTGCCCCGATCAGATCCCTGTGGGAAATGTGGATGCATCGCCTTCCCCTCCTATTCAACCCTGGCAAAGATGACACAGTGGATGAGCAGCTTGTGCCATTCAAAGGGAGATGCAGCTTTCGGCAATACATGCCGAAAAAACCAGCAAAATACGGGCTAAAAATTTGGGTGACTGCTGATGTTGGCACATCCTATGCCTGGAGGTGTGACATTTACCTGGGTAAGACAGGTAATGCTGCAGAGGTGGGTCATGGAAAGCGTGTTGTCATGGAGATGACAGAAGGACTCCAGGGTGTCACTGTCACCTGTGACAACTTCTTTACCTCCTACCCACTTGCTCAGGAGCTTCTGAAGAAAAAATAGCCTTGGTCGGGACGATCAGGAAAAATAAACCAGAGCTGCCACCCAACCTGGTGCAGGCTAAAGGACGACC
Source organism: Perca flavescens (assembly GCF_004354835.1). NCBI lineage: Eukaryota > Metazoa > Chordata > Actinopteri > Perciformes > Percidae > Perca > Perca flavescens. The sequence continues at coordinate 1,766,892 of NC_041334.1, forward strand.
TGCCCTCTCCACCGTCTTCGCCTTCACGAAGAACACCACGGCTGTGAGGTACATTCTGAAACGGGGGAGGAATGTGATCCTCATCAGTACAAGGCACCACGAAGCAGTGGTGACAGAGGGACCAAAAAAGAAGCCAGAGATAATCGCAGATTACAACCGCTGCAAGGGAGGTGTCGACAATCTAGACAAGGTTTGTGCCATTACACATTTGTTACTACATGATTTGTTACTTGAATTCATGTGCTTGGTAGGGATAAATGTAGGAGATACTGTTTGTGTTTTGACAATGTTTGCATGATTATTCTCATTGTCATGTGCAGCTTCAAAAATACTTACTAAATCTGTACTAAATTCTTTTCTTGTTCTTTTATTTTTTTAGGTTGTCGGCACCTACAGCTGCAGAAGGAGGACCAATTGGTGGCCACAGACGTTATTTTTCAATATGGTGGATGTCTCGGCATATAATGCATATGTCATCTTCACAGCTGTGGATCCCTCCTGGAACCAGGCGAAGCTGTTTCAGAGAAGGCTTTTCCTAGAAGAGCTGGGAAATTCTCTGGTCTCTGCAGCAATACTGAGGAGAGAGCACCTCCCTCGTGCACCAGTTGCTGCTTCGCTGGTGAGAGAGATTCAGTCTTCTGCAGCTGTCCCTCCAGACACAGATCCACAGACACCAGCAGGCACCAGGAGCTCAGAAGGGAAGAGGGGAACATGCAAGTGGTGCACAGGACAAAAAAAAAGAAGAACAGTTAGCACTTGCATCCGTTGTGGTGGGCACACTTGCAAAGAGCACCAAGTGATATGCTGCAAGTCCTGCTGGAAAGATTGAAAATACACACACACACACACACATACACACACACACACACACACACACACACACACACACACACACACACACACACACACACACAGTTTGTGGTTTGTTTAATTGTTTAGTTCTTCATCCATCCTCAACTCTTGAACCATTGTTCAGTTTATTTGAAGTTGTTGTTGCATTTTGGTTCATAATAAATTGTTCATAAATCTGATGCAGATGCTGAGTAGATTTTTTTTTTATTACAATGGTAATGATTAATGGTGCCACCTGGTTATCAGCAGTACAAATTACTAATTTTACCTCTTCCCAACAGGGAAAACCACTAAGAATCAAAAATGCATGATTATATGGTGTCATGGCTTTGCAATCAAAAAATGTGGTTATAATGGAAGTCAATGGGGCAAAAACAGCCACAAACAGTAAATGAGGGAGAAAAAGTTCAAATCTGATCCTGCACAAAAACTAACAATGCATCAAAACCAATGTTGTTTCTAATCTTTGACATGTCCAAGACTGTGATAAAAGGTAAAAAAAAATCCAGTCCACAATCACATTTTATTTTGAAAATCAGTCATTTTGTGTGTTTTTTTTCCCAAATCTGTGACATCATTTATGAAATTGGCAATTAAAGAGTTAAAATCCAGATTTTTTTTAGAAAATTTAGTAGTTGATCAGGACTGAGGTTGATTAATAGATGTATGTAAAATATTTATCGGATACATTTTTACAGCAGTTTAAAGTAGTGGCTGTTTTCAGCCACGAACATAACGAAAGGGTGGTGAATTTGCCCACGGTGTACTGTTGGGTTTTGGAAAATTTTCAAAGCATTTTCCTAAAATATATGTTAAAATAAGATTTGTCAGTGAAAATCATTCCATTTGCTGTAACACGGAAAAAGTTATGGCCAAATTTAGACTCAAAATTACCCCTTAGTGGCTGAAAACATCCCCAACAGCACATAAGGGTTAATACATATTTGAACTTTACCGATTGCATAGAGCAGATAGCCTTTATTGCCCCACTCTGCTCCTGGGGTCCCGTCTTCGCCAGCTGTATGGCAGTGCATTTGATATGAGACTTGCGTCACGACTAGCGCTGAAAACCAATCAAATGAGTTACAACAAAAGTGCATTATTGTTACTTAGCAACAGCATTCTTTGACAAAAGCTTTCCACCCCGCCACTTTGAAAAAGTAGCTGCCATTGGCTGGTGGCGGGTGCTAATCCCCCACCCTGAAGGCTAACGTTACCACATTGTAAATCTAGCATTACTAATCAGATGAACTTACCCTTGATGAGCTGGTTTTGGTCCTTCCAGGGGAATATTTCCTGGCGATGGCAGAATCAGGGAACATGCCTGCCACACTCGCAGTGATGTCGTCACAAAACGCAAAAAGAAAAAAAAAAAAATTGTGCTACTAACATTGCCATCTTGAGTTCAGCTTGCATCACATTTTCTGCCTCTGTCTGTCCTTTCATGATGAAGGATGAAATCGCCCTTGTGCCCTTATGTGCCTCTTCTGCACGATGGTGCGTCTGTGTTTTAATGTGCTGGGTGATGTCATTTTTCCCGCTGCGCGCTACATTAAAATCAATGCGACAAATCTTACGAAAAGCGTGGAGGTTGTCGATATGACTAGGTAAGATGCATGTCAATTGTTGCGCCCAACCTAATTGAAATGTACAGCTATATTTGGATTTCTTTGCGGGAACACCACCTTCACCTGCCATCTTTATTGGCTCGCTTTCGGGTCTGAACTTTCCGCGAAGCTTGCGAGATCAACTGCGCAACTGGGTTACAGGTTACCAGGTTGAGGATTATAGGTTGCCAGGTTGAGGTCACAAACGGGTTGAAAATTGTAGGTGTGTGGATTGTGTGAATAGGATGCGGCAACTGGTCAACATTAGACAAACATATTGGTCCGATTATTTATAAAGGAGTTTGGACCGTGCAAATTGGCACGGAGTGTTGGCAGCTATGCGCTGGACTCCAGAGATGTAGGTCGGTCTCATGTATCTGTTGTTTTAACAGCATGGAGGCCATGAAATATAGTGATTGAAAAGCTTTTGAAGCAGTGATTACAGCGGTTCCAGTGGCGTGTTTTATGTGTGTGTGATAACACATCTGAGATATCCTCCTGTGTCAAGGAGAGAAGTGTTGCTCTGACTTTGACTGAGGTCACTCCGCTCGCTTGCGTCACGGAAACTAAATGTGTTATCAGTGAACAGCGACCTTTTAGAAAACGTGTCTGGTTTGTAATTCACCTGACTGATGTAACTGGCGCTACCCTCTCATCATTCTGCACGTCTCCGCCCTAAAAGCACCGACTGATGGTTTACTCTGGTGTCACGCGGCGACAACACACTTGAGCTGAAGCGCTGTGATGCTGTTTTAACCCTCCTGTTGTCTTGGGGTCAAATTTGACTCATTTTCAAAAAATCTCTGTATCAAAAATGTGGGTTTCTTTCAACAAATTGTCCAAAAACAATAGCGTGGATGGTTCCATACAACGTTCTTTAGTGTAAAATAAATGATCAGTTCACTACTTTCATTGAATGTGGGTGTTTTATAAAATTTTATATCATTTGAAAGTGTCAAAAATTCTGGAAAAAGCTTCAGAAACGTAGCGAAAAAAATCTACCCTGACAAAAATGTCCTTTTTCGACATTACAGATGTCGACAAAGAACAACTAAAATGTTGACCCAGAAAAACAAAAAGGTGCATGGTCGAACAGGAAGACAACACAAGGGTTAAACATTGATAGTAGGGTTAGATTGACTATCAGGCTGTTTTTTGGCAGTTTGCAGATTATCTGTGTTGGCGTAGATAAAGCACTGTGATACTGTTTTAAACATGGATAGGTTTTTTATGTGTCAGCGTTTTATTTGCCTGATAACCGATGAAGGGTAGTGTTGTCTTCCCGTCAACCTTGAACTTGTTTTTTCTTTGGTTGCCGTTGGGTGACAACGTTTTTGTCACTTTTTTCGATGCTTTGGATGCTTTTTTGAAACGTTTTTTTTCTTTTCTTTTTTAATGCTTTTTAAAATTCATGGTCAATAAACCTAATATATATGACATTGTACATCATTTTTTGAGTAAAAGAAAAAGCAGACCTTATGAATGATTTTGACTAATAGTTAAGATGAGAGGATGTTGAGTGGATCACAGACTGGTTTATGTCAAAGTTTAATGAGACAAAAAATAAATAAATGAAAATGCTATAAAATTAAATAAAACACCAAAATTCAAAATTTTATGAAAGTAATCAATTTGACCTGAGAAGAATGTTGCATGGGTTCCATACAACATACATCCATGTTATGTTTGGGGCAGCTTGGTTGAAAGAAACCCATATTTCTGATATAAAAAAAACTTTTCATTAGCAGGTCAGATTTGACCCGTGGATAACAGAGGGTTAAAAAGTGTTCTACTTTGGCTCTGCTCCAGCTCTGTGTCTGTCCCTCTGCTCCGGTTTCACTCCCCACTGAGTCTGACTTAATGCCCCCCCCCCCCAACAACACTATCTGACTCTCTGTTACTGGGGATTATGGTCAGAGTTTCTCAATTATTTAATAATTGCTTAAAGCTTTTGAACAAAGTTTTGTGTTGGAGTTTGTAACATTCAAAAATCTTAATTTTGACTTCAAAAGTAGTTTTAGTCGTGCAACAGAAAGCTCAGTCCCCATAAATCCACCAGAGTTTAGAATGCCAACACAAAGAAAGAGGAAGGGGACGGACATCCGGCCAAAAAGAGGGATTACCGGCAGAATTTCCATCAGCAACGTAGAAATCCCAGAAGTGGAACTTCGTGGATATATAGACTACTTGTAAGGTCTGGCAATGCGAGACTAGTAATCAATAAAACCAGATTTATTTGGCAGGTTTTTAATGCACTAACAACACACACAGATTAAAATCCAAGTAAATTTGAAATCGGCAATGTTTCTTAATCTGAATAAAATAAGAATCTAAACCTATAAGCCAAGCGTTAAGCTCCAGTAGGAAGTATACCAGTTATTTTGTTCCTCAGACAGCGAGTTTTTTTGGCTTCTGCTCTGAACACATATTGCCACTTGAAGCGGAATGACCTATGTGTCATGTCGCTTCATTTCTCGCCTCGGGCACCGAGATACAGAGACCAAGTCATCTGATTCAAAGACAGTGGTGTTTAAAGTATCAGTAGGGTAGTAGTCTGGGTACACTCGTTTCTGTCTAACCGAGAGGAGAAGATATCAAAGGATGAGTTAAACCCACCCCTCGCGGCTTCGGGATCAGAGGGGTCGAGCCAGGAAGAGGCCAAATGAGCGAAAGAGGAAAGAAGAGAGGAGGGAAGTGGAGGGGAGAACTTATTTTGGGGGTGGGGAAGATTTGCCATATTGTAGCGGGGCAGATGAAAGGATAAAAAGGAAGGGGAAGAGAAAGAGAGGGGAAATAAAGGCAACGTCTTAGGTCCTTAACCCTCCTGTTGTCCTTGGCTCAAATTTGACCAATTTTCAAAAAGTCTATATAGAAAATGTGGGTTTCTTTCAACAAATTGTCCAAAAACAATAGCGTGGATGGTTCCATATGACCTTCTTTAGTGTAAAATAAATGATCAGTTCACTACTTTCAACTAATTTGGGTATTTTAGGGTCCGTTCGGTATTTATGAAATGCACCACCGGAGGAAAATAGGGGAGGGTCATGTCTTTTTATTCTTTGTTGAGGGGAGGGTCATACAACATTTTTTAGTCCAGAGGGGGGGGGGGTTACCCAAATTTTGTATTCATAGAAACAGCAAAATTTCAAAGTAGCTTGTTTGGTGCATATTTTTCCATGTAACAAATTCTCCAAAAACAATAGCGTGGATGGTTCCATACGACCTTCTTTAGTGTAAAATAAATGATCAGTTCACTACTTTCAACTAATTTGGGTATTTTAGGGTCCGTTTGGTATTTATGGAATGCACCACCGGAGGAAAATAGGGGAGGGTCATGTCTTTTTATTCTTTGTTGAGGGGAGGGTCATGCAAAATGTTTTGGTCCAGAGGGGGGGCGGGGGGGTTACCCAAATTTTGTATTCATAGAAACAGCAACATTTCTAAGTAGCTTGTTTGGTGCATATTTTTCCATGTAGCTCTCAGTCTCGGCCCTCCTTCGCTACCAGATGGGTCTGACCCATGAGTTTGCTGGGGGGCACGGGGAGCACTGCCCCCTGGTGGCTGAAACGGGTAATTCCATTGTTTAAAAAAATGAGTGGAATAATTACATCTGGCGATGACTTTCTTAGATTTTTTTCTAACAAAATTGAAAATCAAAGGCCAGGTACTGATGAATGTCCGAATAATAATGATATTGAAACCACTCCGTTTATGCTATCTTCATTCTCCACAGGTTTTCATGAATTTGAGGATGTTTCTATTTCCTATCTACAAGAAATAATCACTCATCTCAGGCCTACAATCTGCTCTCTGGACATTATCCCACCTAAAAGTTTAATAGAACTCTTTGATACATTAGGACACAGTTTACTTACCTTTGTAAATAACTCACTTAGCCTAGGGATCTTTCCAGCTGCTCTCAAAAATGCCTTAGTATTTCCATCAATCAAGAAACCAGATCTCGATCCTTCTGATCTGAATAACTATAGGCCTATCTCTAATTTGCCTTTTATTTCAAAAATTTTAGAGAAAGTGGTATTAAATCAATTACACTCCTATTTAAGTGTACATTCTATATATGAGAAGTTTCAATCCGGCTTTCGGGCACTCCATAGTACTGAATCTGCACTGTTGAAGGTTTTTAATGACATCTATCTGACAACAGATGTTGGAGATTCCATGATTTTAATGCTATTAGATCTTAGCTCTGCCTTTGATATGGTGGACCATGATATTCTTTTGTCTAGACTCGAGCTGGATGTTGGTCTAAAGGGAACCGTTTTGAATTGGTTCAGGTCATACTTGACTGATCGAAGATTTTCTGTTAGTTTTGGCTCTACTACATCCTCTGCTGCTCCTCTTCGCTGGGGGGTCCCTCAAGGCTCAATTTTGGCCCCTACGCTCTTTTCTCTTTATTTGCTCCCTTTGGGATCCATATTTAAAAAATATGATGTGTCGTTTCACTGCTATGCAGATGATATTCAGATTTATGTTCCCATTAAACGGGTAGGAAAAAATTCACCTGAGCATCTGTCGGCTTGTCTAGACAAAATAAAGAAGTGGATGTCTACTAACTTCTTAAAATTAAATGAAAATAAAACGGAACTTATACTTTTGGTCCTCCTAAAAGTAGCCTAAATCATATCCCTGAAGCGTTTACACTCTATAAATACTTGTGTGAAAAATCTTGGTGTTTCAATAGATAGTTCTTTGAAATTGGATAAACAAATTAACTCTGTCATCAGCTCGTGTTTCTTTCATTTACGTATGCTGACTAAAGTTAAGCCGTTTCTATGTCCTCAAGCTTTTGAATGGGTGATACATGCATTTTTATCATCCAGACTGGACTACTGTAATGCTTTATATTACGGAATAAATTCTACAACTTTAACACGTCTTCAAATAGTCCAGAATGCGGCAGCGAGACTTTTAAAAGGCATTCGTAAATACGAACACATCACTCCAATTTTAGCTTCTCTTCACTGGTTGCCGGTTCGTTTTAGGGTCGATTTTAAAATTCTTTTATTTGTTTATAAGTGTCTTAACAATCAAGCTCCCCTCTATTTATCGGAGCTCCTAGAGCAATACACTCCTTCCAGGGATCTTAGGTCAGGGACACAGAAACTTTTATCCATACCACGGTACAGGTTAAAACACAGAGGTTATCGTGCCTTTGCCATTGCTGGCCCGACACTATGGAATAGCTTGCTCTTTCATATTCGCTCTGCTTCTGACTTGTCAGTTTTCAAGTCACTCTTGAAAACACACTTCTATTCAATTGCTTTTAATAGTGTTTAATTTGTTCTTAAATTTTTCTTGTTTTGTCTGTCGTGTGATATTCTATTGCTCTGTAAAGCACATTGGTCAGCTTGTCTGTATAAATAGTGCTGTATAAATAAACTTTGACTTGACTTGACAGATATTTTATAACTATCTTAGCTAAATAACACAAAACAACTAAATGGTGGTAGTTAATATATCTGATTTCATATACTGCTTTAGTAAAAAAAATATTTCCTGGCTAACGATGGGAGCAGCAGGACGTAAAAAACGAAGGAAGGAAGGATAATCACAGAGTCAACGTTCAGTCGGGATACTGTTTTTTTTCAAATGAAAATAAATTGAATAAAATAACCCAAAATTGAATGAAAATAGAGATCTAAAGTTCCCTTATGCAGGAAAAACCCTGTCTCTGAATCCTCGCTCATAGCTCCTCACAGATCCATCCTCCATCCTAGCTCCCCGAGGCAGGAATAAGAGCTTTGAGACGGCCTTCATGAAACAGGAGCCAGAACAACGAGGAGCGTAAGAATAGATACAGAAGAGAGAGAAAAAGCAAAGTGGGGACTGTGGAGGACAAATGTACAGTAAAGAAGTGTTAACGACCACAGTGGACGCCAGCCAAGGAAGAAAAGAACGTAAAGCTGTCTCCTGACAAGGTCTTTTATCCGTCCTTCTCCATCACGGGTCAGGACGTGACAGAAGAGGAGGAAGAAGATAAAAACAAGACTGACTCATCCCTCTGACTGTACTCGGGGGGGGGGATGAGATGAAAAACATCAAACTAGCTTCAGAGAAACCAATCTATGATTATACTAATTATGATTACATAACAAAATGTGGCTATTTATGCATTCAGGAGTGTCTTGAAATCGTTGCTTTAAGCTTGGTTTTACAATTAATATAAATCTGATAAGGGTGAATCGATTGCTTGTCAACTAATGAATTAATGTGCAACAATTTTTTATCTAACTTTAGCACCTCTCACTCTCTCTCTCTGTTCTTTCTCTAGCTCGCTCCACCCTGACAGAAAGTTGTATCTTTTCAGAGTTCTGCGCCCTCTTTCAACACAACCCCATCGCTGCAGCTCACTGAAAACCGAGAATATACTGTACAGACATTTCATACACCATTTGAACAATTTGTGTCTTTATCTGATAGTCATTGACCTCATTATCTTGACCATAACTTATTAAAATAAGCCAGCAGCTTTGTGCTTCAAAATGTCGACACAAAACAAAAGCTTCCAATGCTTCTCCAGAGTAACTTTGGTAATTGCTAAATCTCCAAAAGCACGAGCTGCTAATAGAAACTAATGGACGAGTTAAAGACGCAGGGCTCCTCCCAATGAAGCTAAATATAACAATTATATCTGTATGCAATGTATAGAATATGAAACTAACCGCTTTGGGAGTAGATAAAGTGACGATAGAGAGCAGAAACTGCAGCGGAGTCCATTAGCCATTAAGAATCCCGATCTGCCTCCATTCTCCTTGAACTGTATTGGACAGCAGAGACTGTATCTCAGCGTTCAATTGGTCACTGTCAGCTCACTGTGAGCCGGACTGTCCAACTGAAATCAGGACGGGGCTCAATATAAATGGATTCCTATTGGTTTCTGCCGGCCAGACAAACGACATTGGAGAGGTGAAGAAAATGGCTTATTGATGTCTGAAACTGTGCTGGCTCTCAGGGTGGGAAGCCGGCTCGCTCTCTTTCTCTCTCTCACACACACAGTTTTGGAACTTAGAGGACATTTTATTGACTTATTGCACGCGTAATGTATGCAGAGCGGATGTTCCAAACTACGCTTCTACCATTATCAATGAAACTGGCGACACCGGACACGAGCAGCGTAGTGTTGCGTCATCTCCATGGAGATTCATTCCACAAGCGTAAAAATAAGACAATCTTCTATTTATATATTTTACGTGAGGTGTGTGTGGCCTTTTTACACAGAAACAGATTATAACGTGTCTTTATTTCTTTTAAATTAAACTACCGATACACAGGAAGCATTAATGACTGTCAGTGAGCGTATTGGCAGTTTGGTTTTGAGAGTTTCTGTTTTTAGTTCTTGTTTCCCTGATAAGAGCTGACCGTAGATTGATGTTTGACAGCTCCCAGAGGGAAAGCTCACCGTGTCTCCTGTGACTCGCACAAACCTACGCTGTGTGTGCGCTGCAGGTGGAGACGGTTAAAGGAAACATTCAGCGGCAAAATCAGCTCCGCGAATGGTCGGCATACGTTACACCTTCAATGTAGCCAAAGTGTGAGATAAATAGCCTGACAAGCCAGACCCACATCCAGATGTTGGGTCTGGGAACTCCCCATTGGCAGGGCTCACTCCGATGGGAGGGATAAACGGTTGTCTTTCAAATTCCCTCTGCACGCAGTAGGATAGCGCTACAACCAGGCAGAGCAACGCTAGTTGATAGATTCAACTTTAAACTCTGGACACATCTTCCTTTTTTAAGAATGACTTCAGTGCCATTCTTTGTTCTTTTCTCAAAGAAAAGCTGAACTCCAAGTCTTCCAGAGTCGCGGCCAAAGCCGATTCCAAAGACCGCTGTTCGCCAGCAGCAGCGGCCATCTTCTTTGTTTTCAAGTAGCGGGGAATTCACGCCGAACTGTCGCAACTCTGCCGTCCTTATGTTAAGCCCCGCACACCGACTCTATACACAATTAGATTGGCCTGACTAGAGTTTGGTTTTTCCAGCTCTAAGATCATTTGGCAAAACAGTCTTACAGTTAGCACAACACTATAGCTCACCTGCAAAAGCTCATATCTCTCCCAAAACTGTTCACTCATGCTTCAAAACTATATTTCTTTCCCATATAAAGACTCAGTTCCACGAAAATGGCAAAGATCCTTCTCAATTGCTTTGGCATGTTTGGCTTGAAACAGAACGGACGTTCTCAGCGCTCTTGGTGCTTTTGCCAAAATAACCTGGATGGTTCAGCACAACACCATGGCTCACCTGCAAAAGCTCATATCTCTCCCAAAACAGTTCACTCATGTGTCAAAACTAAATTTCTTTTTCACTCAAATAGTCAGTGCCCCCAAAATGCTTCGTCCCTTTGGCATTGTGTAAGCACTGCAAGTCAAAATGTTTAGATGTTTTGTCACTATGGGAGAGGACCATTGAAATATCCCTCATGTCCACCTTTCAGTCTTAGCCCTTGTCTAGCTAACAGAATACAATTGTGTATAAAACTGAGAGAAAAAAAATAAGATTTGAAGGTTTGTATTTTTCTTGTCATTTTTAGTATAACATCCCATTGAGGTAAGATATTACTGTAGGCCTATCACACACACACACACACACATACACACACACACACACACACACACACACACACACACACACACACACAAATGAATAGGTAAATGAGTAAATAAATATATTTCTTGCTCTATGCACAGTGTCCTGTCCTATACAACATCTAATTCCATCATTGACAGACTACATACCTGTTTTCCCTGTGAAAGGTTTGGATGATGGAGGAGACTGTAGAGCGAGGAACATTAGGCTGCACTCGGCGACCTGCCTCCGCCATTGTGAGGCCATGGTTGATGACATGGTCTATAATTGTGGCCCGAATTTCATCCGGGATAGCATGGTGTCTTCGTGCTCCTCGACCTCTTCCCCCTATTCCACCACCACGCACCCTTACTCCTCCTCCTCTTCTTCTTCCTCTTCCTCTTCCTTGAGCAGGCAGTTGCCCTTGTTCATTTACTTGGCCAGGTGCCTCCATGTTCAGAAATTGTACTGGTCCTGCATGGTCAAGCTCTATATATACATGTTTGGCAGCATTCACAATCATGGACAGCACCTGTCAGGTAACTTAACATACTGTTTGATTGGTCCTCTGAGATGTGTGAAACTCCTCTTTTGTTAATCAAGTTCTAGTTTCACCTGACTGTCAATTGCTGTGATGAATTTTTCAATATTCTAAGGTCAATATTATGTTCTTGACTAATTTTGACAATTGAACAGACTATTGTGCATGTGATGACTTATACAATGAAATGACGCTGACACGTTTTGGAGAGAACAACCATTAGACTGAGAATCAACAATCAGTTTAGATCAACAAGATCTATTCACTTGGAAATTGTACTAAATGTAGGCTACCTGTACTTAATCATTTGCAAAGATGTACTGAGACATTGAGACATGTACTAAGACATTTGCAATTTGATGAAATTAATGAGAATTTCAATTCTGTTGTGAACAATTGCCAAGTGGTTTGGAGGTTTGTCCGTGTTGTTTTGAGAATGTCATTTCTGTTTCAAGAAATGAGCCAAGCCAATGGAGAAAAACTGTAATATGAGTTCCCCCAGCCTGCCTATGGTCCCCCAGTGGCTAGAAATGGCGATAGGTGTAAACCGAGCCCTGGGTATCCTGCTCTGCCTTTGAGAAAATGAAAGCTCAGATGGGCCAATCAGGAATCTTCTCCTTATGAGGTCATAAGGCTTTCAAATGAGTAAAGTGGCAGTTGGTCAAGGTCTATATAAAAGAGACTTCAGATACAGTATTAGGGGACCACTAAGGTCTATATAAAAGAGACTTCAGATACAGTATTAGGGACCACTAAGGTCTATATAAAAGAGACTTCAGATACAGTATTAGGGGACCACTAAGGTCTATATAAAAGAGACTTCAGATACAGTATTAGGGACCACTAAGGTCTATATAAAAGAGACTTCAGATACAGTATTAGGGGACCACTAAGGTCTATATAACAGATACTTCAGATACAGTATTAGGGGACCACTAAGGTCTATATAAAAGAGACTTCAGATACAGTATTAGGGGACCACTAAGGTCTATACAAAAGAGACTTCAGATACAGTATTAGGGGACCACTAAGGTCTATATAAAAGAGACTTCAGATACAGTATTAGGGGACCACTATAGTCTATATAAAAGAGACTTCAGATACAGTATTAGGGGACCACTAATGTCTATATAAAAGAGACTTCAGATACACTATTAGGGGACCACTAAGGTCAATATAAAAGAGACTTCAGATACAGTATTAGGGGACCACTAAGGTCTATATAAAAGAGACTTCAGATACAGTATTAGGGGACCACTAAGGTCTATATAAAAGAGACTTCAGATACAGTATTAGGGGACCACTAAGGTCTATATAAAAGAGACTTCAGATACAGTATTAAGGGACCACTGAGGTCTATATAAAAGCATCCAAAGAGCACCATGTCAGGGACCTTTAAATGATTAGTAAACATGTAATAAAAATAACTTTTAACAATAATTAGTTCTTTCACCAGTAAATTGCTGTTAAAACACAAAAACAGATGAGAAAAGGGTATTTTACAATAATTTTAAACGCACCATGAGGTTTACTTGTTTTAAGTAAATGCAACATTTAGTCCCGTCTGTGTTGTTGTTTCTCCGACAACACATTTCAATTTTCTAATTCCTCTGCTCTTCCCCAGCCTCGGTTTCTCCATCATCATCCTCTGTTTCTATGGGGAACAGTAAAGCGTGCTTGCATAAACAAACAGCACTGGCCTGTGGCGTGTTGAATAAAACATGTGGATGCTGAAAGTCTGTGCAATCCCCCTTTAAATATATTTGTAATTCCATGCTAATTTGTTATCCTAAAGCGGCCGCCTTGTTTCTGACGTGCGCGCGTCTCTCTCTGTGTGTGTGTGTGTGTGTGTGTGTGTGTGTGTGTGTGTGTGTGTGTGTGTATGTGTGTGTGTTTCTGTGTGTCTGTGCGTGTGTGTGTGCCTCTGTGTGTGCCTCTGTGTGTGTTTGTTCATTGATACATATGTAGCTATTCTTGGGTGTGTTAAATATTATGTGCTTCATATGAACCTATAAGATTTAATAAAATCTGCGTGTGTGGTTCACAAATTTCAATAACCGGCTTAAGAACACATTCATGCTACATGAGGATGGGGATACAGACGGGTAGATGTGTCTCTGTGGAGCTATAAGAGGTTCAATATGATTTCAAGGTGCGACACGGATACAAAAAAAATGCAGTTATCTTAATATATTGGTATCATGTTATCATACAGATCTGCTCTCAAAGACTGGGATAACAAAACACTCCACAGGGTGCATTCAACAGCGTATAAATCATTTAAATGTCGTAATTAAATTTCACACGTGTGTGTGATTAAAAAGCAATTGTTGTAACTGTACCGTTTACATTCTATGCTCCACAAAGGTTCCCCATCCAAGAAAGCATATGGGCAAACAGTGTTTCCCCTACCATTGTTTAGACGTCCCCGCCGTCCCTCTGACAGAATGACACAATTATATAATTATGCTACAAAACCAGATGCGCGAGATAAAGCTGTTTTCACACATACAGGCAATTAGCTTCTCGTTCCTCGCCTTAAAGCTTTAGTGCGTAACTTTTTGATATTAATGAACGTCCGTTACATTCAAGCCATTACCAAATGAGTTGAGACAAAGCTAATTAAGACTATCAGCTCCACACAACTCTCTCTGGATTTCTCAGTATGGCTATGTTCAGATGATTGTGACTTTCCCGCGCAGAAACTTGAGTGAAGATAATGACCTCTTCTGAAGAGTCCGTCTTGTTTTTTTTAATACTCCGTGTCCTCCTTGGCTGCTAGCAACTGTGTGGAGGAGAGGGGGGGGGGCGACAGAAACTATGAACTATAAAAGCTCAATTCATTTTAACTTTAGTTGCGCAACCTTGCCCCTATTTTCACCTCTTGCTGAGTAACGTACGTTAACATCCCACGGTCTGGTGAATGTAGCATAGCTGGAGCAAGCTCCTTTGTAATAACTGGCGATAGAAAATGTTGAAGAGGAGCGCAGACTTTTTGTCGTCGTACAACAACTTTTTTCTATAGCAACAAATGTAAATAAATAACACAAAAAATATTTAAAAAAAGTTTAAAATAAATGTCATAAAAGGGAGGAAAATAAAAAAGGTACAAAAACTCTTAAAAAAGCAACATTTTATAAAAAATTGACAAAAAAGCGACAAAAATACAATACACATTAATTTAATATCATAAGAAATTAACTAACGTAAAAAGAGGATTTGTCAAACTCAACAAAAATGCTAAAAAACCCAAAAAGAAATCAATGAGTGTCAAAAGCATTGACAAAAAAAGGTCCAGAAAAGTTAACAAAAAGCATTTAAAAAGTTTTCTTAATGAAAAATATCTTATTAAAACAAACATTCAAAAAGCATAAAAAAAACATCTAAAAGAACTTATGTTAATTATATGCAAAATATTTACCAAAAAGTGTCACAAAAAAAACCTAAAATAAAACCCCAAAAAGCATAATAAAAAGCAAAAAAATATTTTTATAAAAAGTGAACGTCTTGGGGTAGAGTTACCACCCCTGCCTGCAGGGGAAACACTAGGGGTGCCTCTTTTGCTTCCTGTGCGATTGTTCACTCTCCGTTAATCCGTCCTGCACCAAAACACTAAAATACAACTGACAGTGAAATGTGAGCTTTGAAATGAGCCGATTATTGTTTGTCTTATCTTACACACGAGGCAGCGGCCTTTGAACACAAAAGACACTTATTTCTTATGAACTGCACTAACAGAATAAAAAATATAAAGATCAAACGGTAGGACTCCGTATATGATATTCTGTTTATGGATGATGAAAGGGAAATTCCCCCTTTTGAAATGATGGTCATGTACATGCTATAGGTTTCGGTTGAATTGCCGTATTGCTCTCTGGTGTTTCTGTATGAAGGAGACCACAGAGTGTCTTTTTGAGCCATGTGAACACAACAGTAGATCTATATAGGGTTGCACGATATTGACAGAATGTGATATTGCGATATTGATTGGTGACATCACGTGATTGGGATATGACGGCAGTATTTTTGTGGGCTCGGGATGGGATGTGAGCGACAATTGATTCCTGTGTCACCCTCTAATGCACACACATCACGTGGTGGTACGCTCCATAGGGTTTGTCACGTAGTGGACCAGTGGTACGCTCCATAGGGTTTGTCACGTAGTGGCCTCGTGGTACGCTCCATAGGGTTTGTCACGTAGTGGACCCGTGGTACGCTTCATAGGGTTTGTCACGTAGTGGACCCGTGGTATGCTTCATAGGGTTTGTCACGTAGTGGCCACGTGGTACGCTCCATAGGGTTTGTCACGTAGTGGCCTCGTGGTACGCTCCATAGGGTTTGTCACGTAGTGGACCCGTGCGCTGACCTGCACTAACGTGTGCACGTGGCACGGTAACTGGACCAATGAAACAGGATCATTACAGCGTTTCAAGCGAGCTCTAAATCAAACACAACTAAGCCACACAGCCAACAGATGGGATGCAGCGCTCCACAAAATAAACTAAATATTGCATACTTATCAAGACACTTTCAATATAATATTGCGTGATATCGTGATAACGATATTGAGTCGATATATCATGCACCCCTAGACCTATATTATGGCTGCAACTAAAGATTATTTTCGTAGTAAATTATTTTCTACATTAATCTAAAAAATATAAAGGGAACATTGTCAAGTAAAGCGCTCAGAGTTCAGCAGTCTTTATGGGATGAAGCTCTTTCTGAGCGTGCTGGAGCACTACCGTGTGCCAGACGATATATGTTTGTGTCCGTTATTTTCAGCTTTTTATCTCCTCCCACATACCAAAGACATCCAGGGTTTCCCCCAGTGTACTGCAAGTTGCCCCCCACCAGGCTTAAAGGAACACGCCGTCTTATTGGGACTTTAGCTTATTCACCGTAACCCCCAGAGTTAGACAAGTCGATACATACCCTTCTCATCTCTGTGCG
This sequence comes from Perca flavescens, assembly GCF_004354835.1. NCBI lineage: Eukaryota > Metazoa > Chordata > Actinopteri > Perciformes > Percidae > Perca > Perca flavescens. The sequence goes on from NC_041334.1 coordinate 1,783,430, forward strand.
TGCCGTAAGGCTGTCTGGCGGCATCAGGCCAGCACAGAACATGCAGGTGAATGGTTCCAGTAATCCTACTGCTCCGAATAAGTGACAAAATAACGCCAACATGTTCCTATTTACATGTTGTGATTTGTAGAGTCACAGCATGTACAAAAAACAGCGTAACTATATTCTCAGATAGGCTTAATGCAAAGCAAATCATTCCGCCCAAGTACTATATTTTTCCGCCTGAGAATATAGTTCCCAGTTTGTTTACGGTTAGAAGATGGCTGTGGCCCATGTTACGTTGTTTTTTGTACACGCTGTGAACAAAAGCAGGGGGAATGAGAGGGGGAAACCCCAGAGCAGGGGGAATGAGAGGGGGAAACGTAGCAGAAGATAATAGTTTCTAAACCAAAACGTAGTGAGGTAAATGTAGCCTTAAAGGTGCTCTAAGTAATGTTCGGTGACGTCACGACATTCAAAGTATCGTCAAACAAAACGGAGGCTAGCTCGCCCCTCCCTCCTCCTCATCCCGTCCCCTCCCTGCCGGCGGAGTTCTTGCCACCTTTCGAGGGCTTTTCCGAGGACTTTGTGCTTTCCTTCTCCTTTTCCCTCTTCTTTGCTATTTGTTCATCGGAACGTCATCTCTTTGTCGTGTGTCGGCCATATCAGAATTCAAGAGAATATAATTCTAACTCTCCTCAAGCTAACTTCTCTTCACGCTTCTCTTTCCTCCACTCCCCACACCCCCCTTCATGTACACGCGCAATAATCCCCCAACCCCCACCCCCAAATCCTTGGTTATTGTCTAGAACGCTGGAACACGGTTTATGTTTGGTGGTGCAGGTTGGCGCGGTTTTGTTTTTCTTGCTGTTTATGGAGCCTGGGCTGTCTACAGAGACTGCGGCTAGCAGATAGTGAGGAGATGTTTTTTACAGTGTGTTCAGGGGACAGGCAGCTAGCAGATAGTGAGGAGATGTTTTTTACAGTGTGTTCAGGGGACAGGCAGCTAGCAGATAGTGAGGAGATGTTTTTTACAGTGTGTTCAGGCGACAGGCAGCTAGCAGATAGTGAGGAGATGTTTTTTACAGTGTGTTCAGGGGACAGGCAGCTAGCAGATAGTGAGGAGATGTTTTTTACAGTGTGTTCAGGGGACAGGCAGCTAGCAGATAGTGAGGAGATGTTTTTTACAGTGTGTTCAGGGGACAGGCAGCTAGCAGATAGTGAGGAGATGTTTGCTGTATGTGACAAAAAATGTTGTAGCCTAAAAAATGCTTAGAACAGTGTTTCTCAAATGGGGGTACGTGTACCCCTAGGGGTACTTTGGAGGACTGCACGGGGTACGTGACATATTTAACTAAATGTTTAATAGTTAAAAGGCTGTTTCCCAGAACATTGTTCCTCTTCATGTAGACTTTTTTTTTTTTTTTTCTTCCAAAAACATGACATTTGTGTCTCCTCCTTTGGACCTAATCTATCCTCCCTTCCTTCTACTTTTTACAAGTTTCTCGCTTTTTTCTTCTTATGTCACAGTTTTTGAAGTTTCTGATACTATTTTGATCTATTCTTGCCTTACTTCCTCCCTTCTTTCTACCGTCTTTTTCCAAGTTTTTGTCTTTTTTTTACAGGTTTTGTCTCCTTTTCTCATCAGCATTTAAATGTTTTTTCAGTTATAAAGCTGTTGTTTAGTAAATCTATCGCTGACAGCGCTTTACTGTTCCTGTTTATATACACTTTTTTTTTTGTACCGAAAATGATTAGTGCTGGTCATAGGGTACTTGGCTTAAAGAAACAATTCAAAAGGGGTACATTATTGAAAAAAGTTTGAGAACCACTGACTTAGAGCACCTTTTAAAGCAAACTTTCCAAATCACTTCCTGTTGTTGCCAAAAGTTATTTTCATATCATGACTATTTCTGCTGCCACCGTTTCAGTAGCAATGTGAATATAACTCTTATTTTGCCGTAGTGTATGATTCAGTCCAGGCCATTCTCTCCTCCTCATTACAGTCATTCAGAAGGTCAGTCGGGCCCTCCAGAACAATATGGAGACAGAAAGACAGATGGGGAGAGACAGACGATGACTCAAATAGACAGAGAGAGAGCTATGTCAAAACCAAAAAGCTGCAGCTTTGCCATCCCGGCAAGAGGAACTATAAATGGGCCTCTTAATTAAGGTCCCTTAGTCCCACACATGTCGCCAAAGGCTGCTGCTGCTACTCACATCCAACTAATGTGGTTTTTATAAGGGCCTGGAGGAGGAAAGTGAGGGGCGAGAGAGCGACAGAAGACAGAGAGAAAAAGAGACGAAGAGAGGGGCGAACAACATTGAGAACACTTCAGAATAACCCTCTTATAATGATATACAAGCGAGCAATTCAATTTCTGGACAGGAAGCCGATAGGATCACATCATGGCCCATGTTCATGATAAATGAAATATGTGTTGATCCCGGGTTTTTCCTGATGTAGAATGGGGATTGGGGGGGGGGTGACAACGCTCGACAGTAAGCATGATCGGTCCACGTGTGAAGGCAATGAGTCTGTGTCACCTTATTTGACAGAAATCGATGCATTTGCCTGTTATTTCTGACAATTTGATAAACTAAAATGTATATTAAGCTTGAGGAAATAAAACCCCCATCAACTAAACTGCCTAAAAAAATTATAGGGAGAGACTAAAGAGAGAAAGAGACAGACTAAAGAGAGGGGACATGGAGAGAGAGAGAAAGAGGGAGAGAGACAGAAGGAAAGAGAGCGAGAGACAGAGGGAGAGACAAACAGACTAAAGAAAGGGGACAGAGAGACAGTAAGACAGAGGGTGGGAGAGACTAAAGATAAAGAGAGAGAGAGAAAGAGACAGACTAAAGAGAGGGGACATGGAGAGAGTGAGAAAGAGATAGAGAGACGTGCTGTCAGCTTTAGACGCGCCATTGTCACTCCTAATAAACCATGGCAGCCTGGTGACTAATTAGCCATAATTCTACTCGTCGGGGCTTTGAGAAATGTTTGGAAATCTCGCCCGAGTCCCAGTCTTGTTCTGCCAGGAGGAATGTCAGTGCCAGGCTGGGGCTAAGCGATGCTGGCACGGCATCAAGAGATGCTGGCATGTGTCGAAGAAAAACTCTCCGAATGGCCTCTAGCTCTGGAAGAACTCGAACAACTGTTGGAGAGAAAACTTCAGCGAGAAAGTGGCTTTGACTTCGGCTGCAAGTTTCTCCCCTCCTCTGACCTTGATGGGTATGAGAGGCTTGCTCTCTCGCAGGATGTTTCAGGGACTGACAGGCAGAACTCCAGGGTTTTTCTGGGTCAGAATGGGCCTTTGGGGGACACACATATCAAGCAGGGCTCTGGGGGTGAGTGTCAAACATCTCCTGCATTCGGACACATTTTAATGCATCAATTTATGTTAGAAACGTCTTTATTTATGTGAAGGAAAACACAAAATTCAGACTGCAGTTGCCAATTCAAAGTTTGGAGTTATGGCTGCACGATAAGATAACGTTTAATATCACAGTAACATTATTACTTGCGATCAACAGATATTAAAGTGTTCTCAGTTCTGTTGCTTTCAGTATATATACAACAAATTGTCTGTTGAACAAAAACAAATGAAAGGAAATCATTTCCAGCTTTTTTATTGAACATATTGAACATTGTATTGAATATAAATCAGTCCCTCCAGGATTTTGCGATGTTGCGATCGCGCCAATTCATGCAAATTCAACCACAGCGACTTTGGTGCGACTCCCAATTTTGACCAATCACTGCAACTTTTCCTCAAATTTGACCAATAACCGGAGTTTCCCGCAACTTCAACCAATCCCAGCAGTCCCACGTGCCAGACATTGTATCAGTATGTGACTCCGAGAGCCACTGACCAAGCGGGAGTGAGAACGGGTCGCCAAATTAATTTCCTTGTAAGACCAGACTGTGTAACTCGAACATCTCACATTTACCAACAAAATTTACGTTTTTTCACAATAAAGTTGCTGAAGCGGCTGCTGTTTCCTGTTGGCTCTCTGCAGCGGGCGGGGCTGCTGCTCGGTTCCCGCCGCGACTGACACACAAACACGGTGGATGGAGGAAAAACCAGGGATGAGACGTACACGATGACCTAAATTGAGGACAGCTACGCTCGTTATTGTAAGTGCAATGATAAGTTAAAGTCCAATAAGTACTTTATCAAACCGTATGAATGTGTGTCCCAGGCCAGGTTAGGAAATTAACTAACAATGTAAAGATCAACAAGCCACTGGATTTGTTCAATAAATTATTTTTTGTCTTAAATCCACCAGCCATTTTTATATTATACCAACATTTGCAGCATACTGAGCCTTTCTGGTTACTAATAAAACTCAGACTAGAGTAGTTTTATTCTCCCCAAAACAAGATTCCTTTTAATTTTTAAAGAACTATACAAAAAAAACAATATATATCGCAAAAGCTCCCTGAAAATCAGGCATTTTTGGCCGCAACGAAGTAAAAAAATGGCCGCAAAATCCTGGAGGGACTGATAAAAGGCAGCATTAAAAAAGAACGACATTTTAAAGCGTAGTTTTCTGTTGATATTTTCTTTCACCTATCGCACAAAAATCTAAGATGTCTTTTGCAATGTGTTTTTTGCACTAGTTGATGTCGGGGATAAAATAACAATTTATTGTGCAGCTACCAGTATGAATACAATGCCGTGAGTGGCTATTACATCAGGGGTCTGGGCCCAGATAAGAGAAGGTTACCCAAAGTGTAGTTTGTTTGATTAGTTTGAACACTGCGCACCATACCCAGTGTAAGGCAAGGCAAGGCAAGGCAGCTTTATTTATATAGCACATTTCAGCAACAGGGCAATTCAAAGTGCTTTACATAAAACATTAAAAAGCAGTTAGAAAACAATTAAAAAACAATAATAAACAAATTAAAAACATTAAAAGACAAGAATAAAATTGATAGTGCAGTATAAGAATAAAAGTTACAGTGCAGTATAAGAAATTAAAGTTAATAAAATAGATTATTTAAAGAAAAGCAACATCAAAAAGATAGGTCTTTAGCTTAGATTTAAAGGAACTGAGAGTTGCAGCGGACCTACAGGTTTCTGGGAGTTTGTTCCAGATATGTGGAGCATAAAAACTGAACGCTGCTTCCCCCTGTTTAGTTCTGACTCTGGGGACAACAAGCTGACCTGTCCCAGACGACCTGAGAGGTCTGGGTGGGTCATAATGTAGTAACAGATCAGAAATGTATTTTGGCCCTAAACCGTTTAGTGATTTATAAACCAGTAAAAGTATTTTGAAATCAATTCTTTGAGGCACTGGAAGCCAGTGTAGAGACTTCAGTACTGGATTGATGTGATCCACTTTCTTGGTTTTAGTGAGGACTCGAGCAGCAGCGTTCTGAATCAGCTGCAGCTGTCTGATTGATTTTTTAGGGAGACCTGTAAAGACACTTGTCCAAGATAAAAGCATGGACAAGTTTTTCCAGATCCTGCTGAGACATAAGCCCTTTAACCCTTGATATATTTTTAAGGTGATAATAGGCTGATTTTTTAATTATGTTAATGTGGCTTTTAAAATTTAGGTCTGAGTCCATGACTACACCAAGATTTCTGGCTTTGTCTGTTGTTTTTAACATTGTCGTTTGAAGCTGAGCGCTGACTTTCAATCGTTCCTCTTTTGCTCCAAAAACAACCACCTCCGTTTTTTCTTCATTTAATTTAAGAAAGTGCTGTGGTGTGGTCGAAAACCTGACTGGAAGGCATCAAAGCTGTTGTTTAGCGATAAGAAAAGGTTGAGTTGTTGAAAAACCGCTTTTTCTATGATTTTACTTAAAAATGGAAGGTTTGATATTGGCCTATAGTTGCTCATTAGTGTCGTGTCTAGATTGTTCTTTTTTAGGAGTGGCTTGATGACTGCAGTTTTCAGGGCCTGTGGGAAGATACCTGAGAGCAGAGACGTGTTTACAATATTTAGAAGATCAGAAGCCAAACAATTCGAAACATTCTTGAAAACACCCGTTGGTAGAATATCAAGGCAACAGGAGGAGGTTTTCAGATGTTGTATTATGTCCTCCAGGTTTTTAAGGTTGATCGTATGAAATTGTGTCATGTTGGAATTTGTTTTGCGTGCACACTGTGACAACACATATCCTATACTTGATATGGAAGCACTGACTGTTTGTCTAATTTTCTGAATTTTGTCTGTGAAGAAGGAAGCAAAGTCATTGCAAGCCTTGGTAGACAACAGTTCAGATGCTACTGGAGGGTTTGTTAATCTATCAACAGTAGCAAACAAAGCACGTGAATTATTATTGTTTCTGGCAATAATGTCAGAGAAAAAGGACCGCCTTGCATTCCTTAGTTCCAGATTATAAATGCGAAGTCTCTCTTTATAAGTGTTATAGTGGACCATGAGATTAGATTTTCGCCAACTGCGTTCAGCTTTTCGACACTCTCTTTTTTCTGTTCTCACAACTATAAAATTTCTCCATGGAGATCTTTCCTTACCAGAGACAGCTTTGACCTTAGTGGGAGCAATAGCATCAATAACATTCGTAATTTTACAGTTGAAATTATCTACAAGCTCAGTGACTGAGGCCCCAGTGAGGGTGGGTGTAGAGGAGAAAAGCTGAATGAATGATTCACTGGTGTTTTCAGTGATATACCGTTTTCTGATTAACTTTGTTTGAACACTTTTGGGCAGAGAGATAGTGCCGTTAAAGAAAACACAGGAATGATCAGAGAGAGCAACATCAGTCACCACAACCTTGGAAATGTTCAGACCCTTGGAGATAATCAAGTCCAGAGTGTGCCCCTTATTGTGCGTGGGCTGTGTCACATGCTGAGTCAGTCCATAGCTCTCAAAAACACAACACAGTTCTTTGGTCCTTCTGTCCTGGGGGTTGTCAACATGAATGTTAAAATCACCAGCAATAATTACACGGTCAAAATTAATACAGATTATAGACAACAGTTCAGTAAAGTCGTCAAAGAAGGATGCACAGTATTTAAGTGGCCTGTAGATATTTAGAAGTAGAGCTTGAGGGGAGGATCTTAGCTGAAGAGCCACATATTCAAAAGAAGCAAAATTTCCGTAAGATATTTGCGTACATTGGAATGAGTCATTAAACAAAATGGCGACTCCACCTCCTTTCTTATTCACTCTATTCTCACTCATAAAACTGAAGTTAGGGGGGGCTGACTCAATGAGAACAGCAGCACTGTTATTATGGTCCAACCAGGTTTCAGTTAAAAACATAAAATCAAGATTGTGGTTGATAATAAAATCATTGATTAAAAATGATTTTCCCACCAAAGACCTAACGTTAAGTAGTGCTAGTGTTAGTGCTTTTTCATTTTTGGGACAGACTGTGGCTGACGAGGAATGGATGCTAAATTTGCAAAGTTTGCAGTTCCGTGCTTATTCACCATTCTTTTTCTATTACCTATCACAACATAAATTGTGGAAGAATCTAATCGTAGGGCCCAGGCTTGTCTTGGAAAAAGTCATGAGTGCTACTAGGCATGCAGCCTGGACCCGCCCATATCAGTTAATGCTTACTGCATTTTGCACACAAGCATCCTTATCAGTTTGGGGAGAAGGAATTAACTGCCGTCCTTGAGGGGCAGAGGTGCCTGGCGTTTTTACGATGGGAGAAGGAAGGGGGGGCATACTTGGTTCCAGCATTTACCAGCTGCTTCATCTGGTCAGTGAACTCCAACATGGGGATGGGGGAAAGAGGGGAGAGCGACGTATCCTTAAAGAGGTCCTCAAAGCTTTTATGTGGTTGTCAAAGGGGTTTGAGGAGTGTTGGACGGGTGAGAAGGGGTGTTGAGATTTCTCATCTCCGCTCTTTGGTCTCCCATGGTCAAATCTTTGCTCAGGTGGGGGTTGTGGTGGCTCACTGCCGCACTTTGTTGTGTCTTCCTCTTGTTTTGGTTCATCTTGTCTCGTGTCCTTGGCCAAGGGAGCAGATGTGTGGTGCAGAAAGTAAAGTAGGCTAGAGGTGAACAGCTTTACTCCTGGCTTGTTAAGGAATAGTCCATCTGCTTTAAAAAGATGTCTGCAGCCACAGAAAATGTTAAAATTGTCAATGAACTGCATAGAATGGTTGTTGGTACATGCAGTTGAAAGCCATCTGTTCAGTGCCAACAGTCTGCCGAAACTCTCAGCTCCTCCTCTGGCTGGCGGTATAGGGCCACTGACAAACACCTTTGCGTTTGGGGAGCTGACTGTGTTCAGCAGATTCATAAAGTCACGATTCAGCACTTCAGACTCTTGCTTTACAACATCATTTGACCCTATATGCAGTATAATGTTCTTCACAGTTGGGTGTGCTGCTACGATATCTGGGATTCTTTGGGCCAAGTCAGACACCATGTCTTTGGGAAAACAGAGTATTTTGGTGTTTTTACTGCTTTTTATATCTTTTACAGCAGAGTCACCCACAATCAGAGTTTGGGGCCCAGTCATTAGCTTTCCCTGTAGCTTTTTACTTTTAGAATTGCTCTCAGTCCTTACCCTGCTGTGTGACGAGACGTAATCCAGGTCATGTCCAGGGTCCTGCAGCAGAGGAGCAAATCTGTTCTTCACCTGCACACTCATTTGTTGGGGAGGCATTTTGTTGTTAATTTTCCCTTTTGCAGCTGTCCACGACCGTGTCCTGCTAAGTACAGGGGTTGAAGAGGCGCTCTGCCTGGGTGGTAATGCAGGCCAGCCGGTCATATCACAAATCTCAGGGCGCTGTGCTCTGCCCGTTAGTCGTCCTCCCATTTCCCAGGAAAATGATTTACTCTTAGGCTTTGCACCAAAAGAGTTCCAGGGAGGACTACCGCTTGTAGATTTATTATCCGTTCCACAGCTCTCCTGTTTCTTTGTGGTCTTGCTGGTGCTAGTTAGCCGTGTGTTAGCATGCTTTTGTCCATTGTTTTGGGTCACTGGTAAAGTGGTGTCATTTCCACATGATCCGTTCACTTCCATATTTACTTCTAACCGGTAAATTTTGGTTTCCAGAACTGCAATCTTCTGAAGGAGTTTGTAGTAGTCCTCTATGGAGAAGGGTGGCATCTTGCTGCTAATTAGCTTTAGCTACAATCACTTTAGGACAGGCTTGAGCTATTTGTAGGCCACGCTCACGCAGAAAAATGTTCAAATATGACAATAGCCTACTATGTCTACAAAAAATGTATAGTCCAGTGATTTATAAGTATCCAAGAGCCGCTGCTCATAGTTTCTCTCAGAGGAAAAGCAAGATTATCAGCAGAAATATGCAAGCAGAAGCAGGAGCAAGCAATAGAGCGTCTGCACTGTAAGAAGCAGGAAGTGTAGAATATTCATAGTTAAAATTGTTTTTGTGCTCATGGCAAAAGAGCTGCGTGCAGTCATTGAGTAAGAGGAAGTTAGTTTAGGCCTTATATGGCATAACAGTGCATTGTGTACTATGACAGACAAGCAGAAAAACAGGAAAGACAGTTAAAAGATACGAGATTGAGATCTTGGTGGACCGAGCTCTGACTTGATGTCTGTTGCTAGGGAAACTTAGTCTCTGTTTTGTGAACTCTTATGCTGGACTCCGTAAACTTGGCTGACTGAACTCATTGTCTCTGATTGATCCTTGTGTATGGTGAATGTAAGTCCAATAAAAGAAGGCGCGGGAATTAAATAACAGGAGTCAGATTAGTCCGGCCTTAGGTTTAAGGACCGAAACCACTAGTCAATTTCAAAAAAAGAATGTTGGCCAGATTAATGTTTTGGGTGAAAGTCTTGTGTTTTCTCCTTAACTTCTTCAGGACATGAACTCTGCTGCCCCCTTGAAAGCCCTGTGTTTTCGGAGCCAAACATCACCCCCAATATCCTCCCTACAAAGATCTTTATGCTCTTATACAACAGCATTCAATGTGCCTCTGACAGTAATAAATACGTGGAATACATACAGATTACAGTGCTTTAGTTTTCGTAGCTATATGTATGAAAGCTTCATGAGAACAGGCTGACTGATGCCACTACATCATTGTGGATGAGAGGGGAGTTGACTGTTGCAATTCAAAGATATTTTGGCGCTGGCTTAAACCTCTTTGGGGGAGGGGGCCGAAACTTCCTTAATGCAGGAAAAATCCAGAACTCCTTTTAGAAAATGGCCATTTAGGAATGCAAAGGTTATCACTCTGCAGCACACAAGCCGTGTACGTCAGGTACATCTTTGGAAATCAGCGGGAGAAGATAATGAAGTGCATCTGTGTAAGCACTCTAAATTACAAAACAAACCAATTTTGCAGATTGTTTCCACAGTTTTGTGCTTGGTGGTCTATAAATATGCCTGTTTTGCAATCAAAATATCTTTGACAGCGGTTGTGAAATGCAGTTTAAGATAAGGTTGTAAATAAGCATTTTGAGGCTCCGTTTGCTGCAGCTTAAACTCAATATCTCTGGAGAACAGAACTGATTTTGGAAATGGCAAGATAATATTTATGGAGTGGTTGTATATGTCTCCAGGCAGTTTAAATGTCACTGATGTCCTTAATGAGTTACAGTTAGAGTAAACATCTACTTCAGCCAATTCTGTTAGTGCGGTTGCCTCAATCAAGGACTCCAACTTTAGTTTTCATGCTCAAAATTTACAATTTAATAAAAAAAATGAAAAAAACGTAACTTTGTAGCACTTCTCTCAATACATGGATGAGACATCTTTCAAGTGCTCAGTAATAAAAAGCAATGTTTAAAAAAGTTTGACACTTCCTGGGTGAAAGTCTTGTGTTTTCTCCTTAACTTCTTCAGGATATGAACACCTGTTTAATGGGTGAAAGTCTTGTGTTTTCTCCTTAACTTCTTCCGGGACATGAACTCTGCTCCCCCTCTTGAAAGCCCTGTGTTTTAGGAGCCAAACATCCCCCTGACCTCCTCCAGTCAACAGTCATAATTACGTGGAATACATACGAATCACGGTGTGTTACTTTTCTTAGCTTTATGTACGAATGCTTCATGAGAACAGGCTGCATTTGGTGATAGAAAGTGACTTAGTGACTAACTTTTTATTTTTGAAGTGTTATGCCAAAATGGAGTGATCTTGACTCATTATCTACTACAATCCCCCACTGTGTTCGGTATTTAAGTTAAACGCTGCCTGCAGCACGACATCATGTAATTAGAGTCACAGGTGAGGAGACGTGCCTAGCCTAGCAAGACTTTGCCTAATTAAAATCTGGAGTTTCCCCCAATTAAGAAGAACAAAGAGCCAGTCTCGCAACTGCCCCCCCCACCCCCAGAGTCACCGAAATTCAGAAATTCAGATACATGGCTTCATTTAGGTTATTCGATTTTAAAGATGCTCATTAAATGCTGAAGTAGAAAAAATTTGAAAGAAAAATAGATTAAATGCCTATAATTTCAAACCTGAGAAATGATACGCGTCTAAAACTCATCAGCTCGATGGAGTCTTTCTCTCTCTCCGTTGGATTGAGTCACTTTTTTTTGGCACTGTACCCGATTTTTTTTAACCAATGTTTTTGTTGCTTTTTTCAACCTTTTTTTGTGGCTTTCTACTTTGATGGCTAAGTTACTTTTTTGGGGCTTGATGTCGACCAAACTGTAAGTGAGAAGCCTGTATGAGACATGCAATAATATGCTTTTTTTATTTTATTATTGCGATTATTTTCATTGTCGATTAATCTGACAGTTATTTTCCTGGATGAATGGATGAGTTGTCTGGTCTCTAAAATGTGGATTAGTGTTTCCCCAAAAAGCCCTAGATGATGTCCTCAAATGTCTTGTGTTGTCCACAACTCAAAGATATTCAGTTTACTGTCCCTGAGGAGAGAAGAGACTAGAACAATATTCACATTGAACAAGCTGACGTCAACTAATTGATGAATCGTTGCAGCTCTAGCACAAAGGGCTTTACAGTCTGTGCAGCATGTGTCACCCTCTTTCTTTTGGCCCTTAATTTGGAGCCGCTACCTCTCCAGAAAGAAGAGGAGTGATGCAAGAGATGGGAGCGAGCTGCATCACTTGACGTCACCTTGTTCCACCTTGGTCCGTTGGGGGATCAGGTCTTCAAAGATCTTCTAACCTTTTAAGATATAATTTATAACGTAATAATGTAAAAAATAATACTGTTACAGTTGATGCAACTCTCTCTCTCTCTCGCTCTCTCTCTGTCTCTCTCTCTAACCTCACACATAAATCACATCTGTTGAATTCTGTTGCTTGCCAAGATTAACATTTCCAAGCAGCTGCTTACTGCTACTATTTCCCAAGTGCTAACTGTAGGACTTGTAATTTAAATTTATTTTTTGCTCATGGGTTCATACTTGTATTTTGAGGTTGTACCAGAATAGCTTTACATGGTTTAAGTTAAAAAAAACACCATATTTTAGTTGTACTGCACATTGCTGCAGCTCCTCTTTTCACCCTGTGTGTTGAGCTCTCTGTTTTAGCTACAGATTTTTAACCTTTATTTATCCAGTTAAGTCGATTTGAGAACAACTTCTCATTTACAATGACGACCTGTCACATTCACACAGTTACACATTCATACCTAACGCTTAGCACAGTTTCACAGATGCGAGGGCATTGGTCTGGTTGTGATCGCTCATCACCGCCTGCTACCAGCCTACCTGGAAACCTCGCCGTAGGCCTACCGCTTGGATCGTGGAGTCAGTTCACTATATACTCCAAAGTTCTGGCTGACGGACGAGCTCGATACAGGCAGTGTGAACGACGTGGGCAGAAAAACACCCAGGTACCAACAAAACGGGGATATTCCATCGTCTGCACCATCATATTGCTTTGTGGAGACGTTCATCTACACCCCGGGACCATCGGACTCCAGGCAACCACATGCGGATGTTTGGCAAACAGTTGATTCCCAGAGACTCGTTACTCGACCCACAAACTATCCTGGTGATGTTTTCCCAGCTGTATTACGAGGTAACAATCCTCCAACAATCTCGGTGTTTGAACACGATATTGGTCAGATGCTGATAACATCTGCCCCACGTACACCTATGAAGTCAAATGACACCACAACAGCAAATGAAACGGTTTCAGACCGTAAACCACGCGTGCATTCTAAAAACAAACCGAAAGGCATCTTAGGATCTAAATATACGTAAGCGTCATTTCAAAGACTGAACAAATTGAACATTTACTAACAAACTCAAATATTGACTACCTGTGTCTCACGGAAACGTGGCTGACTCCCACAACCCATTCATCTATATTTAATGTACCGGGTTATAATGTGCGTAGACGAGACCGAAGTAAAGGGAAAGGGGGCGGGGTTCTGATTTATGTGAAAGAAAGCATTCAAAGCAAACAACTTGATATTAATGAAAACACCTTGGAGTGCGTAGGGGTTACTATCACCCTATGCCCTGAAATGTCTTTTGTTGTGCTTGCAGTTTATCGACCTCCCTCTGCTACTAATGTTTCCTTTGACTGTTTATCTGTAATTCTCAAACAATACCAAGGAAAAGAAGTTAAACTTATGGGTGACTTCAACCTAAATTGGCTTGACAAAACGCGCAGGAAAAAACTCAAGAACGTTACCAAAACGGCTCAGATGATACAAATGATAAATATACCCACAAGAATAACGAAAATCTCTCAAACTCAGCTAGATTTAATCTCTTCTAATAAACTGGAAAGGATAACCAAAATGTAAAACTTGATCACTGGTTTATCGGACCATAATCTTAAACTGGCAGCTAGGAAATTCATCAAAACATGATTTAAAAAAACCCAAATCCAATGATCAACATCGCCAACTTTTCCTTTATGTAATCAAAACAATACCTAGAGTGGTGGGAGCAGTTTTCTTTGATTTACGGAAGGCTTGTGACACTGTCAATCATGAAATACTGTTAAACAAACTGGCCAGCTACGACCTCTCCATAAACACTAAAAACTGGATTGAATCATATCTGAGTGCCCGACACCAGTGTGTGAGGGTGAATAACACTGTCACTGAGCTAGGTAAGGACTGCTAGCCAGTCAGAAGCAGAGTATGAGGGCGTGCCCTGACAGTACCTAGGTAAGGACTACTAGCCAGTCAGAAGCAGAGTATAAGGGCGTGCCCTGACAGTACCTAGGTAAGGACTACTAGCCAGTCAGAAGCAAAACCTATAACATGCACAAAAAAGATATATAACACAATAAAGGGTAGGGAAAAAGCCAAAAAGCATAATATGAGCACTTTAACCTAACCATAACCATATAATGCTACAACATCAGAAGGCATGTTACATCTGAAACCTTCTGTTACACTTTCTGCTTTGCATACACTCTGGCGTCCATGTGGAAATGTTACTTCATGCCACAGTTAAACCGATTACCGCCAATGATATGCATTACACGACTCTTTCCAAGTTTTCTGTTTGTTTTTTGACCGTGACCGTGTGTGTGTGTGTGTGTGTGTGTGTCTGTGTGTGCTCTTTGCTCTGAGTTGCACAGAGATCATTTACGTGCTTTGCTCTCTCAACGTCAGACACATTTCAGATTTATTTCCTTGCCTAATCAGGCAGCGTGAAAGTGGCAAAACTGTTGTTTTTCAGGAAATAAAAAAGGCTGATTTGAAAAGGTTTTATTGAGCTATTCATCTCAGATGAAATTGCCCCGTCACTGTTGAAATATGTGTGAAACCACAGACAGACGTACTGTTAATGGTGACCAATAGCTTTGCTTTATGAAAAATCATTTGGAGTATGGAGATACGAGGTTTCTGCCTGACAGCGACTACATGCTCTCTGTGCAGACAGTAGCGCCGGCAGGATTCTATTTCATACTACCCACCAAAACCGCGCCAGATCGGAGCTCATAATTTGGAGGACAACTTGGTGGACCAGGTCTGACTTGATGTCTGTTGCTAGGGAAACTTAGTCTCCCACATTTGTGTTGTAATTCTTATGCTTAACTGAACTCTTCGTCTCAGATTGATCCTTGTGTTCTGGTAAACTTAACTCTAATGTAAGAAGGCGTGCAAATTAATAAATTGGAGTCAGGGCCTTATTTTAGACATAATTCCCTCTACAACGGTTGCACGGACGGACGAACGGTGATCATTTACGCATTGTTATCGTTAGATGCGTTGCATGTCTCACAGAAACAAACGTATGCACAGTACGTACAGGATTACGACTGCCAGCGCCACTGTGTGCAGATGTAGTTTCTTTAATCCATAGCATAAGGCGCTCAGTTTTCACCTCAACTTTGCATCGTCTTTTAAACTTTTTTTTTTTGGCTCTGTAGCTCTGGTTTTTCTAACTTTGTTTCATCTTCCCGGGCCTCCTGCCCATTCCCCCTCACTTCACTCCTCTTCTCTTCTTCCTCTCATTCACCAAAGTGTTCAACGTCAGTCTGCCGAGAACGAAAAAAACCCATCTTTAATTAAGTTTACTGCTCTGGAGACTCATCCTCTCTCATCTCGCTCTCATCTTAAGTCTTCTCTTCCCCCCTCCCCCTTTGCGACTCTCTCAATGATGTTTTTCTCTCTCTCTCTCCCTCCCTTCTCTAAATCTCTCTCTCGCTTCCTCTCCTCCTCTCTGTGTCTTTCTGCAGCTCTCCATCCCACTCACATTCTCATCAGGCAGCTTCAAGCATTCTTCTCCGTTTCTTCTTCCACTTTATCTTTCTCCCCGTCTGCTCTACAGCTCTCGTTTTCCCGCGGCTCTGATTGGCACGCAGCAGATGTCAAACAGCTGTTGCAGAGCAGATAGATCGCTCGGTTTTGCCTGTTCAAACCCCAACCCCCTTGACCTGTCTGTCTGTCGGTCTGTCTCTGTGTGTGTGTCTCTGCGTGTGTGTGTGTGTGTGTGTGTCTGTGTGTGTGTGTCTCTGCGTGTGTGTGTGTGTCTGCGTGTGTGTGTGTGTGTGTCTGCGTGTTTGTGTGTCTGCGCGTTTCTGTATGTCTGTGTGTGCGTGTCTGTGTGCGTGTGTCTGTGTGTGTCTTTGTCTGCATGTTTTTGTGTGTGTGTGTGTGTGTGTGTGTGTGTGTGTGTGTATTTGCATGTGTGTGTGTGTTGTTCAGGTTTAATATCTGATTGCCCTGACGCAGAGCGACTGTAACACCCAGAGTCCATATGTTATAGCCTACATGACCGACCAACCAAGTGACCAAGTGGTCAAGGGTTGAAAAGGCAATTTGGAGAATCAGTTTCAGCCTGTTTCTCGTCATAAGTCAAATGGAACATTGAAATGTAAAAACACTCATACATACATCCTCCTCCATCTTCCTGTAAAAGTAAAACATTTAAAATAAACAGTTAAACAAATAAACACTGATGACACCTTGAATTGTGACATAATTTTCCTGACAAAAATAAGGGTTTACTTGCAACACGTAATGTGCAGAATAGTATATATTTTTTTTATTATTCTGTTTTTGTGATCGTTTGGAATCGCGGTTAAAAAACTTAAGGGCTGTTATAACTTCTGTAACATTTCTATTATATATTTATGTTCTCTAATGGTGCAGTACTTTGCTGTATTGTTTATTCCATTTTCCTTAATTGCATGCACCAAAACACACCAAGGAAAATTTCATGCAAGTTAAAAGCTTACTTTGGCAATAAATCCCATTCTGATTGTGACATTTGTCAGACGTCAGGAGCCACACAGGGTTCTTACAACAGTCAAGTCAAGTCCACGTTATTGATAATTCTCTCAAAATGTTTGCCAGACATACAGAGGAATCTAAAAATGTCTTTCTTGCCGACCCACGGTGCAAAAGTACAACATAAGTACAATAAATAGGATTTATAGATCAGCTGTTTTGACTCCCGATCTTTTAACCCTTGTGTTGTCTTCCCCGTCGACCATGCAACTTTTTGTTTTTCTGGGTCAAAATGTAAAATAAATTCCAACGTTCTGGTCGTGTTTTTCGACACTTTTGTCACTTTTTTTTGAAGTTTTCTCTTTTAAATTTGAATAAAACACCCAAATTCAATGAAAGTAGTGAACTGATCATTTATTTAACTTTTGAAGCGTGTTGTATGGAACCATCCACGTTATTTGTTTCAAAATTTGGGTGAAAGAAACCCAAATTTCTGATATAGAAACTTTTTGAAAATGGGTCAGATTAGACCCGAGGACAACAGGAGGGTTAAATATTAAATATCTGTGCGTTTATGGCTCAGGGCGTGTGCATCTATGCGGTCTGGCGGTGTGTTTGCGGAGCAGGGCGTGTGCATCCAGGCGGTCTGGCGGTGCGTTTGTGTGATTAAAGGCAGCGATCACTACAAGGAAATGTTCGGGGTAAGGTAAATGGGGTGAATGCCGATCCCCAATCAGTTAAAAAATGCCAAAATCGGCTACGATCCGATGCTGTGGTCGGGACATCCCTATCAATAAATACATAGAAATAGTGCAAAGTAAGGCAAAAACCAACGATATCGAAAACAAAAGAAATTGAAAATGCATTTGTTTAATAAAGTAAAAACATAAACATAGTTAAAAAGGTAAAAAAAAAAGTTTAAAAGTGGAAAGTGAGTTTAATTCATTATAACAGACATTTCAGTCGATTATCTGGGGGATGAAATGAGTTTGAAGTGGACTGAACCGTTGAGTCCGGGCTGCTTTCCCCATCTCTCTTTGAAGCCAATAATTAGTATTTTTATAGATTGTATGTTATCACAGTGGTTGAGGATTATCTCCAGCAGCTTTTAACCAAAGATCAAATACTAGAAAAACTGTTGCCTCGACATTAATCAGCTCCGTGCGTGCGTGCATGAGTGCGTGTGGTAGAGTGAGTGAGAGAGTGACGGTGATTATCTTCAGAGTGAGTAGTGACTCTAAAGATGTAGAGAGAGTAACAAAGTGTCTCCCCTGTTCTTTCTGACCACGGTCAGACATCTAGAGCAGGAGAAGTTAACCCTCTTCTTGATTTCATGTTGTTGATGGAGAGAACCAGGAAATGAGTTGGGGGGAAATGCTACCAAGCCACGGCTGAGCAACGTGCATCGCCGGAACATTAAGTTACATTTTTCCAGAGGTTCACGTCAGGCTAGGGGCGTATGGTCTGTGTCTCCACGTACCTACGTACTGTACGTAGCCACGGCGCAGAATCATAAATCACGCTTAAGCCTTCAAAAATCAACACGCTGCTTTAGCTTTTTGTCATACGCTGTTACGTGCTGAGTTTGACGAGGGAGTAATTATAAAATCAAGATATTTGTGCTGCGGCCTGAAGGGAAGCTTCAGTGCAGGAACTGATCTGTAAACTGAGACTGGAAATCATTTTATAGCCTCCCCACATCTCTTCTCTTTACCACAGATTGAGCATTGAGTTCCTAGCTACAATATAGTCCTAGTTTTCTTCTCCTCCATGTCTGACCTCATCCTCTCACGGTACTCATTCTTTATCTGGGGTTTCCCCCCAAGGTTATTCTGAGCGTAAACCTCTTCATTTCCTGCATTCTGATACACTTTTATGCACAAATTTATGGCGCAAACGTCTTTATTCATGTGAAGGAAAACACGCATAAAACTACAATTTTGATAATCGATAAATCGGATTAAGTCATTTTGTTTGTGTTTGTGATAAAAAAAAACGGTGAAACTTGTGTGATGTCAGCTTGTTAAATGTGAATATTTTTTAGTTTCTTCACTCCTCTGTGACAGTAAAATACGGGTGCTTTCACACCTGGAGTTTGTTTTCTTTGGTCTGAATCAGTTGATGAGTTTCTAAACTTGGAGCAGTTTCCCCTTTGGTTCGTTTTTGTGTCCAACTGGAAAAATCCAAGCGTACCAAAATGCGTCATTACAAATCACGAAATAATTTGTCAGCTGTGTCTGGGGGGCGGGAGCAAGAAAGTAAAAACAGGAAGAAGGTCCTGTGTTCTGGACGTCTCCGTGGTCAAACCATAGACAGCGAAAGAAATGGACACAGCGACGCCATAGACTTCGACGGAGACCATTGAAGGATATCAGAAGTCTCTTTCCCGGTGTTGGCTGAGCGTTACTGAGCAGCCTCCAACTGAGCTTGAAGACGTGATGTGACGTGAGCAACGTGTCTGAAAGTGTGAAGTCTTCTGGTAGCTGTGCCGAGAGAAATCTCAATCATTCCCAATCTTACAGAGACGGAGAGCGTGAGTAGGAGCTGTCTATGAGCGTAGGAGCAGCAGCAAAACGTTGCTGAAATATTTTGTTCCGATGCTTTCATGGACTCTCTATGGGCTTCTCCCTTGACTGTATGCCTCCACGTCTCCCTGATTGCCTGCGAGCTTCTCCTGTACTATACGGTAATGTTTCTACTGTGTGACAGTAAGTCTCGTGGTTATGACACAATCGTTAGCCTATTTTTATAAAAGCGTCTGCTACAGAGCCATAACATGAGGTACAAGGTAATGGAGCCTTTTATACATTGTCGTGTTTCTTTAGAAATAAACAACGGACAAATAGAGTCTTTAAACACTTCACAATAATCAGACATTGTTTAGCGAGCAACGTTACTACGTCCGCTCTGCGCTCCGAGACTTCGCTCCGCTCTGCCGGTGTCTTGCCTCCAACTTTAGCGGCGGCTGGTGTTACCACGGAGACACGAGTGATGGACGGCGAGAGACCGCAGTCTCTTTCTGTGAGAGAAACCTTGAAGCTGCTGCTCTCTGAAGCACACCTGACTACTACTACTACTACTGGCCTCTTAGATGGTCGCCAAAAACTCCTCTACGCAGGAACTACCCTGTTTATTCCTCCTCCTTTCTTTTTTCTTTCCTTTACATGTTTTTTAAAGCCAGTACCTGTTCTCCGCCCCTTCACTCCATCTGTGTTTGTTGATCGCTGGTCACGACACTCATTGATTGGTGATTTGAAAGGGGACGGAAGCAAAAAATCTGTTACGCCCTCGATGGTTGTCTCTGATCGACGTCGACATATCCAGAGGCCGGGGGCGGGGAAGGAGGAGAGGTGGAGACGGAGAGGGAGCGATTTCACTGAGTAACTCAGCCTGCTGTGTAAACACATGCTGTGGTCTCTTATATGTGCTCCGCTGCTTCCCAGGAAACAAGCTTGCTTCCCCTGAACTCATCTCTGTGTTGTGCATCATCACCACAGTAATCCTCACCAGTCACATCACTCTGGGAACTTTGAATTTTGCATCTCTTCTCAGCGTGCTTTTAACAAAACGCACAGAAACAAATGTAACTTTCCTCCCCCTCCCCCCGCTGCGCTTGGCTGAGGATGTGTCTGTGAGGCAACGTCCTGCCTTTTAAATAAGCACGTTGTAACAGCCAACGTTTGTTTGTTTGTTGTACTGTGAATTGAAGACATCTCAGACTTAGTTTCATGATATCTCGTCACAGCACTTCACAGGGACGCTACGGTTTTTTTCAAAATACTTTATTGCAATGTTCTTTCATCCTCTTCCACACAATCGTTCACTTCTGAGTCCATTGCACATTTTTATGCTTTTTATACATGTACAATGAAATGAATACATAACATCAGTTATAAAATCATGCCAACAATTTGTATAGCTTGGTATTCTATGCAAAAAAGGGTCACCCTACATGTTATTAAAGGCCCAGTTTAATATGCAACTTTATTTTATATGTATATAAATGTATGTCTATATATGTAGTAGGGGTTCTTTCTCCATCTCTCTTTCAGTTAAGGGGTCCTTGGCTTAGAAAATGTTGAAGATCCATGGTTTAGATTATTAATTCTAACTGACATGCGCCGATCCCTGCATTGCCTTTGGCTTCCATTTCAACGGCGTAGTTGTTGGACGTGTGGGGAAGTCTCTGGGATCCAAAATACCATAACCCCAACCCCTAACCCTAACTAATGGTACATGTCCATATACATGGTGTTTTCACGGATGGGATCGCCCCGCTTCCCAGCATTGCCCGCTAGTCAGCTTGCCACCAGTTTTCCCATAGAAATGAAATGGGAAGCCGGGAAATGACGCTGACAATGGACACATACTACAAGTGACATGTTAGCAGTGTTCAAAACCGTTCCCTCATTCACTCACTCACTGTTTCCTATATATTGCTACAGAAACAAGAAAAGTACACCACCACACAGCTGCAGGTATCATCACATCATCCAGCACATGTGTTTAAAGCTTTTTCAATTCAGCCCATTCAAACCCTCTGTGTAGTTTCACTGCTGCCAGTCTGATGTTACAGATTGATTTGCCACAGTGCTGCACTCAACACAAAGACAGTGAGTTGCTTTTGTGGTAATTTTTAAGCTATCAGAGACACAGAATCTCAGCAGAAGGCAAACCCGCTGTTTCATCTAAAACGTATTCAGCAGCAGCGTGCAGGCAATGCATAAAAATCAACTCACCACTGAAAGAAACAAAGTAAAACTGATGACTGTAGCAGATAGAAGCAACTACAACAAAAGGTAGGGACAGGATGAGACATACAGTACACTCTTGATTTGATGCCACAGTTGTGAAAAAGTACATTTTTGCTTTGAGTTAGTTCATAAAATCCTATCCAAGGTTTAACCAACCAGCTAAAGAAAAGGAGTAAGGCTGTCCACAGCTGCTGTAAGTAATATGACATAAACAGAGAGTATCATCCTTGAAACGCAAACCCTGTTTAATGCAATTGAGCAGTGTTGAGAGAGTGCGCGCTCTTATCCGTCACAAAGGATGACTTTCTGTGAGTCAAACTCTGTGAACTCTGTCACAATATACAGCTACTGCTGCTTTATACAGCCGGCTGTGATGAATTTGGATTCTTGTTGTTGTAATAGTACATGGCAGTCTAACCACCACCATGCAAGTTTGATCGATATCTTTGTGTTTACGTTGTGTCTTTTTGTACGCATGAATAGTGTGTGTGTGTGTGTGTGTGTGTGTGTGTGTGTGTGTGTCTTAGTATGCATGGTTGCAATACTATGCATGGAGCAAAACCTGCTCTGGTTTATTGGCATTTCTTTAAACCAATCACAATCGTCTTGGCTAAGCACCGGACAGAGCAACGCTGCAAAGCCTCGGGAAGGAACTTGAACAAACGTGTACGTTCAAAAGTAGCTTTAGTCGTGCAACAGAAAACTCAGATTGGACAGATAGTCTAGCTAGCTGTCTGGATTCACCCTGCAGAGATCTGAGGAGCAGTTAACCATAGTCCTCAGAGAGCCACCGGAGGTTAGAACGCCAACACAGAGACAGAGGAAGGGGACGGACATCCGGCCGAAAAGAGCGTGATCCGGCAGAATTTCTGGCAGCACTGGAGCAATCCCGGAAGTGGAACGTCGTGGGTATAGAGTTTGTTTGTTACCTAGGCTAACTACTTTTTAGCAGTTTTGTTGGGGACGCTCACCGTTTTCAACTTTTTTAACACCTTCTAGAAAAAGTTAGAATATTACGAGAAGAAAAGTGGGACAATTTTGAGAAAAAATTTAGAATATTACAAGAAAAAAAAGTTGGAATATTACGCGATAAAAAGTTGGAATATTTAAAATAACATGTTTTTAAGAGCTCTTTTTGGGCTTGCCCTCCCCTTACATTACATTCTGTGACAGCATAGTTCTCGGCATGGCTGTAGTTTGACGACTTTGTTAAAAACTGTTACTGTAATGGTGCAACGGACCGTAGTTGATCCGTGGTCCGTACGGATCAACACTCAGTTTGCAATGCATGTGAGCCGCGGATCAATTGCAAATTTTAACCATGATAATAGTGTGAAATACATTTTTACTGTTGCTGTTACTTAAAATAGGCTGATAAATATTTATGGAGGGTTGACGTGAAAAGATACAGGCAACGCATATTACAATCCGGTGGTAATAGAAACCCGACGTTAGAGGCAACAGAAGTATCTCTGCATGTCACGCTAGTAAACACTAACGTTACACTTGGCAGCAGGTAACGAAAGCTAGTAACTGGATTGAACACGGTTAAAATGCTGACAGCTTAACGGTGTGAAAGTGTGTCTGTATTTTACTGGAGAGGATTCCAACACCGGGACGTCCAACAGTCTGCAGCTAAAGACACAAACTAGTACTATTGGTCACGTGAATAAATGTTTAGTTTATTTTAAACTAGTAAACCTTGTGGTGCATTCATAGTTATTGTAAAATACCCTTTTCTCATCTGTTTTTGTCATTTAACAGCAATTAAGAAGTTACTATTGTTAAAAGTGATTACATTTTTAAAAATCATTTAAATTCCCCCTTTTTTGTGCTGATCTGAAAATTTGAGATTTGGCTCAAAACCGTGATCCGAACCGTGAGTTTTGCGATCCGTTGCAGCCCTAGTCTGCTGCTAGAAATGAGTTTTAGACGGAGGCTCAACGAGCGCCCGGTATGTGGTGGAGCGAGCTAGAGAGTGACTGAAGAGAGGGAGCGGCGTAATGAGGGACATCCGGCCGGTTTTATGAATTGCTCCAGTGAGTTTATTATTTCATTATGAAAGCCTGTAAGTGTGCCTCCTGCTGCCATAATCTCACGTGAGCCTGGTTTATGCAATTATTAAGCAAATAACATCCCCGTCAGAAATTGGGCCGAATTTTTGTCCCAGTCCGCCCCTGCATTCACACGTCATCGTTGCATAATTAAAAAACAATTTCAGAAGGTACAATGATCATATGTATGCCAGGTGAAATAGGGAACCCCAAATACACTACTAAAAGCTTTTCAGAGGGCACCCAATAATAAACATACAATAGAGAATATACGGACACTAAAAACTCAATTCACAATAGACATGACACAGCAAATACAGACACTAAAACAGATAGATAATAGACTCTCTGCTGAGTCTAGGCGACTCACTCTCTTCCAGCCTACGTCTCTTTCTCTCTCTTCACATGGCATTTCATCTGTCACCGCTTCTTCATATACCATTCATTTCTTTTCTCTGTGCATCTTTGTTTCAGATTCTCTCTGTGAAAAAGCACCAGTTTCCTGACAGTTTGAGGCTGACGTGAATCATTAAAAACGTAAGTTGAAAGAACAATACAATTCTGTCAGTGTTAGCGAAAGGGTGTGTTGAAGTTTGCATTAAAGAAAGCTATGCACATTCAGGTCAGATCCAAAGAGACAGAACACGCATAGATAGCAAACCTGTGGAAGCTAACGTGCTCACACTACTAGGGGTGCCATGATTTCGATTTAAAATCGATTGCAATAGCACAGCATAGCTTAGCGGCTGGTAGCCATGCAGCTAAAGACAGCGTAACGTAAGCTTACCGGCTGGTAGCATGCAGCTAAAGACACAGGCAGAGACGACAGCCAGCCAGCTAACATTACTGCAAGCGGAGAGAAGCAAGGGATGAACTGAGGGAGAAGGAGAGAGAGGCAGAGAGGACAGCAGCGTCACATTTTCTATTGTTTTGCAAAAGTTTTTGCAACGGATAAATTAACATGCATCGGACTCAGTGTGTAAGGTTTCTGTGCATGAAGAATTATTAGGAAGACAGATACGAAAAAACGCATATGAAACTTTCGGATGACGCCACGTTGCTAACGAGGCCGACATGATTGGGAAAGCACGGTTCCAGTAACCCCTCAACACAAAGTTTTCCAAGTTGCAGCGACCGGCTCTCATCCTGCTCCGGTGCTTTGTCTGTCCCCGAGTGACCTCCAGACTGTAACAGCTGACCCACATTTGTATCGACTTCTACTTAAAAGTTTCTCCCTCTCTGGTAATCTTCCCATCTTTCTCTCCTGAACACGTTCTCTTTTCTCTTTCTTTTTGTTGTTTTTGCTCCATCTCATTTTACCCGTTATAACTTCGTAGGTGACCCCAGAGGTCTGTGCGCTGAGCTAACTTGTCATGAATCATTTGGTCAGCTGCTACTGAACATCCCCTCTCTCTTCCCTGTGTATCTTGCGTCTCTTTTCTCCAACCATCTCTCTCTTGTTTTCCCCCCGCTCTGCTCTCTCTGAAGGCCTCTCCCTCTGTATTTGTTTCCTTTTTTTCTCTTTAGTTTGCCGTCCATTTTTCCGCTTGGCTTTCTTTGCGACTACAGAGCTAAAATGTGCATCATTTATGACACCATAACACTCTCACCATCACTGCATGAACACAATTCAGTCATGAAATAAAATCCCTTTTTATCACAGTGGAGATTATGGTGGATGGCACAAAAAGGGAATTGTATCACACAAGCAGTACAAAATGATGATGTAAGAAGGAGCTTTTTTTGTTGGGCTGTTTGCTTGAGTTGCACATTAATGCGACCTGCACTTTGTGTAAGGGGAATCGTTCTCGACAACCTAAAGTGACAGTTAATGAAAGAAGCAAACAAGTCATTACAGGCCTGTCTGAGAATGCAGCTTTAAGGAGCTTCAGTTTTGGATTCACTTCTCAGGCCTGGAAGTTGCTGCTTGGTCTACACATCAGCTATAATTACGTAACAGGTGTGTGCACGAGAGGACGCAGCCCAGTGCAAAAACCGCGCGGCGAACAAACCAAACCTTCTTCTCTCTAAATTGCATTGTGACGTGAGTGGATGCAAAAACTAGACCTCAACAATCCGTTCCACAACAGTTATTGTATGCTGGGAAATGTAAGTGCAGGCGGTGATGGAACTGTCTCTAATTTACAGAACAAGCCACTGTGTAACGTTTTCTGCTTGTCACACACAGGCGTGTCAGCGCACACACACACACGCGCACACACACACACACACACACACACACACACACACACACACACACACACACACACACACACACACACACACACACACACACATGCCTCTGCTCAATCAGACCACAGCAGATCCAGGGGTTTAAGGGGACCACCAAGATGCTACTAACACACACACACACACACACACACACACCCAATGGAGGACCACCAGAGTGTGAGCAGGTGGAGGGCTTTGCCAGATGGCAGCTCTTCTGTTCCACCGTTATGCTCAGAGAGAGAGAGACACACACACACACACACACACACACACACACCTTCTCACACACACGCAAACCTTTTCCCACACACACGCACACACCTTCTCTCACACACACACACACACACACACACACACACACACACACACACACAGTAAAACACAGCTCTTTTTTTAACAAAAAAACAAAGCAGTCTGCTTGGGAGGTGCCTTCACTATTTTTACAGCCTTGGAGAGTTTCTATTAACTATGGTTCTAGTCCGGGTTCGTCAATTTGAATCCATATTTTCCTGTTTTCTTTCCAGTTGTGCTTCTTCTTCCTCAACTTGTTTCAATCTTTCCTTTATAAAAAGATTTCTTCCACAATCGTTAGCCATTTGTTCTTTGTTGGTGGTGTTTCCTTCCCCCGATTCTATCACTAGTAATACTTTCTTCAGCTTCCACAGCTTTTCATTATAGAATGTATAGGAATATAGAGGAGTTTCTCAGTAGAATCTCCACAGCGTTAGTGTGTGTGTGTGTGTGTGTGTGTGTGTGTGTGTGTGTGTGTGTGTGTGTGTGTTTACGTATGGGATGGCTGCAGAGCGAACATGAACTGCTGCGAGTATTCACACGTGAAGAATTGTTCCGGTGAAATAACCTTTGCGTAGCTGAGAACAGCTGAAGTGAAACCTAAAAGTACAACACGAGTGACAAATTGGCAAAGATGCACGAATGACAAATGTGCACAAATCAGTTTGACAAATAGCCTTGGCAGCTTATGTTATTTTGTGTGTGAGAGAGAGACTGTGTGTGTGTGAGAGAGAGAGAGAGAGAGAGAGAGAGAGAGGGAGAGGGAGGGTTATGGAGTTCAGTGAGTACGTGTGGTAGCTGAGGAAGTTTGATTGCAGTTTAAAGAAAACTGCTGAATTGAATATGAAATTAATTACCTAAGACCCACACGGATCTGCAGGTTTTTGTCTTTATTTTATAATTTTATTTTTAAATTATCAGCAGAAAATTCTGTGTCCGCAGATTCAGTGTGGCCCTCTATGGAGGCCCTAAAGGGACAAGATACTTTTACCCTGCAGGCCCAAGAGAAACCAATCTAAGGCTAGCAACACTTGCTAACTCAGTACTGCTAACGTTTTGTAGCTAAATGTTAATATTTCACATTCATGGTTAACAGTTCAATCAGTCAAAATGTTCTTTAAAACTTGACATTGTAGCTTACTAGCCTGACGTTTGTTGTTGTTGTTTTCCCGAAGCGAACAGAGTTTAAGAACGGTGATGGACGGTACTTCAGAATCAAGGCAGGTTCCTTAGTCAGTCAGACTTTACTGTTGGGACACTATCTAGTCTCTCTTTGCCAGACCTTCCTCCACTGCGCTGCGGAGGAAGGTCTGGCTAGTCCAAACAGCATTCCTGGATGGGAGAAAAGTGTGCTCTGGTTTATTGGCATTTCTTTAAACCAATCACAGTCGTCATGGACGGCGATGCACTCCGGATGGAGCCACGGTGCCTCTGCTAAATAGTCTCAGGAAGGAACTTGTTTTGGTGGAACATGTGGACGTTCAAAAGTAGTTTTAGTCGTGCAACAGAAAGCTCCCGTGCTCCCGTCATCTTCATGAATCAAATGTGTTTGATATTATCCTAAGTTTGAAGTCTTGGTAGTGAAGTTGAATCACGTGAACATTGTCAACAACCAATGGGTGCTCTCCCTCCAGCACCAAACAGGAAGCAGCAAACGGCTAGAACCGGTGTTGTTTATGGTTGCTATGGTGCCGCGCTAAGCTAAACGCTAAAGGGGGAAAGTTGCTGATTTTCAACCCTTCTGAAGCGAGTCATCCAACCAGTGTTTTAATGGCAGATAAACACAGACCTCCGGGTACTGAAAATCTGCACACTTTCCCTTAAAGTTACAAGCTAATGCTAACGGTAGCTAGCTAGCTTGGTTACAGTTTTCAAAACAAATCTAGTAGCCTTGCAATGTGTGACCCTGAAGATCCCCAGTCTTTACATATTATGCAGGGATGCACCAAAGCCAGATTTTTGGGGTTCGGCCAATGCCACTGGTTAAGATTCTGCTGAAACCAAATACCGAATCCTCCTCCCGTCCTCAGCCCATTAACACAGTAAACACATTAATGAAGTATTCTTTCAGATGTTTCATACCAGATGTTGTAACAGCGGCCATGTTGTGTATAGTTTAGGGTCCTCGCCACCACCAGACAAATCAGCATTGAACAGATAGAACATGTACTGTAGCTGGACTTGAATGGCCTTCTTTTGACTGAAAGTACTGCCAAACAACACTTTTTCTGCTCACCAGTCCCATTTCCACTTTCTCACAGCCGACTGCATTGAACGCTCCACCTACGTAAACACCTTCCCGTAATCAACGGTGTTGTCATTACGGCGACCAGTGTAGGGTTCGGTTTGGTGGGAAAAAATTCTAAGGTCCGGCAGAAACCCCACCCCGTCAAAAAGCCCAATATTCAGCGGAATAGCCTGGATTCGGTGCATCCCTAATATTATACTATGTCTTTAAGGTTAGATGGGAGATGAATGTCTTTAGATGTGAGATGGTGTCAGACTATAGTCTGTTCAGAGTCTGCTGGTGTTTGGTAGGCATTAGCTAGAAAAGCTAAACCTTCACACTGTTTGTCTGAAATCTCAACAGCAGAAAAACTCCATGAATGTACTTAGGGATGTATAAGCATGAGAGGCTTGCAGTGACAGGGCAGGGACTGACCCTGAGATTCAGTCTGCATGGTAAGGTGCTCTATGAGAGTTTGTCATGGTGGTAGTGCAAATAAGTCCAATAGTGCAAGGATAAAGTCTAGAGACCAGCATTAAATATGGACAATATAATAATGTAGACACAGTAATATAAAAAATATTGCAGTGCAAGGATAAAGTAAACAAAGACATGACATTATAATATATTAATCTGGTAGGCGTTAGGTAGAAAAGCTCCAGCAGTAAACCTTCAAACTGTCTGAAATCTCAACAGCTGCTGTTCATTTCAGTCACCATGGCCGGTATTTCCTGCTCATGTTATGCTCTCACAATGCAAAACCTAACCTCTAATGACGTTTGGATGCTATTTACAAAAATTTGTGTTTTCTTGCTTGCCCAGGAGGAGGAGGGGGGGGGGGTGCTGTTGTAGTTACGGCGATTGTGATTCAGGGAATGTGATGTGAAATATTTAACAAATGCAAAGCCGGAGCAGCAGGCTATTTGTTCTTTTTGCAGAGGGGCCATGTACATTTATGGCGTGTTTATGTGTTTATGTGTAGGGAGGGAAAAGAAGCGGGTGGAGAAGAAAGATGGAGATTAGGGAAGAGAAAAGGGCAATATTTCCTTTTATTTTAGGGTCCAAATGTTCCAACGATAATAAGAAAACCAAGAGAAACGTCTGCACCTCATAGGAGGGACATCAGTTTTTAGGTTTTTACGAGCGAGGGATGTATTGGTTAGGTTTTTAAAGTTAAGGAAATGAAATTAAGTCTGTATAAAGCTCTCACAAGTGCAATAAAAAAAGGATCTGTCTAAGCAAGGTTTATGCATGTATTGCTGGTTTATGCATCCATTGCTGGTTAATGCATGTATTGGTGCTTGCCGGGGTGCATTAGTCAGATGGACAAAGCATAAGGGCGGTAAAATAAAACTGGCCGAGCGCGTTCCCAGGCACTTAGCTGTGGCGGGGGGGATACGGTCGCCTCGGTGTGCCTCATCATGGATGCTGATGCATGGCTACGGGCTAAGTGTTAGCTCAGGGGTGGGGGGGGGGGGGGCAGTAATGTTGACAAGCATTACATTAAAGCTACAGACCTTTAAAATGCTTTTAGTGCACTGGAACACGCTCCAGAGTCCTATTAGCTTTGGTTAAGCCACAGAAAGGCAAACCACAGGACACAATGATATCCTAATAAACATTTAGACAAGACTATAATTATGTGTGGACCCCATTTGATCCAGGGGTTACATGTTTAATCCCTGATTTACAATCACTGTGGTGCTTTATGAAATGTTTGTCAATTTCAGAAACAGCAGAAAAATGTGTCTGCGTAGATTGTGCTCGACAGAGACACAGTTCAGTTCATTTTGATAAAAATAAAAAAATACACAGAGACACACACACACACAGAGACACACACACACAGACAGACAGAGACATACATACACACACACACACAAAACCAAACTACATCTAAAATTTGAGTTTGATTCCCAGAGGATTAGTTTCATCATCATCAGCGGGAATTTCCTTCACAAATGATTGACACGGCAGATTAGCACAGGAATGAAAACGGACACACACATCTGTTAGGCCTGTTCAGGAGGGGCTCAGTCAATTAAAAGGCTTCTTTGGGTTCTTTTTCAACCTGGACTCTGGACTTTCATTTTCTTTTCTTTTCTCTTCTTTTTTTATTACAGAAGCGGTGCTTTTTTTAGTGTTTGTGTGTTGGTTTCCAACCGTTGCGTTAGACTGCGTGTGACCTGATGTCAGCAGAGTAATAAAGCCCAGACCAAACTCATTACGTGTTTGAGTGCGTTTTCTCATCCCTCCGTGCAAATCTCCACCCACAGGGGCGTGACCTGACAGCATTACTATTGTGTCCTGCTAATTCCCTCCCTTTCTCACTCTTTTCCTCCCTTCACTTCCCCCTCGCACCCACTCACCTTTCCCTATCTCTCGCCGTCCTCACGCACTCTATTTCCTGTGGTCTTTCGCGGGTCACTTGGCTCATTCTCTTTACGGTTCACGTGGCTTCTGCCTCAGCCAGCCAGGGGAAAAACACACAGAAACCGGGGGACTCCGGCACTTTCTTTAATTAGTTGGTACCAGTCTGCACCGCCCTCGCACTCACCCCCACCGGCACCGCTGTCTTTCTCTAGTCATGTGAACTGAACATCTGGGGGGGGTGGGAGAGGTTTTTACAGCTACACAACTCTGTAATTCTTTAACAAAACTGCAAGCTGCCGGAGTGAAATACAGACAGAGGCAGGGAGAGAAGAGCCAGAAAAGTTTAATGAAAACGTCTTCTGAGAGAGACACACAGGGACACACACATGGACAGCAGAGCATATACATACACACACACACACACACACACACACACACACACACACACACACACACGGAAAGCAGAGTATACACACAGACACACAC
The DNA here is from genome assembly GCF_004354835.1 of Perca flavescens. Lineage (NCBI taxonomy): Eukaryota > Metazoa > Chordata > Actinopteri > Perciformes > Percidae > Perca > Perca flavescens. Next base: position 1,814,360 of record NC_041334.1, read on the forward strand.
ACACACACACACACACACACACACGGAAAGCAGAGTATACACACAGACACAAACACACACACGCACACACACACACACACACACACACACACAAACACACGCACACACATACAGATGTGTCACAATACTTAGTTTGATTGGTCACATAGACTCAAAACGTCTCTGACACAAAGTGTGAAATTTTTCAAATGTGTTAAATCATTCAGCAACAGTTCATCTCAGAGTTCATGTTCCCATATAGTTCAGATCATCCGAGCCATGTCCCCAATAACAATCTAAAACAGGATTTACATTTCTTTTCCAACGAAACGCTAAAGTGTCCACTAAAGGCTGATTTGATATGTCCTTGTTCGGCTTTTGACTCCTAGATCGGTCTTTCTTTTTTATTTCTGAATGCTGGAAATGGATTAAGGCCTGTCCTCGATTTAAAGAAATGCATAGCCCACTTACACTCGTATCACTTTTTTTTTCAGCTATTGATTAGTTGTTCTATTTCGTATAGGCTTTGCCCTCTAAGAACTGTTGCTATTGGGTTTATCCCTTGCGCATGCGCAGTCGTGAAGATTTCTTTGGCGCCCTTGTGCCTTGCACGGGCCTCTCTTATGTCCGCAGTTACTATATATTACAGCTGTGAGACCAGAGATCTCCTATTTTTCAGGCGATGGCAGCTGGGCGGGCAGTCAGATGAGGTAAGGATACCACCAGCGGTGACATCCAGAAGGGGATCTCTTTGGCGGTGACACCCGGGCAAGAGTCCGCTGACTTGGGTCCCCCACCAGGGATGGTTCTCTAGCCGGCACCGGCTCTCCCTCCTCCCCGTTGGGAGAACTTGTGTGGCGTCAGTGGCAGCGCCGGGGCACCGGGAACGCATGTCTCACTCCAGCTGAGAGTTGGAAACGTAACGGCGCTTTTAAGAGCCACACAGTTTCTCCTAAAGAGCAGTTTCCTCTCAGTCAGTCCGCTTTTGTCCCTTCTGAGCATCTTGCAGCCACTGAGACACACATTCCCCTCACACACACAGACAGGCCACGCTCACGTGCAAAGTGAGTATTGATAGCCTACTCAGTTATTCTCCACCTCTCAGCTGATTACACGGATTGGTGAGAGTCCTGAGTCCCTCCCCTCCCCCCCTCCGTTAGCGGGTCTTGCTTTCGGTACCCTGATCCGAATACACATTTCGTTTGCTGACCCCGACCATGTATCCCCAGCATATATCGGGCATCGGCCGCATTTCCGACTCTGCCTACCACGGCTTGTGAGAAACGAACAAATTGCTTCATCTCTATAGTACTTGTACTCAAGTAGAATATGCTTGAACTCTTTTCCACCTCCGCTGTTTCCTGGCAGCAGGTCATTATTGCTCATGCACAATCCATGCAGGAACAAAGTCTTGCTTGATATTTCAGCAAAGGCGGCTTTGTTCAGAAGCATGTTCTGTATTATAAGTGGTGGGTTCTCCATTTTGACTTGATCCACAATCGGGCCTCAGTGATGTTTCATTGTCCTCTCTTGTCGGCTATTTGGTTACCTTGTTCCTTTGGTTAATTCGGCTGCTGCTGCCGTTTCTCGCCATGGCAACCAAATGTCAGCGAGTTGCTAATAATATCAGTGACCTTAGTCGCTCTGGCTCTGTTTGCAGAGCTGCGAGCGAGGGCTAATTTTCCCAAACGGAGACAGACCAGGTCTGTGATTGAGGATTTCAAGGTTGAATCAAGTTAACTGAAATCACTCAAGTCACAGCTGTCTCCCAGGCAACAACACGCTACAGAGCAGGGGTTCTTTTTTTTTCAAGTTGTACCTCCTGAAATGTTAATTACATTTGTGGGGAAAAATGTGCACTTTGCACACGGGATATATACAAAAGAATCAACATTTTGAATGTTTTCAAACACTAAAAACAAGCAGAGATGTTTGATTGCTTATTATTAGCACAATAAGGCGAAATTAAGACGGACTGAATTACAGGTCTGACGGAGGAAATAAGCAGGTATATTGTTTCAATTTGTGAGACGCAGACTGAATGGATAGCAGAGCTCCGGGACGCACAATGCCAACTCATTTCATGCATAATATCACATCAATTACACATAAACAGGTTGGTGAAAGCAAGAACATATCTGTTAATAAATGTGTCTGTTTCTCCTTCCACGATGTTCATTAAGCCGTTGGAGGGAAGAGAGCTCGTTATCGGGATGTTTACCCGTTAGCTGCACGCTGAATGTGCAACCAAAGTGCATTGTGTCATTTTCAAAATAGTAAAACCGAAAATTGGAGACACTCAGCGCTGCTGGAGATATCATGTTTTAATTAGCAACTCTGCAGATGCCACGTGGTGGAAAACAAATAGTGACAACCTTCTTACTGTTTACTGTATCTCTGTGACTCATTACTAAAACATGAAGTGCAGAAATAGAATAAATACATATGTAAATACATACCTCCTAGGATTGTAAAACACGTTAACAAGACACCAATGTTTACAGTACAACACACGGAACTAGAGAATGCTGTATGTTGAAAGGCTGACATTACGCAGCGCAGCTATCTTTATTTTGGCACCCATGTTATCCAATCTGTCCGTTCACACTAGGCGCGGAGTGGGTGCGGAGTGGGCGCGGAGTGGGCGCGGAGTGGGCGCGTCGGCCCGCGCGCTGCAGCGATAGTTTCGGCGTCTCCTGTTTCTTGCGCGAGACGCAAGCAGATGTGTCCAGCCAGGCAGGTAATCACATTTTCAAAATAGTAAAACAGAAAATTGGAGACACTCAGCGCTGCTGGAGATATCATGTTTTAATTAGCAACTCTGCAGATGCCACGTGGTGGAAAACAAATAGTGACAACCTTCTTACTGTTTACTGTATCTCTGTGACTCATTACTAAAACATGAAGTGCAGAAATAGAATAAATACATATGTAAATACATACCTCCTAGGATTGTAAAACACTTTAACAAGACACCAATGTTTACAGTACAACACACGGAACTAGAGAATGCTGTATGTTGAAAGGCTGACATTACGCAGCGCAGCTATCTTTATTTCGGCGCCCATGTCATCCAATCTGTCCGTTCACACTAGGCGCGGAGTGGGCGCGGAGTGGGCGCGGAGTTGGTGCAGAGTTGGTGCGGAGTGGGCGCGGAGTGGGCGCGGAGTGGGCACGGAGTGGGCGCGGAGTGGGCGCGGAGTGGGCGCGGAGTGGGCGCGTCGGCCCGCGCGCTGCAGCGATAGTTTCGGCGTCTCCTGTTTCTTGCGCGAGCGCAAGCAGATGTGTCCAGCCAGGCAGGTAATCACATATAGGAAGACCACAGTGCAGCCGGATGCTTTACCAAAATAAAACACCCAGGTTCATGGTGATTTTGGCTGTCTTGACTTCTGGAGAGAGACACACACACATGCGACCTACAACAAACTGAGACTTTCTTCACTTGTAAACTTATCTTTTAAATTGACAACATCATGGGCCCTATTTTAACGATGTAAGCGCACGGCGTGAAGCGCCTGGCGCAGGTGCGTTTAGGGCGTGTCAAAATCCTCTTTTGCTAGTTTGACGACGGAAAAAAGGGTCCGTGTGCCGGGCGCATGGTTCTAAAGGGCTGTACTTAGTGTCTTCATTAATCATTAGTCTTAATTAATGTGTTTTGGGCGTAACATGCAATCAACCAATCAGAGATCATCTCCCATTCCCTTTAAAAGCCAGGTGCGTTTGGACCTTGGAGCATTGCTATTATGATGGAGGATTTGCACCGTAATATTTTTTTTATTTGTAATCTTCTGCATGTGTGTGTGCTGCTGTGCGTCCCTGTGTGTGTAACAAGCATAGAGTGCGCGCGCTGTGCACGAGCCTAGGAGCATTTTACTAATGCTCTGTTAAAATAACAATGAAATGCTGAGTTATTGACTTTAGACCAGGTTTTTGTTGGTCAATGGTGCCATCACTTCTCACTGCCACAAGATAGCATTACACCCAGAATGCACCTGAACACCCCTCCCTGTAAGACCAGCACGCCCAGAATGCACCTCAACACACCTCTCTGTAAGACCAGCATGCCCATGAGCGCACAGATGGGCGCAGGCGCATTTGCTATTTAAACAACGTGGGTTTAGTTAGTTAGTTGACAACTAATCAATTAGTCACTTAATCTTTGCAGCTCTTAAACAATATATATACGCACAGAAATGATTTTAAACAATATTCCCAAGATTTAAACTCTCATTCCTTCATTGTTTTGGATGCACAATACAACATGTATTGTTTCTGTTGAATATATTCACCAGAAAGTCATAAAATAACCCAAGTTTGGTTTCAATACACAAAACAACAGGATCTACATTACAGCCACATGGTGTTTGGAAAATACCCTGCAGTTGTGATGGACGAGGGCCCCTGCTATTATGTCAGGGGTGAAAAAGTTCCACTTTCACACAACAGATTAATTTACATGCAAATGTAATGGATTATTACTTTAACCCTAAATCCAGGCAACAGTCCCGATCAAAACTGTTTGATGGGGAGCCAGGAATGACCCCACTTTGCCAAAATGCCCTCTCCGTTGGCTTACATAAAACTCAAACAGCCCTCAGACGGACCGTAAGAGGACTCGTCACAAAGCGAGGTGTTGCCAGAGGCTGGTTGGAGACTGCAGCTCTGAGCAGAAACATCTGTTCTGGCTGGCACTGCGTCTCTCGTCCTATTTGTCTCTCAGTTTGTCTCATATTTCACTGTCTCTCGCTCATGTACGGATACATATAATATAGTATTCTCCTTCTCTTCACAGTCAGCTTTCTAAGCCTCATAATCCTTTTTCTGTATAGCTTGCATCAAATTCATAGGCGTCTCCACTTCTTCCCACTGTACAAAAGTGAAGCCAAAACAACATGGTAAGGATTTCTAAGGAGGTCGACCTTTCTGTTAAAGAGTAAGATCCTTTTTTAAAAACATCAACTCACGTTCGCTAAACCCACCAGACTCTGTGTAAATAAACAGTAATTTTAGCATCGTAAAATACACTTCATTCAAAGTCAACAGAAACAAAATAAAACTATGAAAAGCCGTTTTGGGTCATCTTTTCCACTTTTCCAACCATCATTGCTCTAGTTTTGGTTGAAATAAACACATAGTTTGAAATAAACATTTTTATTTGATGAAGGAGAAGGTTGAGCATGATGGCCGCAGGTGGGGCAGGTGTGGTCACAGCTCTCCTACTATACACATTGTTTGTTGGTTTCATACCATCTAAAGTTGATTTAGACCTCAAACATGCTGACAACAAGTAAGTAAGTAAGTAAAATTTATTTGTATAGCACATTTCACAGATAAAAACAACAAGGAAAGGAAGGAAAGGAAAGGAAAAATGTATTTCAGCAGTATGGATCTACTCACAAACAACAGCAACGCCAAGCCAAGCATTGTCTATAGGAAACACCTTCTGGCTATGACTCTTATTTATCCCTCTCTCTACAAACAAATACGGAAACGGACGACTTCACGCCTACAATGGACCAATGCACTAATCATCACAATCTGTTTAATATTATCTGGAGACATACATCCATGCCCAGGATCGCACTGCGTTACACCAGAGGAGAGGCCTGTGGAGGAGCGTGCTGCTACAGTCCTACAGGTATGCCCATTGTATGATGCGCTACAGCGTAGTCCTATACACTCTAACTCCTAAGGCTAGGAGCATTTTACTAATGCTCTGTTAAAATAACAATGAAATGCTGCGTTATTGACTTTAGACCAGGTTTTTGTTGGTCAATGGTGCCATCACTTCTCACTGCCTCAAGATTTCAGTTAAAGAAATGACACATTGATAATCAGAACTGTCAACATTACCATTAACTTCTTGACCTGCTCTCGCTGCCCCCTGCTAGCTTCCTGCCTTGTGTGTGTGTGCATGTGTTCATGTCTTTGTCTGATGTTTGCCTGAGTGTTGGTCTGCTATGTTTCTATTGTACATTTTAGCTTAATAGTACTTTTTACTAAATGTATTGTAATTTGTATATTGTTATGTAAATATGTAATTTTTACTTTCTTTTAGGGTGACTTTTACCATCTGTCTAGAGACTCCCCCCATCCCATCTTCGCTTATCCGGTATCGGGTCGCGGGGGGAGCAGCTCCAGCAGGGGACCCCAAACTTCCCTTTCCCGAGCAACATTAACCAGCTCCGACTGGGGGATCCCGAGGCGTTCCTAGGCCAGGTTGGAGATATAATCCCTCCACCTAGTCCTGGGTCTTCCCCGAGGCCTCCTCCCAGCTGGACGTGCCTGGAACACCTCCCTAGGGAGGCGCCCAGGGGGCATCCTTACCAGATGCCCGAACCACCTCAACTGGCTCCTTTCGACGCAAAGGAGCAGCGGCTCTACTCCGAGCTCCTCACGGATGACTGAGCTTCTCACCCTATCTCTAAGGGAGACGCCAGCCACCCTCCTGAGGAAACCCATTTCGGCCGCTTGTACCCTGGATCTCGTTCTTTCGGTCATGACCCAGCCTTCATGACCATAGGTGAGGGTAGGAACGAAAACTGACCGGTAGATCGAGAGCTTTGCCTTCTGGCTCAGCTCTCTTTTCGTCTGTGGTGCGATAAATTGAATGTAATACCGCACCCGCTGCGCCGATTCTCCGACCAATCTCCCGCTCCATTGTCCCCTCACTCGCGAACAAAACCCCAAGGTACTTGAACTCCTTCACTTGGGGTAAGGACTCATTCCCTACCTGGAGAAGGCATTCCATCGGTTTCCTGCTGAGAACCATGGCCTCAGATTTAGAGGTGCTGATCCTCATCCCAACCGCTTCACACTCGGCTGCAAACCGATCTAGTGAGTTCTGAAGGTCACAGGCCGATGATGCCATCAGGACCACATCATCTGCAAAGAGCAGCGATGAGATCCCCAGGCCACCGAACTGCAACCCCTCTCCACCCCGACTTCGCCTTGATATCCTGTCCATAAATATTACAAACAGGATTGGTGACAAAGCGCAGCCCTGGCGGAGGCCAACCCTCACCTGAAACGAGTCAGACTTACTGCAGAGAACCCGGACACAGCTCTCGCTTTGGTTGTACAGAGATTGGATGGCCCTGAGAAGAGACCCCCTCACCCCATACTCCCGCAGCACCTCCCACAGTATCTCCCGGGGGACCCGGTCATACGCCTTTTCCAGATCCACAAAACACATGTAGACCGGTTGGGCATACTCCCAGGCTCCCTCCAGGATCCTTGCAAGAGTAAAGATCTGGTCCGTTGTTCCACAACCAGGACGGAATCCGCATTGTTCCTCCTCAACCCGAGGTTCGACTATCGGCCGAACCCTCCTTTCCAGCACCTTGGAGTAGACTTTACCAGGGAGGCTGAGAAGTGTAATACCCCTGTAATTGGCACACACCCTCTGGTCCCCCTTTTTAAAAAGGGGAACCACCACCCCGGTCTGCCACTCCTTTGGCACCGTCCCAGACTTCCACGCAATGTTGAAGAGGCGTGTCAACCAGGACAGCCCCTCCACACCCAGAGCCTTGAGCATTTCTGGACGGATCTCATCAATCCCTGGGGCTTGAGTTGTTTGACTACATCAGTGACCTCCGCCTGGGAAATTGACAATGATCCCCCATCATCCTCCAGCTCTGCCTCTAACATAGAGGGCGTATTAGTCGGATTCAGGAGTTCCTCAAAGTGCTCCTTCCACCGCCCTATTACCTCCTCAGTTGAGGTCAACAGTGTCCCATCCTTACTGTACATTCAATTCAATTCAATTCAATTTTATTTATAGTATCAAATCATAACAAAAGTTATCTCGAGACACTTTACAGATAGAGTAGGTCTAGACCACACTCTATAAATTCCAAAACCCCAACAATTACAGTAATTCCCTCAAGAGCAAGCATTAGCAGTGGCTATTGCGACAGTGGCAAGAAAAAACTCCCTTTTAGGAAGAAACCTCGGCAGACCCAGACTCTTGGTAGGCGGTGTCTGACAGGGCCGGTTGGGGGCGTGATGAACAGTGGTGATAACAGTCACATTAGAAGTCACAGTGACTTCGAAGGTTATCGTGGAAGTTCATGTCATAGCAGGGCACATCGTGTCATACTGAGTAGTGCAGTCTCCTATACCGGATCCTGACTACTCTGTGCATAGGAACATCACAGCAGGGCGTTGCGGGATGTAACGTGGCGCTGCAGAGCACGGGTGGAGGCTGCGGATGCAGCAGGACGCAGCAGGATGCGGCCGGGAAATGCAGAGAATCGCAGAGCATAGATCTGCGAAGAAGAAACATAAGGACTCCGGGGAGTAAACTCCCCAGAGCTAGATTAGTAACAAGCATTTCTGGGACAGGATGCATACAAAAGTAACAAGTAGAGATGAGAGAGCAGCTCAGTGTGTCTTAGGGAGGAACAGCCTCCCCGGCAGTCTGGAATTGTAATAGCATAACTAAGAGAGGCAGGTTAAAGAGAGGTGCCTGGTCGGGCTAGAACTCTCCCCAACCGGATTGGGCTGTACTGGCCTGCCTCCCTCTACTCTCGCTAGATTATTAATTATACAGTATATAAAACTGATGACTACGAGGAGAAGCAGGTGGGCCGGGTTAGGCGGACGCTGCAACTCCTCACTCCTTAACTATAAGCTTTATCAAAGAGGAGGGTTTTCAGTTTACTCTTAAATGTGGTGACGGTGTCTGCTTCTCGAACCCAGACTGGGAGCTGGTTCCACAATACTGGAGCCTGATAGCTGAAGGCCCTGGCCCCCAGTCTACTTCCAGAGACTCTAGGAACCATAAGTAGCCCCGCATTCTGGGAGCGCAGTGCTCTAGTGGGACATAAGGTACTATGAGCTCTTCTAAGTATGATGGTGCTTGACCATTTAGAGCTTTGTAAGTCAGGAGGAGGATTTTAAATTCAATCCTATATTTCACTGGAAGCCAATGCAGAGAAGCTAATACAGGAGAAATATGATCTCTTCTCTTAGTTCTCGTCAGAACACGTGCTGCAGCATTCTGGATCAGTTGGAGAGTCTTAATGGACTTATTTGGGCAACCTGATAATAAGGAATTGCAGTAATCTAGTCTAGAAGTAACAAATGCATGGACTAGTTTTTCAGCATTGTTTTGAGACAGGATATTCCTAATTTTGGCAATGTTACGAAGATGGAAAAAGGCTATTCTTGAGGTTTGTTTTAAGTGGGCGTTGAAGGATATATCCTGATCAAAAATAACTCCTAGATTTCTGACAGCAGTGCTGGAGGCCAGGGTAATACCATCCAGAGTAACTATATCTTTCGAAAAAGAAGTTCGGCGGTGCGTTGGTCCTATCACAATAACTTCAGTTTTGTCTGAGTTTAACATCAGGAAATTGTGGGTCATCCAGGATTTTATATCCTCAATACACGTTTGAAGTCTTGCTAACTGACCACATTCATCTGGCTTAATTGACAGATATAATTGGGTATCGTCTGCGTAACAGTGATAGTTAATCGAGTGTTTCCTAATAATATTACCTATAGGAAGCATATATAAGGAAAATAGAATTGGTCCAAGCACTGAGCCTTGAGGAACGCCATGGCTAACTTTAGCGTGCTTGGAGGGTTTATCATTAACATTAACAAATTGGGATCGTTCAGAGAAATAGGACTTAAACCAGCTTAGTGCGATTCCCTTAATGCCAACTAAGTGTTCCAGTCTCTGTAACAGGATGGTATGGTCAATAGTGTCAAATGCAGCACTAAGATCTAGTAGAACAAGAATGGAGACAAATCCTTTGTCTGCAGCTGTTAGAAGGTCATTAGTAATTTTCATACATAGCTTGGATGGTTTTCCGCTTCCCCCTCCTGAGGTGGCGAACAGTTTTCCAGAAGCACCTTGGTGCCGACCGAAAGTCCTTCTCCATGTCTTCTCTTCACTTCCAGAACCGAGACTATGCGTAGAGGTAAGCCCCACCAGATCTAACTGGTAGCACTCCACCTCCCGCACCAGTTCCGGCTCCTTCCCCCACAGAGAGGTGACGTTCCACATCCCCAGAGCCAGCGTCTGCTGCCCGGGTCTGGTCCGTCGAGGCCCCTGACCTTCACTGCCACCCGTGTGACAATGCACCCGACCCCAGCGGTTCCTCCCACAGGTGGTGGGCCCATGGGCTGGAGAGATGGGAGCCACGTAGCTTTTTCGGGCTGTGCCCGGCCGGGCTCCGTGGGAAACCCGGCCACGAGGCGCTCGCCGACGAGCCCGCCATCTGGGCCTGGCTCCAGACGGGGGCCCCGGGCTTCCTCCGGGCAGGGTCACTCCATCTCTACCTCGTTTATTCATTGGGGTTTTTGAACCATTCTTTGTCTGGCCCCTCACCTGAGACCACTTTGCCTTGGGAGACCCTACCAGGAGCACAAAGCTCCAGACAACACAGCCCTCAGGTTCACAGAGACACACAAACCTCTCCACCACGATAAGGTGATGGTTCACGGAGAGGTGTCTAGAGACTGCAGATGAAAAATTGCCTTCTGGTTAACTCTGGTATATTGACAGAAATGTTTATTAATATGCACTGTCCCTGTAATAAATATATTTAAAAAAAATGTATATGTGAAAATATTAGGGGTGTGACGAGACGCTTACTCCACGAGACAAGACACATCACGAGATTGGGTTCACGAGAACGAGACGAGATTTCTCGTCGAGGGGAAAAGTTGTCTCGTGAGGCGATGTGATGTCAGCGTGATGGAGCGTGGAATTACTATTGAAGATCCCCCTGCCACTTTTAAATGTTTTGTGTGGCAACATTTTGGTTTTCCTGCGGAAATAATAAACGGCGAAAGAGTGACAGACAAGACAAACACAATATGTAAACATTGTAAGAAAAAAATGCCGTATACCACTTACTTACTTACTTAACACTTACAGCACCACCACAGCTCTCTACTAACTACGGCATTTTTTTCTTACAATGTTTACATATTGTGTTCGTCTTGTCTGTCACTCTTTCACCGTTTATTATTTCCGCAGGAAAACCAAAATGTTGCCACACAAATTATTTAAAAGTGGCAGGGGGATCTTCAATAGTAATTTCACGCTCCATCACGCTGACATCACATCGCCTCACGAGACAACTTTTCACCTCGACAAGAAATCTTGTCACGTTTTAATCTCACACCCCTAGAAAAGATGTTGGCTCTATACACGCTAAAAGTACTGCTTTTTTAAATGGAGTCTGGTGGATTTAGTGCTAGCGACTTCAGAGCTGTTTCTGGTTAAATAGAAAGGACTTGTCAGACACTTAGAATATTAATCTGAGTCTGTCAGCGGCAAAACGAGCACTTTTGTGAACGTAAATAAAAGCTGACTGCAGCGATCTCTGTTAATACTGGACCAATGTCAAAGATTGTTGTTCCCATCAGTCACTTAGAAACAGAAACATAAGAAAATAGAGTCCAGCTTGAAAGAAAAAAAACGGTAGTTACCCTTTAAATCAACTGCTCCTAACACAGAAAGTGACATTGAGGACGGAAATGTCGGTCAATACTGGTTGGTTTGGGCAAATTAAAGCCCCATCAGAAAACAGAAACTAGCAAACATAAAGTAAAAACAATCAGACTGACCACGGTCTGTTTGGGTGCCAGATAAACTTCTGGCTTAAAATCAAGAAAGCAGAAAGGATGAAGGAAAAGAATATGCCGACATTAAAACAAGAGAATACGTTTTAACTAAGAAACGGCCGACATCAGTCTCACACCACGGCTCCTGCGAGACAAAAAAAACATATCTCCAAAATGTCAGCTTTTCCAAAAATGTGCCTTTAAATTAGAACAAATTACACGGTCTATTCAGAGTGGGTCATGAAACCTAATCAGCACTGAAATGGCCGTGTAAACTTTGAATTCAAAAGAAGCTACAACACTTTAAGCTATAGTGCGTAGTTTTTGTCTCCCCCAGGAGGAATTCTAAGTAATGACAACAAAACTGTTGGCACAAAAATGTAACTTATGTGTGATACATGAACAGTTTGGACAAACAGTCTGATCTGAAAACACCTACACGCTACATCAAGGAAGAATCTTTTGTAATGTAATTTAGGGACAGTGCACAATTAAAGCTATAGTGCGTAGTTTCTGTCGCCCCCCATGAGGAATTCTAAGTAAATTCTAAGTAATGACATCAACACTGTCGGCGCGTCCACATGATACAAACCTTCCCCCTTGGGCACTTAGTTGGCGTTAGGAGGGAGGCTGGGGGTCCTGGAGCATGATAACCCAGGCTTAGAGCCACTTACTGGGGCTTGGAGGTGAGGCTGGGGGTGCTGGAGGTCTAGACCCAGGCTTGGAGCTGGTTAGTTGGGGTTAGGAGGGAGGCTGTTGACCGTGCGTGGGTGGTGCAGTCCTGTCTGTGCTCTGTCTAGTGGTCAGTACAATGCTACGAACGCTCAAAGGAGGCCAGCTTTTCCTGGCATCCCTTAGAGAAACATTTTCAGCCAATCAGCTTGAGAGACATCATGGCTTTCAAACGAGCAAAGTGGCAGTTGGTCAAGGCCACACCCTCCACCTCCCCCCCCCCTCTCCTCCTCAATAGCATTTACAGCTACAGACACAGAAATGGCAGATCCTAAGGAAAGCTCATTGTGGGACTGGCTCTAGTGGCTGTAATTCTGCACCAAGGCTTAATTTCGGGAAAGAGACTTCAGATACAGTATTAGGGGACCACTAAGGTCTATATAAAAGAGACTTCAGATACAGTATTAGGGGACCACTAAGGTCTATATAAAAGAGACTTCAGATACAGTATTAGGGGACCACTAAGGTCTATATAAAAGAGACTTCAGATACAGTATTAGGAGACCACTAAGGTCTATATAAAAGAGACTTCAGATACAGTATTAGGGGACCACTAAGGTCTATATAAAAGAGACTTCAGATACAGAATTAGGGGACCACTAAGGTCTATATAAAAGAGACTTCAGATACAGTATTAGGGGACCACTGAGGTCTATATAAAAGAGACTTCAGATACAGTATTAGGGAACCACTAAGGTCTATATAAAAGAGACTTCAGATACAGTATTAGGGGACCACTAAGGTCTATATAAAAGAGACTTCAGATACAGTATTAGAGGACCACTAAGGCCTATATAAAAGCATCCAAAGAGCACCATGTCACGGGACCTTTAACAGAGCTGCACCCAACACATATGCAGCAACATCGGAGGCTCATTACTTCCCACTTGGCCGAGAGCTCTCTGCAGAGAGTTCAGAGGTCAGTGGCAAGTGCGAGGGTAGAGATGGAGCGACTCATGCAAGGACACTTTTTACTGGGATGGACATAATGCAATTGAACTGGAACGCTTCTGGCTACCGGATGATCCTCTTTAACCAGCAGGCCACCGTGCTGCAGATATTTCCCTCACAGGTTGAGGTATTCACATGAAACACTCCTGCAGTGTGCCAGATAGCCTGAAGAATTAATAGGCTCGATACATTCCCGTCACACACAGTATAGCTGTTCCCATTTCAAAGAGGAGCACAGTGTGTAATGTATATTGTGAAGTGTCTGGGGGCGATTTTCAGTGTCTGCTTCATAAAATTCAAACCTCAGAGACAGTTAGCGTGAAAGCCAGATACCTGAATGCTGCAGCGGCTGCATACACATTTACTGCACATTTACATACTCGCACTCACTCTGTCGCACAAACTCAACAACACTGAAGCTCCTTAACCCTTGGGTTGACTTCCACGCAACTTTTTGTTTTTTCTGGGTCAAAATTTCAAATGAAAACTTTTTTCAACCTTTTGTTGTTCTTTTTCGACACTTGTCACTTTTCCCGATGTTTTTGTTGATTTTTTTCCCCCAGGTTTTTTGTCTTTATTTGACGTTGTTGATTTTTTCCCCCGCGTTTTTGAAGCTTTTTCCAACATTTTGTCACTTTTTTTCAACGTTCTTTTGTAGATATACAGAGACACAGATATACAGATACACAGAGACACAGATATACAGATACACAGAGACACAGAGACACTGATACAGATATACAGATACACAGAGACACAGAGACACAGAAACACAGAGACACAGATATACAGATACACAGAGACACAGATATACAGATACACAGAGACACAGAGACACTGATACAGATATACAGATACACAGAGACACAGAAACACAGAGACACAGATATACAGATAAACAGGGACACAGAAACACAGAGACACAGATACACAGAGACACTGATACAGATATACAGATACACCGATGTACAGATACAGAGACACTGATATAGATATACAGAGACACTGATACAGATATACAGATACACAGATACACAGATATACAGATATACAGAGACACTGATACAGATATACAGATACACAGATATACAGATACAGAGACACTGATATAGATATACAGAGACACTGATACAGATATACAGATACACAGATATACAGATACACAGATATACAGATATACAGAGACACTGATACAGATATACAGATACACAGATATACAGATACAGAGACACTGATATAGATATACAGAGACACTGATACAGATATACAGATACACAGATATACAGATACAGAGACACTGATATAGATATACAGAGACACTGATACAGATATACAGATACACAGATATACAGATACACAGATATACAGATATACAGAGACACTGATACAGATATACAGATACACAGATATACAGATACAGAGACACTGATATAGATATACAGAGACACTGATACAGATACCTGTATCAGTATCCTGTACCCTGGGCAGATTACCTGCCCAGGGACTACAGGTGGAAATTAGCAATTGTTGCTATAACCTGGCCCAAGACATATTCTCTTGTTTAACAAGTTTAATGTTTATTTGTGCATTGTCCCTGTTTCAAATAAAAAATATACAGATACACAGATATACAGATACAGAGACACTGATATAGATATACAGAGACACTGATACAGATATACAGATACACAGATATACAGATACAGAGACACTGATATAGATATACAGAGACACTGATACAGATATACAGATACACAGATATACAGAGATACAGATATACAGAGACACAGATATACAGAGACACAGATACACAGATATACAGAGACACAGATATACAGATACACAGATATATAGATACACAGATATACAGAGACACAGATATACAGAGATACAGAGACACTGATACAGATATACAGAGACAATGATACAAATATGTGATTCACAACAATTGTAGCAGTTGGCATGATGCGCCGTGGCACTTATAGTAACAATAAAGATAATAGAACTATGACTTTACAGTCTACATTCTGGCACTCTGGGACACGCACATACACTCACAGTTACACTCACACACTCAGTGTGTTAAATCCTTGCACTGAAAACTAACTCCAAAACTGGACAGAAACACAATTTCTAAAGCAGATTTACTGTGTGTGTGTGTGTGTGTGTGTGTGTGTGTGTGTTCAACTAAGCAACTCTGCACAGGCACAGTGCAGTTTAAAGTGGAGAAAAGGCTGAATCTAGATATTTGATTACTGTAGTAGGAGAAATACAGTATCAGCATGTGGCTTTGGACTGGCCTTCAGTATTGGTGAATCACATCAGCTCCTCTCAGCCTTTTAAAACCAATCAACTGTCGATTAGCTAATGAGCCGGGAGGAGAGTAAGGCTGGTGGAGGAAAGTTGAACTCCTCTCTGAGAGTGCAGAGTGCAGATCAGGACACACCCCCTCTTATCGTTGTGTTCAGGGCAGACTGCTGCGGTGCGTTCGTGCTCCATGAATTTCTGCTGTAGTTTCGGCTTTTTATGTGCGATGTAGAGCAGCATTCAGCCTCTTCCTTATACTCTGCCTCATCCAGAGATCAGAGTCCCAAACGGGGCAGAATGAGATACTTCTATAATAACGTAATGCACAGCAGACTATTGGACAGGTGGATTATTTTCCTAAAATGTTGTGGCTTTGATTTAGTACTATTATGACTCGTTTCTTGTTACATCCCTAGTGACAAGTACTTCTCAGTGACGTGAAGTTCTCCGTTCCAGAATCACAGATAAAACCAAATACGTCCAGGGACTCTGACCATCCATTACAGAGAAACAGCCAAAAGTCTTCTTCAAACATTAGTCTCTGAGTTATCACCGTTTGGACCATGAGTGACACGCTTTGTGGGCACCTACATGTAAACATCTGACAAGTGAAATCAGAAGTACATTACACCCTAGGCCGTTTAAAAATTGGATCGTGATTATTTTTTTTCTGAATTGGTTTTAATTTTCACACATTTATATCGATTGTTAACCGATTCACGATGCGTCGTTACAGTACATCCCTGGTGTAAGTTCTCTCTGTCCGAAAGCACAAATGAAAACAAAGAATGTATCTGTTTCATTAGTTATATTAGGGTAGAAACAAAAATTTAAAAGTTATTAATACAGTTGGCAGTGCCGGATTATTTCTTGGCCAGGCACAGAGACTTCCTGGAGCCTCCGCTAAATGTCTGGCAACTGCTCCGAGCCAAGAAACAGTCTGGCACATAAAACTGAATTTAGATGTGCTGGTCGACAGATGTTGTTACCTTCAGACAGAGCCAGGCTCACTGTTGTCCCCCCCCCCAGTTCCCAGTCGTTGTGCTAACCTAAGCTAACTAGCTGCTGGCTGCAACGTACAGACATGAATAAGTAAGTAAGTAAAAAAATTTTTTACAACACATTTAAAAACAGCTCGCACTGACCAAAGTGCTGTACAAAGCGCATTAAATAAATACACTTACAGATCAGTGATTTAAGCTAAGACGACATCAATAGACAAACACTTAATGACAGACAGAGCAAGGTAAGAGAATTAGAACACATGGAAGGTAAATAGGTGAGTTTTGAGCCTGGTTTTGAATATTGTAATTGAAGGGGCATTTCTGATGTCAGGTGGCAGTTGGTTCCACAGCTGAGGGCCAGCAACAGAAAAAGCTCTGTCACCTTTTTGCTTAAGCCGGGACTGTGGGACATGGAGGAGACCTTGACTGGAGGAGCTGAGGGACCTGGGGTCTACATGGAGATGAATGATACTAGCTACAGTAGGTAGCTGGGGGCCAGGGCGTGAAGAGCTTTAAAAGCCATCAGCAGTATTTACTCTGCCCCCTCCTTTTCATCATCTACATCCTCCCCCTTGGTCAGATACTCCGCCACTTCAACCTGGACTTCCACTGTTACGCCGATGACACCCAGATCTACCTCAGCACCAAATCTTCCCCTCTGCCACATCGACTCCTGTCTGTCAGCTATTAAAACCTGGATGCAACACAAATTCCTCAAACTCAACAGCGATAAAACAGAATTCCTCTTCCTAGGCTCCAAATCCACACTCAGCAAAATCAATAACCCCCCCTCTCACCATCGACGGCACCATTGTCTCCACATCTCCCCAGGCCCGCAACCTTGGCGTGATCTTTGACTCTGTCCTGTCCCTTGAGCCCCACATCCGCCTTGTCATTAAAACCTCCTTTCACCTCCGCAACATCGTCAAAATCTGACCCTCTCTCACACCCCCTGCTGCTGAAAGACTAATTCACGCCTTCATCTCCTCCCGACTGGACTACTGCAACTCGCTTCTCCTCTGCATCAGCTCTACCAACGTCAACCGACTCCAACTGGTCCAGAACGATGTGGTGCCAAATCCTGGCACCACATCACTCCAGTCCTAAAACAACTCCACTGGCTTCCCATCTCCCACCGGATCACCTACAAAATCCTGGTCCTCACCTACAAAGCCCTCCAGCATCTGCCCCCCTCATACCTCACTGAGCTCCTCTCCCCGTACCAACCCTCATGGTCCCTCAGATCCACCTCAGCCAGTCTCCTCTCCATCCAAGTCCATCTTCCGCAGTTTTGGGGACAGAGCATTCTCCAGGGAAGCTCCCAGGCTCTGGAACTCCCTCCCCCAAGAGATCCGCACCTCTGAGTCCCTCACCATCTTCCAGTCCCGCCTCAATACCCTTCTCTTCACCTCTGCCTATACGTAGCCCAACGCCCCCCTCCCTTTTCATCTGTGCCTGAATCTTGTTTTGTTTTGTTTTGCTTCGGGGGTTTTTTGTACCCTGCCCTGTAAAGCGACTTTCAGTCCAAGAAAAGCGCTATACACATTCAAGTTATTATTATTATTATTATTATTTTAAATTATATCCTAGACTGGACTGGAAGCCAGTGCAAGGAGGCTAGGACAGGTGTAATTTGTAAACACTTTTTTGTGTTCGTGAGCAGCCTAGCCGCTGCATTTTGGACCATCTGAAGCTGTGCCACCAGTGTCAGAGGGAGACCAAAGTAGAGAGAGTTACAATAGTCTAGGCGGGAGGTTATGAAGGCATGGATGACTTTTTCCAGATCATTGTATGACAGAACAGACTTGAGTTTGGAAATTATTCTTAATTGATAAAAATTTATGAGAGCGGTATCAACCATTGTATCCAACTCCCCGCCCTAAAAGCCTTTTTACCCATAAAATGTTCAACTTTATCCTTACAGAAAAGATAAGAGCATGATCTGCACCAGGGCCGGTTTTAGCCTGCTATATTAGGGTGGGCTGGTAGAAATATAAGGTGGGCAGAAGAAGACTAGAGGCCCAAAGGTTGCCAGTTCCAAACCAAACGCTAGAGCACTTTGAAGTGAACTGAGACCCCCATTTTCAAGCGGACAAGAGTTTGGTTCTGTTGGTCTGCACCAGAATTTGAATAAGCTTTCACTCCGCTCCTAGTCTCGCTTCCCCAGACCTTCCTCCACAGAGCTACAGAGGAGGGTCTGGCTAGACCACACAGAAAAACGTGCTCTGGTTTATAGGCATTTCTTCAAACCAATCACAATCATCATGGGCGGCGCTAAGCTCCGCACGGAACTGCTGCAAAATAGTTGTGCAACAGAAAACTCAGATTGAACAGATAGTCTAGCTAGCTGTCTGGATTTACCCTGCAGAAATCTGAGGAGCAGTTAACCATAGTCCTCACAAATCCACCGGAGGTTAAAACGCCAACACAAAGAAAGAGGAAGGGGACGGACATCCAGCGAAAAGATATACATACGGCGGAATTTCCTGCGGCACCGGAGCAATCCCGGAAGTGGAACATCGTGGCTATATAGACTAGGTCAGCATTAGTTGTAGGCCTAGAATACATCAATTAAGGTTTCTCCCCAGTTCCAGATGTAGGTGCCCATAAAGCCTGATTACTTTTCAATGTTTCTGTGCTTTCATTGTAATGAATGGTCCGAGTCCCTGGACGTTACATGACCTACAAATTTCAACTGTGAGCACAACAAGGACAGAATCTCCACACTGCCCAGCACTAGTGTCTGGGGATTTGCAATGCTCAGCAGCCATCCACTGAAAATCAAAAAGTGGGTCATTTTTCACCAGAGTAAACACCGCCTGTAGCAGCACAGCAATGAACTGCAATACATTTTTACAAAGCTGGTAAAAACATACATTGAACAAAATTACAAATGCAACACTTTTGTTTTTGACCCCATTTTTCATGAGCTGAACTCAAAGACCTAAGAGTTTTTCTGTGTACATAAGTGGTTATGGTTAGGGTTCATCCCTCTCTCTCTCTCTCTCTCTCTCTCTAGTTCGTTGTCGTAACCGACTTGAGTGGACAAATGCTCACATTCGATGGTGTCTGGCACTTTGGAGAGGTGTTCTCTTCACGGATCAACCCTAACCCTACCCCTAACACCCCTTTTACAGTTTTTCTCAGTCGCTTTGGTGCATTTCTCACATTACTATTTACATTTGCACAACAGTTAGTTCAATCTCCAAAACATTTAGTCATTTGTGCACATCATAGTAGCAGTTTCTCATTCCTTCCAACAAATTGCAAATGCTTTTGGACATGCATCAATTTCTTTCATACAACTCTCTGCTGTTTTATAACATTATCATTTCCTTATGTCATGTCAGTCAAAATTAACTATACTTGTGAATGCTGAATAGTCATTCCATATAAAACTAATAGTCCTCATTTCATTGCTTGAGTCATTACATACAAAAATGTTGAACTAGTTGTCAAAATCTGTCAAGCAAATTTTACTAAATGTTTTAAATCTTTTTTTTTCCTGAAAATGTCTCCTAAATTGAACAATTTCTTTCAGGTGAATCTCAGCTTTCACTGATGAGAAGGGGTGTGTGAAGCATTAGTTGCAACCAATGATAAGCCACTGCTCTACAATCACTGTCAGAGCTGAATCCCATAAACCCCCACTTTACAAGCATATATGAACCAAGCAGGACATAGTGTGTACCTTTACTGCTCTTTAATGTTTTATGTAAAGCACTTTGAATTGCCCTGTTGCTGAAATGTGCTATATAAATAAAGCTACCTTGCCTTGCTTTACCATTTCTACAATACTGTGACACAAAAATGGAAGGTCAGCCTCATGGAAGAGGGATGAGGGTGCGGGGAGGACAACCCGGTCTCACGCCAGGTTGTTATATTGTCACATTATTGTAATCTATTAAGTCGTGGACAGGTTACGTAAATGCCGTTTTTTTCGTGTATATGCAACGACTTTTGAACGAGTACAGGTCACGCTTTTCGAACCTGCTGCTCTGGGGGATGCGACAACGGGTAAATGAGGCGCCACACGCCGGCTAAAACAACGGGACGGGCCGCCACTCGCGATCGGGGAAATGAGGCGCCACACGCCGGCTAAAACAACGGGATGGGCCGCCACTTGTGACCCGCGCAGGGGCACACAACAACGGGGAAATGAAACACCACAACGGGGAAATGAAACGCCACAATAACAAGACGGTTGGGGTTAGGAAAAAAAAAGAACAGGGAAAGGAACCGTCACACACGGGACACGCTGACAAAGGAACTGCAACACGCGGGGCGCGATCCCTGGTCTCCGGGGTGAAAGTCCTGTGTTTTCTGACCCATCCAACCTCCCTACGCGGACTTTCGCCTTATCAACTACTCGCTACTCGCTTTCGTTCTGGGATCACGAAATATGCTTCCCATTAAAATGCATTGCTTTCAATTTCGTAATGGCCACACGAAAAAAACGGCATTTACGTAACCTGTCCACGACTTAATAGATTACAATAACGTGACTATATAACGACCTGGCATGAGACTGGGCTGGGGGAGGAAGGGGAAGAAGAAGCCAAGTACATAGGCGGATCCCTGATGAAATCAGGGCTACAGTTGTGGATCATGTTGTCAATCACGGCCTCACAATGGCTAAGGCTGGTCGTAGGGTGCAGCCAAATTATAATCGTTAACGAAAACGAACGAAATAACGAAAACTAGGTGGGAAAAAACGTTGTCGTTAACAGAAATAAAAATAAAAACGAGGCATTACAAAGAAACAATAACTAAACTAAAACTGTAATGTATGTTTGCAAAACTACCTAAAATGAAATAAAATTATCGAGTAAATGTCCTTAGTTTTCATCTTTGTCAATGTCTTTCACAGAGGAAATAACGTTATATCTTTCAGAGTTGACATTTCCGAACATAGACCTGTTTACTTCAGTCTATGCCTTAGACATGTATAGTTTCCGACTGGGAACCCAGAAATACCAACATTCCACGTCAAATTGAACACAACATAGTCCATGCCCCTCGTATGGCATCACAGCAGTACCAAAAGTCGGAAGAAAGCGGCCGAGTCCTATTTGATTATGACTGATGTGTGTCAGATAAAAGCAAGCGCCTCGCAGTGGAAGGTGGTAAAATATGTGGACTATTAAGGGAAAAATCCCCACAAATTTGAAAGTACATTTGAGAAGCGCGCACAAGGAGGCTAACCTAGCTTACCTTAACAAGCAGTGACAGGGCAAGGAGAACGCAAAGCCCCCTTCCCCCAAAACAGAAGCTAATATAACCCGGTACAGGGCATGGATGTATGGGGCCAGGGCCAGGCAGCATGACGGAGACAACCACAGGACAGAGAACACTACAGGAGGGCTTTCACCGGCAACCCGATAGCTGCTGGTTAGTAAATACTTAGGAACACTAAAAGTGTGAGGAAGCGTGGGTTAATATGTGTATTGATACTGGGATGTCTACACAACGGTGGGAGTCGATTGACTCCAAAAAGTTCATCACTTTACTCGAACCAAAGTTCAAACACCTGTTGATGTCTTCCTTAGTCTGTTGGCTATTTAGGTTTTTTCCTGGAACAGTTACTAACAGATTTTGCTCTTACTGCTGCGTCTTGTGTAGACTGTTTACATACAGTATCTCACAAAAGTGAGTACGCCCCTCACATTTTAGTAAATATTTCATTATATCTTTTAATGGGACAACACTGAAGAAATTACACGTTGCTACAATGTAAAGTATTAAGTTTACAGCTTGTATAACAGTGTAAATGTGCTGTCTCCTCAAAATAACTCAACACACAGCCATTAATGTCCAAACCGCTGACAACTAAAGTCAGTCCACCCCTATGTTAAATTCCCATAGAGGCAGGCAGATGTTTATTTTTAAAGGCCAGTTATTTCATGGATCTCTATGCAAATCAAACCAGCTATTAGGCTAACTGACATAAAACCATGCCAATCTCTAGGTATGGTGAAGGGTATGTGATGATGGGGGGGTATTTTAATTTAACATTTAACATAGGGGTGGACTGACTTTAGTTGCCAGCAGTTTAGACATTAATGGCTGTGTGTTGTTATTTTGAGGAGACAGCACATTTACACTGTTATACAAGCTGTAAACATAATACTTTACATTGTAGCAACGTGTAATTTCTTCAGTGTTGTCCCATTAAAAGATATAATGAAATATTTACTAAAATGTGAGGGGCGTACTCACTTTTGTGAGATATTGTATTTGTGCTCATCATCATATGTACATTTTATGTACTAGTGTTATTGTTGAATACATATTTCTAAAATTGTAAACTAAATTTTTTTTTTAAAACATTTTCAAAAAATAAAAACTAAACTAAACTAGCAAATCCGCTTTAAAAACTAATTAAAACTAAACTGAATTTGAAAACAAAAAGTCAAAACGAAATAAAAATAAAAAATAATGAAAAATGCAAAACTATAAAAACCTTGGGGAGAACCACTGTAAATTCAGTTATTCAAACATTTCGTCGGGAGAACAGGTGTGTATAAATGGACAGTAATTCAGCACTAAACAATCTGCACTGCACTACTGTCATTGTGTCATACATGAAGCTTGCAGTGGGACAATAACTTGTCACTGTACATATTACATTTAGACGTACAGCTTTACTGCATCACACATTTAGTGTATTGTAGTGTACAGTAGTGTTAGAGTAAAGATTTGCCGTCTTTACTGTAATTTTACTCTGCACCACACAGGATTGCAAGACAACCTTGCAGAGGTGGAAGAGGGCGTATTTGTACTCCGCAACAAGAGGAAGCCATTCGTGCAATGGTGATTGCAAACAATGCCATAAGGTTGAGAGAGATACAAAGTGCTGTTATAGAGGATGACAACGTCTTTGGGAATATTGAATATGTTTCAGTCGCTACAATTGACTCAGGAGTGCTCAGGAGGAATGAAATGCGCATGAAACAACTGTACAATGTGCCATTTGAACGGAACAGCGACAGAGTGAAGGAGATCCGTCACCAGTATGTACAGGTAAAACATGTATGTGTTCTATGCATATTCTAATGTTCAGTGCTGTAAACTGTTTACATGAAAAGTTGTTATAGTTTTTCTCACTCCCTCTTCTGTATTAAAACATGTACTGGAGCTGGAGGCCAGGGAACCGCTGCACACATTCATATACCTTGATGAGGCGGGTTTCAATCTGACAAAAGGTAGAAGACGTGGAAGGAATCGCATTGGACGGAGAGCAACCATTGATGTCCCAGGCCAACGAGGAGGGAATATTACTATGTGTGCCGTCATCTCAGAAAACGGTGTCCTCACCCATATCCCCCATCTTGGTCCATACAACACACAACATCTGCTGACTTTTTTTAGACACTCTTTACAGGGACATAATCCCTGAGAATGAGAGGGGTCTAACTGAAGACCATCTGAACAAGCATGTTGTTGTTTTGGAAAATGTGCGTTTTCACCACTCACTGGTTTGCAGCACATAATAGGATGCTGGTGGAATATCTCCCTCCCTATTCACCATTCCTAAATCCAATAGAGGAGCTTTTCTCTTCCTGGAGGTGGAAGGTATATGACCGGCATCCACATACCCAAATGGCCCTGCTAGTGGCCATGGATGCAGCATGTGATGACATCACAGCAGAGTCTTGCAGAGGGTGGATTCGCCACTCGAGGAGATACTTTCCTCGCTGCATTGCAAGAGATGATATTCAGTGTGATGTAGATGAAAATATGTGGCCAGACACAGAGGAACGTCTGGATGTTCATGAATGATTACAGTACTATGTATGTTGTATGTTCAGTTCAAATATGTACTGCAATATTGTTTACCGTTGTGCACAGCTGTACCCAAAGGGAGTTTATGTTTGTTATAAATAAGGGTGTATTTTTTTCTTTTGCACAATGCTGTGAACAAATTACAATTGCAAAGAGCATATGTAGTAAAAATGCGAAACATACATATTCAGTGTCTTGTACTCATTTACCTCACTAACTACAGTAATGTGTAACTTTACTATATTTTTCAAATGGCTGTGCAAATAGTATATAGTGCTGTCTTGAGCGTTTTCAGGTAGTGTCACCAAGATCTGACTTTTTTGCATTGGAAAACATTTACAGAGTGAACTGTCATAATGAAAACATGACAAAGCCATTTGACTATCTTGTTCATAAACAACGGTGTCAGGATTTTTCATCTTGATGACACTGACACTTTCATTGACATGAATACTTGCTTTTGAGGAATGAGCTATCCATTTTGAGCAAGTGACACGCTTTTGCAGGTTATCAACTAGGTTTTGCAGTTTGTACTAATCATTTTGAGAACTGCATTAACTGTTGTGCAAATGTAAATAGTGATGTGAGAAATGCACCAAAGCGACTAAGATAAACTGTAATAAGATCTTTGAGTTCAGCTCATGAAAAATGGGGGCAAAAACAAAAGTGTTGCATTTATAATTTTGTTCAGTATACGTTGTGATCTGATGGGGATTTAGAGGCAAACCTAGAGCTTGTGTGCCGTCCTGTTTCACAGTCACTGTTTCCCGTCAGATCGTTTATAGAGCTCAACGTTCCCAAGCGCACTTGAAGGCAGCTTAATTTCCCGGAGAAAGAGACGGAGGGACTGAGGAAACAGTCAGCTGTTCCACTAACTCCCGGGCAGTTCAGTGCTCGTCTTTGGTGTTTTGAAACGTTCTCGTGGCAGAGATAGAGGCAGTGATGTTTCCTGTTTCCTGTACGGGACTCTCACACCGCCTCAAAACGCACCAACAAGTCTGATCTCTGTTACAGCGGGACACAGGGTGACGTTTCTCCAAAAGTTCAAGTATTGAAGGAAAAACAAAACAAGAAGTGAATATTCGGATCCAGCCCTAGACAAATCTTAAAAAAAAAGATAATCTGGAAGAAAAACAGATTTGATCTCATTAATGATCTAAAGAATTCAGTCTATAAAATGCATGTTTGGAGTCATGTTTTTTAAAGCCACTGTCGCTGAATTCGCTTTGGTTTGGTGCATACATATACACACTTTTAAACATTAATATGAAATAAACTATAAATACAGAAAGAAATAACACATACATAACTACATAACATTAAGAAAGGGGGGAAAAAAGAGGCTGAATGGATCAGTGGATGATCTCAGTCCAGGCAGGACTGGCCTCCATCTGTATTGTTTACACCCCGGCACACTTATTTGGGACACACCGGGGAGTCGGCAGCTTTCAGATGAAGCAGTATGAATTAATAATTGATGTACCTAAGTGTGGTGGGGGGAGAACAGGGTGGGATTGGGGGAGGGGGGTGTACAGGGCATCACAGGGGGGAAACGGGGCAGGACGGGGGTTATTCAGCATATTTATCTAGGTCACTCCTGACTGCACACTTCAAAATGTGCTGAGAAGCTTCTTCCTTCTCTCCTCAGTCTAAAGCGCCACTTAACATTTATGATCCATGAAAAAGTAGAGAATCGAGAAAAAGTTTATACATGAATAAATCAATCAATGATCAAACAGTTGAATTATAAAATGCACTCAGTAAATAACACAGAAGTCAACCTTGGCAAAAGAAAATCTACAAAAAGAAAAAAAGCCTCCATGGAGTTAGAAGAAGGAATATACGATACATAAACACATGGGCACTGCAACTGTACACACACAGACACAAACACACACAGACACAACCAGTCTTTTTCTGCGCTTTTGTCGGCTTTTTGAAATACATTTTTTTTATTCATGTATTTTTGCGGGTTTTTTTGTCTTTTTTATGTTGTTTTTTTGACACTTTTTCTGTGTTTTTGTGAAAAGAAAACCTGCAAAATACAGCATCCTCTCTGCATAGTTAGAGATGAAGAAGGAACACGAGAAAAAGAGGCACTGCAAGCAAACAATAATACAGTTTATGACAGTTCCTAACGCCCTGACTAAATGTCTGATCATATGAGCAACAACAGCGGGCAAATAAAAGCTTGTAAAAGAGGTAAAAACTTGGAAGCAAACAAGGCGGAGAGGCTGCACTCTTACTGGAGAGATGAGTTTCAGTTCCCAGCCTACACCTCCGTTAGACAGGCAGTCACGGTGCACAGACGGATCATCATCATATCCAATATCCAATTCATCTTTTTAATCTTTTTGGGATAAACACACAACTGACAAAGATGTGGTTTGGTTTTGTGTGCTGGGAGACTTGTTCTCTAAAAACTGTATGTTGTGCCTGAATTTAATGGCACAACAATATTATCTTTGGTTTTGAGTTTGACGTATGTTTTAAAGTGTTCATATTATGCTCATTTTCAGGTTCATAATTGTATTTAGAGGTTGTACTAGAATAGGTTTATGTGGTTTAATTTTCAGAAAACACCATATTTTTATTGCACTGCACATTGCTGCAACTCCTCTTTTCACCCTGTGTGTTGAGCTTTCTGTTTTAGGCTATGTTTAGATGGAAACGATCTGAAGAAAAAACACAAAAGTGGCGTTGCGTTCTCACTTTTTATTCCACCTTTAGATGAACATTTTGGGGGGGATCTGCGTGCATATGGTGACGCAAAAGTGTGTGAAATTGGATGTAGTATGCACGCCAGGCGTCACACACATAGCAGCCACACACATACACACACACACACACACACACTCGCACAGTGCGTTTTTACCCTTTAGACGGGAACGCGACAATGGAGCATTTTTAAGATTTCCACTCTGGAAGGTGGTTTCACTTTTTAAAACCACTTTCACCCACAAGCATATTCGTGTTAACAGGGCCTTAGCTACAGAGTGAGGCATCTCACTTCTGTACCATCTTTGTTGGGAGTCGCACATGCTCAGTAAGGACTACTAGCCAGTCAGAAGCAGAGTATGAGGGCGTGCCATGCTAGCAGCTAGGCGTTACAAAGTGACCCACGTTGGTCTCTGAAGTAAAGGCTGGACTACAATAGAGCTGGTAAGTCCCTTTGGGGTGGACTTTGGGCTTTTTCACTTTGTAAACCTATAACATGCACAAAAAAAGATATAAAACACTATAAAGGAAAGGGAAAAAGCCAAAAAGCATACTAGAATATATAGCAGAAATACTACAATTATTAAATGGAAACATGCAAATGCACGCACACACACACACACACACACAGTAACGCACACACAGTAACGCACACACAGTAACGCACACACAGTAACGCACACACAGTAACGCACACACACACACCCACACAGAGCAGTGTAATTCGTTGATACCTCAGCTGTAATCTACGCAGCAGATAAAACCTGACAAGGCTTTGGAATAACACCTTGGGCCTGCATTACTCAGAGAGAATCAAAGACCATGAGAGATGGAGGGTGATGAAGGAAAAAGAAATCCTGCACACTGAGTCTTTTTTCTTCATTCCCAGTGAGCTGCTGTGCTGGATGGAGAGAAGCTAGGTGGTGACAGCTGGGAGAGGGATAATTTGAAGCCGCAGGACAGAAGGTATGATTCGAGTGAAACAGGAAGTGATGGAAGCGCTGACCTCTGAACTGCTTTCTAAAAACTGTGTAAGGGTGCAACAAGTGCTTTCAAGTGGGTTTAACTTCCAATGTGTCATCCTTTTTAATCTTTTGTACAACTAAAGCTGTATTCGCAGACTATTGACTGGTGATCTGTAATAATTTGTAATAATCGCTGAGGTCTTCTGTGATCTTAATCCTGTGTGAATCTGCTACGTTTTTAATTTTTTAAGTAAAGATTCCAATGCACATTACTGTTACCTACCATATTTCGCCAAATAATCCAGAGATAGATACTAATATTTTTAAGCACTGGCCGCATGGGCCACCAAGCCTCTAAATTACAAGTACATTTTTGGTGGCCCAAATGTAAACTTATAAAAAAGAACCACAGAAAAGAAAAAAAATTGAACGCAGCCTTCCTGTAACACTTTTATAAATGAGAAGACATCAACAGTATGAAAATTTAAAAATACAATTTTTTCCTGTTTTAAGCTAATCGTTCTCCCGTCTCATCTTCAAGAGAGACCAGCATACGTTGGCCACACGAGGCCACCTACTGGGGATATTTGGTGGCTCAGCTCCCCTTTTGTCACAACGGTGCGATAAAGAATGAATGAATGTAACACCGCCCCTGCTGCGCCGATTCTCCGACCAATCTCCCGCTCCGTTGCTCGCGAACAAGACCCCGAGGCATTTTAACTCCTTCACTTCAACTATACATAATGAAATACTAATGTGCAGATCTCAAATGGTGCCACTTGTATTAACAAAATGTAAAGTCCAAGGAGCATTGTGCGCTCTGATGGCGACTGACACTAATCCGCGCGCTGTTGGGTCGAAGCTGAATCAGCTCAACATGCAGAGGATGAGAAATGTTGTCTCAGATAGAGTTCACATTAGTGCATACGCTGTCTCTGGGGCGTCCAGGCCGAGCCAATCTTTTAAACAGTCTGTTAATCCTGATTGCACCCCCAGCCTCGACGCTGCCTCCCCAGTGAAACAACAGCACGCTGGTCAAACATCTACTGTCGTCTGTCAGATTATTTTAGAACGGAAAAATCCCAAGAACAGCTAAAGGCTCGTATTTCACTCTCTACATCCCTGCCCTATTTAATTATGTCCCCACCACATTTAAAGTCAGAGAGTGGAATGAAATGCTGAGGGTTTTGCTAGAGGTGGGGGGCTCCTGTCGTCGCCATCGTTTGGTGTAAGGTGGGTTGGCGTTCCGACAAAAATCAAACGTGTTTGATATTATCGTAAGTCTTAGACACTAAACACACACACACACACACACACACACACACACTAGAGTACTCTAGACATTAGAATGTCACTGAGTTTTCAGTCACAGACTAGAAGATTTTACTTCCAAGACTTCAAACATGTTTCATTTTGTTGTAACGTCAAGACGCTCACAATTTCTGCGACAGTGGCATCACTTGAAAAGTTAAGGTTGGCATACGGTGGTCGTAAAGCTTTCTTATGTAATTTTTTACAAAATCAAACGTGTTTGATATTATCGTAAGTTTTAAGTCTTGGTAGTAATCGTAGCAAAATTGTGAGCCTGCAAGATCCTCAGTCTTTGCAAAATCTTCTAGTGTGTGACTAAAAACTCAGCGACATTATGACAGACTGTCTTTAGAGGTGAGACGGTGTCAGACTTTAGTCTTTTCAGAGTCTTCTAGTGTACGGTAGACATAAAGGACACTGGCCAGTCAAACTGTTGCTGCTGAACTGCTGAAGCTTGGCTGCAGGGCTCGAACCTGTGACCTTGTGGTTACAGGAAGCTGCATCTCGCTAAACTCTCCCCTCACAGCATCTGTTCACTGGCTCGGCTCCATCCAAGCACCTCGCTGGGTTTCCTCTTTGTCATGCAACAGGGAAAATCCGATAACGTTTCCCTCTGCTGTATCGCTGCCTCGTTGATAATAAAAGAAACACCCTATTGATTATGTATGCCGTTATCTGACTACCTACACCGCGGTGATGAATGCAGAGAGTATGCATAGCGTCGCATTTTACCAAACAAAAACAAACAGCTTTTGATGTAATCTATTTTGTTGACAACAGCGAAATTCAAAGGATGGATATGAATATAGTGTATTATAGTTACACAGTGTCAGTTGTATGGCTTTGTAATCTGCTTTGCATCTTTTTGTTTTCATGCTTACAAAACTCACACACATCTTCACACACTCTCATAAATACACGTATACAATAAAGTATATGTGGATGTAATTTTCAACCTGGATCCTATTTTCCATGTTTTTGAGTTTTAAGTGACTGATGGGAACCACATTTTTAAAAGTTGTTCCAGCTTTTAGATATACACTAACTGCAATGCAACGTTAATGGGCAATTGTGCACCTTCATTTGTCGGTCCAAAGTTCTGTTTTTTTGCCGCTGACCAACTCAGATTATTATTCTAAGTGTCTGACAACATTATGGAAAGGATCCCTACAGAGATAGACCTTTTAGTTTAACATGAAATAGCCCCAAAATCACCATCACCAACCCCACCAGACTCCATGTAAATAATCAGGACTTTTATCATCGTAAAACACACTTCATTCAAAGTGGACAGAAACTAAATAAAACTATCAAAAGCCATCTTGGTTCATCTTTCCACTGTTCCAACAATCACCACTCTGGTTTGGTTGAAATAAACCCTTAATTCACCCATTTACATGTGGAGATATGCTGGCTCTTTTTCGATTGGTGTCTGCCGGATGACGTTCAGGGAGTCAGAATGTTACTTTGAGGAAGTCCTTGTAAAATCAGCTGGCTCCTGGCAGCGGGCCTGGCTCTCATGTCATTAACCTGAAGGTTAAAAAGCACATTAAATATTAAAGAAAATTATGTTTAATCATGTGGGCAAAGTTTCAAGACACACCTGGGCCACCCGACCCACAACGGCAAGAGGAATACATTGTAGTTTTGTCCCTTGTAAGACGTTTGACTACTTTTAATTCTTTTCAGCATTCGTGCAGAGTAGGTTGCACTTGTGCATGTGAGTGCGTGACTGCAGGAGTGAGTGTGTCTGTGTGTGGCCTCGTGTGGATACGTACTGTACATATATATATACAGTAGAAGCAGCAGAAATAGGTTGAGGGGGTTCACTGTTACCTCTTGCTTGTAAACTGTAATCTAAACCGTGTGCCGTTAATTAAGGTCCTGTCAAATAGTTGACAGTGATGGTTTCCGCCTGCACAGTGTGTTACGTAAAGAGGATGGCCACCCCACAGCTGCGGCCCATGGGGGCAGCAGCAACAAGGGCAGAGAGGACGGGTGACACTCGTATATGTACATACGGCCACCTGAGTCGAGACTGTTGGCTCGGTTCGGTAACAGAACCATGGAACACAATGTGGGACACGATATTTTTTACTGGTAAAAGTAATATCTGTAGTATAACCCATTTAATTTCTAGGGTGGGGCATTGTTTGGATTTTAACAATTCAGATTCCAATTCAGATTCTTTCTATCGAATTTGGTTCTTATCGATTCTCGAGAGGTGGAGTTGAAACGGGTCACATGCTTATTTTCACAAATAAGAGGAAAGTTTTATTTTGAAAAACCGTAACCACACTTGCAGCCACTTTACCGACTGACTCACTGTGACTTCAACAAAACTGCGGAGACGACGTAGTTTTGCTCGAGTCTGCTCCGTCCGCATCTCTGTACGTATGTGTGTGTCTGCGTACGTAATTTGGTCGGTAGCCAGAAAAGTACAGAGTTCAGTACCCAACCCTAGTATTCTGTGAATGGAGCACCATGGAAAATGGAGGGAAAGGTGTAACATTGGAATATTGTTTTGGTTTTGATAGATCAGAAAGTGATTCTAGCTTTACTCAAACAGGGACAGTGTTTGAGTCAGGGGTTCCCACAGGGAACATTTTTGTATTTGTGGGTACTATTTTCAGCTGTGGATTGATACACTTTCAGAGAGTAGTTGTGGCAGCAGGACAGTGTATGTGGCATTGATTTAAGGAAAACTACAGTGTGTGTTTATGGTAATGAAGGAACATCCAGTCACCCAGTGCCACAATATGGCTCATTGATGTGTTTTCAAAAATACAGACGGGACATATTTTATTTCAAACGGTAGGAAGCGGAGTGGGATATTAATTAGCATAAATGTGAACTCAGTTTATGATTAAATATGAGCACAGTTTTCATTTTGTATGGATAGAAATGGAATGATATGCTGCCAACTGTTAAATATAACCACACGTTAAGTGCGAGTGGATAAAATGGTAAAAATACAAACACAGCCTGTAGGAAGTTTCAAATGCCACATTACGTGATGAAAATACATGAAAATCAGAAATCATTATATGAGTCGCCGGGGAGCATGTTGGCCTGGCGGCAAAGAGGCTGAATGGAAATCAGACGGGATGCTGGCTCGAGTCTGGCGTCATTGGGAACTCTCCAGCTGGGAGCTGGGGACCAGAAGGCGACTGGTTTTACATTCAGTGGGAAGCAACATGCGTGAGACACGGAAGCGCTCCGGGGCGGTGCTGTAGGCTACACTGCCTGTGTTTCTAGCAAACAACTAACCATGTCATCTAACAAAAAGATAAAGGGAGAGATGTCCTTCTTCTTAGCAGTGCAGGTGCTGAACACTACCACCTCTCTCATTTATAACTAAACTAAGACAAACACTATCATGGCCGCGGGGACTAGGGGTGTAGAGGGTGCTGCAGCACCCCCTTAGCGAAAGGTAGACAAACTACAACCATAAAATTACATACATTTTTATTTTAATGAATTGATTATTGATATTAACCTACTTATGGGCTGAAATATGTGCCACCAGAAACTGAATTTGAATCATTTATATTTGAATTTGAATTGCTCTTGCTCTTGCTCTTGCTCTTGCTGAGAACTGAATGTAAAGATATATAGAGAGTTGAATTTTCAGTGAGGATCAAATTTTATTGGACTTCAGTTACAAACGAATGAATTCAATTTCAAATTATACTATTCAGATTCAGTTTTTCAATGCAATGATTCAAATTAAACAATACAATTTCAAATTATATGATTCAAATTCAGTTTTTCAATGCAATAATTCAAGTTTAGCCATTCAAATTCAAATATAAATGATTCAAATTCAGTTTCTGGTGGCACATATTTCAGCCCACACCTACTCCCTTTCATTACAATTAAATGTAATTGGATTTTAAAAGTGTATACCCATGTGTTTTGTGGCTCAGTGTTAGAGCTTGCAGTAGGCTGTACCATTGTCGTAGCTCTGTGTCTATATCCTGCGTTACCCGTGCCTAGTTTTGCCCTGTCTTGGATTTTGGATTCTTGTTTTTGTTTTTCCGCTTGTGGAGCGCTATGATGGATGCAATGTGGTGTGTGGTGGCTGACTTTGGCTGAAAAAGTCTTTCTTGAAAATTTGTCAGCACCCCCCAACTCAAAATATGTTCCCTGCGGCCATAAACACTGGGTGAGAGGATGAGACAGTGATGGTTATTTAAACCCAGCTTCAACCTGACAGCATCAAAGAGAGCGCCAAGAGCGTTCTCAGTTTCAAGTCATTAACACGTTTGTCTTTATAATTAAGGAACATGTCTGGCTCTTGAGGCAAATGCATGCTCTGCTGCTGTCTGTTGCTTGTTAAGTGATGCAGTTTTAGGTTTGTAATCTTTATCCGTGTAAGTATGTAGAGATGTTCTAATACCATTTTTTTTCCTTACCGACTACAATACCTTAACTTGCGTAAATGCATGTCTTTTTTTCAAAGTTCTACATATCGACACATTACAAAATAAACCAATTAAATAATGTTTTATAATAGTCTTTTGTAAATTGGTGCTTTGTACCTTATTTTGAACTGGATTATGTTTAGACATTGCTTCAGTTCTGTGCTCAGACCATTTCATAATTTCACACCATTGATTGTAATGTCTGTTGTTTATTTAGGATCCTCATTAGCTCCTGCATTGCAGGTGCTATTCTTCCTGAGGTCCTTACAACTCACTTGAAAATGTGGCAATGCAAATATAAATACACATGACATCATAAACAATACAAAATAAAAATTATAAAACAAAAACTAAACATACACTATCATTTCATGACAAAAATAACAAAATACACACACATAAGACAAGGACAGACACATAGACAGCTCCACCAGTGCAGTCATCTGGCATTCCTTACTTTTAGGTTGAACACATTTTTAAGACCGGTATATTCACATACTATCGTACTATAACATGTCTTTCATCCTCTCTGGACACATCTCACATTTGAAAAACATACGTATATTGTTAAACCTCAACCAGTGTTTTTTTGTCTACTCAACTTCTTTAAACAATAGATATGTTTTAACTAAACTTTTAAATCTCCTTTTACTGTTTTCTTGTGTTATTTGTTCAGGTAACACATTCCATTCTTGCATTGCTCTATACATGACCATGCATTTAACAGTCTTTGCTTTTGGTAAAGTTAAGTTACCTCTTGTGGCATGTCTAGTCGCATAGTCGTGTATATCTAAATTGAAAGGTAATTTATTATACAAAATAGATAGTTTCTTTGTAACAAGAATATTCCTAAAAAAAAACACATAATGAATAGAATAATCTATTTCTTAAAAATAACCAACCTAAACATTTATGCATTGTAACATTTGTCCGATATCCACACCTCAACGCTATACGCGTGGCTCTGTTTTGCACCATTTGCAATTTAATTATTTTTTCTTGAGTTGCATTAGACCATACCACTGAACAATAATCAAGATTAGACAATATTAAAGCTTTAGCTACTACGTTGATTGAACTTTGTGACAAATATGGTGCACATCTTTTAACCACAGGAACACCACTTCCCATATTAACAACCATGTTATTTATATGTTTAGTCCATGATAATTTGCTATCTAAAATAACTCCTAAAAGTTTGGGCTCATGGACCTGTTCAACAGATACATTATTTATGCAAAGCTTCAACTCAGGTTGATTATGAAAAGTATAATGTGAACCGAACATCATGCTTTTCGTCTTTGAAATATTAAGAACTAGCTTATTTTTCTTTATCCATTCAACCACCAATTGCAGCTCTTGTGAAAGGATAGTGTTTAACTCATGAATTGTCGTAATGCATTGACTTGAGTTTTATAGTATAGTTTTTTTAGACTTTGTAGAGAACCTTGAAATTAAAATTATCCCTTAAATTATAACCCCCCCTCTCTATCAAAAAGAACTTCTGAATATTACCGTTTCTTGCTTTATACATAATTTGTGCAACTTGAAATTCATCCAGATCAATGAACTTTAAAGCGCTAGAATGTAAAAACAGTGAGTTAGTGTGATCATAACATCCTGCTTTATGAACCGTTGTTATGGCTCTGTTTTTGTAGTGTGATCAGTGGTTGCTGTGTGCTTTTATAGGTGTTCCCTCAGACCTCCACACAGTAATTTAAATAAAGTGAACAATATAGAATATGCAGTGATTTGTGATCTAATACAGGCTTTGCCTTACACAGGACCGAGATGCTTCGTGATAGTTTAGATTGAACGTGTTTTATATGAGGTTTCCAGCAGAGCTTGGGATCTATAATCACACCTAGAAATGTATTTGCATACATTCTTTCAATAGTCACACTATCTTAACATTCTCTTGATTATTTGACTTTCAATTTCCAAACAACATGGTCTTGGTTTTACTCAAATTTAATGATCATGTATTACTGTCAAACCATCTTTTTAATTTGCTCATTTCAGATGTGATTAACTTAAGAAGCTGCTGCAAATCCCCACCAGTACAAAACATATTTGTGTCATCTGCAAATAAGACAAATTTAAGAAATTCAGATATTTTACATAAGTCATTTATGTAGAGAATAAAAATAATTGGCCCTAACACTGACCCCTGGGGGACACCGCAAGTAGTATGGCTATTTTTCACTTGACATGCAAGTGTGTTGGAAGCGTTTCCAGGCAAAATAGAATAGGAAAAGATGTTTATATGTCATTTAGACACAAATACATTTAATAAATGACATGTTGATGTTTGAAAGTCTCTAGGTTTTGACATAACTGCAGATATATAAATGTAATTTAAAAAAATAATAATAAATAAGTATTGATTTTCAAATATTGCAGCAGCGCTGCTTCAGATATGTTTCTGGTGTGAAAAGACAGAAAACGCCACGCAGCCGCCACGCAACTGACACACAGCAGAAATGCCACGCAGGCAGTGTGCAGGAGCCCTTAGACATATTTTTGGAACTGACCCCTTGTTCTTCACCCTTGAGCAATTGTTTTCTTTCGGTTTTGCGCCAGCTGCATGATAAAAATGTCCTCAACATCACCACTCGCTCACTGTGAACTCTCTGACAGGCGCTCAAGAAGTTACACAGACTTTAATCATGTTTATCATATTGTGATGTGAGCCATATTTGACTTGTCCTAAGTTCCAACAACAGGGAGGTTTACTCTGACATTTAGAAAAAACTGTATATTATTAACACCTGGCCTGTGGTTTTATATTCAATAGAATGAACGCTTTATTACACATCAGGATAGAAACGGGCAGAGACAATTGAAAATGTGTGTGTGAGAGTAGAAGAAAGAGCAGCAGTCAGTGTTACTTAAAAACTAGGGAAAGAGTGAGGGAGATCGAAGGGAAACACACCGGGGAAATTAAGATGTCATGTTGATCTTTGCATTATTCACAACTATGTTCAGGCTGGGAGGAATAGATTTCTTCTGCTCACAGAGTGATGTTCAATAAGATTAATAAAGACTTCAAAGCTGTCCTCACTGACCACAAACACTCCCAGATCTTTGAGTGAAAACATGTATAGGTTCACAGCCTTCATGTCTGCCGTCCTCAATATTAGAAAATCAAAAAGTGACGTCCCTGCGGGATGATGCTTCACAGTTCTTCATGGCCCCATAAAGCATGTTTTATGTATTTGTTGTTGTTTGTTGTATGTTAAATGAATCCAGGACCCACTGCAAATCAAAAAGACCAATGCCTAGTTCTGAGACAGATATGAGAAGGAATTAATTGAATCCACATTATGTAGTATCCTTCAGAAGAATCTTCTGGGAGAAATCCATCAACACATTCTTTCCACGTGAAGAAAGAGAGAGAGAGGGAGAGATGTTTTTTTTCCCATTTACAATTGATAGTTCCTCGAGCAAGGCACTTAAAGCTATAGTGTCTGACTATTTTACATGAATGAACATCTGTTACATTCACGCCATTGTCAAATGAGTTGATATAAAACTAATTAAGTTTATCGGCTCCACAGAACTCTCTCTGGATTTCTCAGTATGCCTATGTTGACTAAATGGTGTAGTCCGGCGACTTTCACACAGCGCAGAAGCTCAACTGATGTGTTTACGTCAGCACTGGGAAAGGAAACAGCAGCGTTCAGCTTTGGAGACATAGAGGACATAAAAACTACAAGATAATTACCTCTTCTGAAGAGTCCATCATGGTCTTTGCTCCGTGTCCTTTTTGATTTAACGGGATAAGCTCTACATACTACTCTCTACTGCTGTCTCTCTACATACTACTCTCTACTGTTGTCTCTCTACATACTACTCTCTACTGTTGTCCCTCTACATACTACTCTCTACTGCTGTCTCTCTACATACTACTCTCTACTGTTGTCTCTCTACATACTACTCTCTACTGCTGTCTCTCTACATACTACTCTCTACTGTTGTCTCTCTACATACTACTCTCTACTGTTGTCTCTCTACATACTACTCTCTACTGTTGTCTCTCTACATACTACTCTCTACTGTTGTCTCTCTTAATACTGCCTCATCTTAATGCGCCGCAGTTTGAATCCAGGCTACTTTATGCAATGCAGATTATTTCTCACATAAAATGTTTTCAGTGAACTATTTTCGTAAAATAAGAGAAAGTTTCCAAACGAGCCGCCATGTTGGTCTGTTTTGAAATTTGGGAGCAGACAGCCCACGAGTGAAGTGTTCGTCCAATCAGGTGCAGCCATGGCAGCTGCAGGATGTGCAGAGCCTGTTTTCTTTGCCCGTCAGTGCCCATTGAAGAGAAATTAACTGCTATTGGAGAGAACATCAGGGCCATGTTCAGCCCCGACAAAACGCGGCATCACGTTTTTTTAAAAACTGAAACGGGGGTGCGTTGAACATCTTGTTGCCTTTTTATTACCACAAGTTTACAGACACGTCTGTGCTGATTGGGTAACACCTGTGACACAGCCAAAAAAACAGAGACACACCCACCAAACAAGAGAAACATAACTCAAAACCGTTTCACACCATACACCGGACACATGGCATTCAACCAGGAAACCGTACACACTGTTTTGTGATTGATCGTGCCCCAAGTTTCCAATGCTGGGAAGCAGGAGATCCTTTCTGTCAGAAAACGCCACTGTGGACACGTACTATAACTGCTGAAGTGGAGCCAGTTACAAAAACTGTGTGAGGATATGAATATGAAGCAGAGTGAGCGTGACGAAATTACATTCATAAAGAACTCATTTACATTATGAAATGCATTTAATTTGAAATATAGTGCTGCTCGACATAACTGGAAAACATTAATATTTTAAACCACTTTAGTAAAATGTCCATTTCTAAAACAATCTTCTGGTTAGATGATTGTAAATAACTTGAGCTGTGTTCCAGGAAGGGGCCATTTATTGTGGCAGATTATATTTGTAGAGTTTAGGACAGAAGACAAAATGATTTGTTTCGCAAACACAAATGTTTTCCTGGTGTCTCATAAGTCGATGTGGGCTGTCACTTGTAGGCGGAGGTAATGCATCTTAATGCTGGTTGGCAGGCACGCGCCATAAAACGGGGAAATAAAAGAGGAAGAAGCGACCTTAGTGCACTTGTCAGACAGCCCAGATGACAGAGAGTGATAGGGGGATGGCAGGTATGGAGACAGATAGCTTTGGTATTCTGCTTAAACAATGTTTGGCTTTTACGAAATGAAACCATAACTTTGATTAGTGTTCAGAGCAGAGGGTTGTCTGACTTTGTTATATTTGTAATTTGGTTTGTCAGATGATGTCAATCAGATTTTGTAGTCTATTACACACACATGCACCCACGGCAGGCCTGAAACCACAGAACCCCCCGATCCGAACCACAGTATTTCCCAAGCATTAAAGAATAACTTTGGTATTTTTTAACCAGCTCCCTAATTCCCCATGTTGTTGTGTCCGTTGGGAACAAGATCCTTTTAGTTTAACATGAAACAGCCCAGAAATTGCAATTGCCAAACGCACCAGACTCCATGTAAATAATCAGGACTTTTAGCGTGTATAGATCCAGCATATTTCCACCAGACTCCATGTAAATAATCAAGACTTTTAGCGTGTATAGAGCCAGCATATTTCCACATGTAAATGCGTGAATTAAAGGTTTATTTCAACCAAACCAGAGTGGTGATTGTTGGAACAGTGGAAAGATGAACTGAGATGATTCATTTTGTTTCTGTGGACATGACTCAACACTGAATGAGGTGTGTTTTATGATGGTAAAAGAATAGAATAACTTTTAAAATCTTGGCTGAAAGCAATCCGAGGCTCTGCCAATTCGTCTGATATCGACGTTCTTGTCTGGCGACTGGGCTGCATTTTTGTTGAGAAGAAATGAGTGTAGATGGATGGATGCACAAAGAATATGACGGCAGTTTGTTTCTGTTGCCTACTGACAGTCAACACGGGTTTTCCGTGCATTTTGAGAGAATCTTTCCTTGACCTTAAGCGTGTAGTTTAAGCTGTGTAAACTTTTGAAATGGTGGTATGGATTGTGTTGGAAAGCCCTGATAAATGAGCCTCTGGTTTTCGCCAACACGGTTGGTCCAGACAGGGTTGGTGTTATGTTCCATCGAGTGAAAACAACTCTGGCAGTAAGTGTTTATTGCCCTTGAGGGAGTTTTTCCACCCACTTGCATCCATCTCCAATTAATTGTCTAGTTTATTTACACCTTGCTGTGCCAGCTGAAGGAGAGTTTGCATTGAAAGGGAATACATGTTTTCCTCTTTACCCCTCGCTATCATTTCCATTCTCTGCATCTTTATGTCTGACTCATGCTGTCTTTCACTCTCTCTCTCTCTCTCTCTCTCTCTCTCTCTCTCTCTCTCTCTCTCTTCGGTCTCTCTATCCCTGCGTCTCCACTCCTCTGGAATGTTGAATTGAAAATAATTGGCCAGGTGTCCAAAATGCAAATTGCTTGGGTTAGCTAATTATCCCAACATATGCGGTTTGAAGTGTCACAATTTTTTCATTCTCTGAGTGTTATTTCCCGCTTTATTTATAGGACAGAAAATGCCGGTTTGGATTATCAGTGAAGAGCTTTTTCCTCTTGCTGTGGTCTCATAATGGGGCTTCGTGGCTGACTGCTGATGGACAAGACCAAACATCTGTGTTTTGCCTGTAATTACAGTAGACGACTGTGAGATTATTCAGTGTGCACTGCTCTTCTGTTAAGTGGCTAACACATTGCCAGCCATGTGAAACTAAACCCAAATACATCCACAATGTCCAAAAATAAATTTAGCACAAAAAGTAAGGAAATTTGTGTTTGGTAGATTATTTCTCTGTGGTAACAATGCTTTTTGGCAATAAATCTCATACTGTTGGAAAGCCTGTTTAGTTCCCTTTCAAATGGTGCCCCATTTGTAAGGAATATGCATTTGTGGGATGAGCAGCAGCGCTGAGTATGTGGGTTGCGTCCATGAAAAATTTGCCAAATCTTCTCTGCCGATGCCAAACAGCTTATTCTGCCATTGACTCGTTTGGTGTTTGGTGGATTGGATGATTGAAGTTTGAAGAAACAAGACATATTGGCAATTTAACAATTTATTTATTTCACAAACAGGAGCCTCAGTAGCGTGTGGAAGAACCATACCAACATACTCAGCGCTGCTGCTCATCCCACAAATGCATGTTCCTTACAAATGGGGCACCAGGCTTTCCAACGGTATAAGATTTATTGCCAAAAAGCATTGTTACCACCGAGAAATAATCTACCAAACACAAATTTCCTTACTTTTTGTGCTAAATTTATGAATATCAGCGAAAAAGCTGTGACACATCGCTTGTCATTGGTCAGCTGTCAAAAAAGCGCTTGACGTTTTTTTCCAGAAAAGTTGAACTGTTTCCAACTTCCAAAAGACGCTCCAAGCTGCATTAAAAAAAAATCGGCGTTGGCGTTTAAAAAAGCGCTCACAACGTTTTTGAGAACATGGTTTTAATCCACAGGATTATAATGTAAAACAGACGCTGGCAACTTAAAAAAAGACACCAAGTGTGAACATTGCCTAAGCTGCTAAATGCTCCACTGTAGAGACAAGTTTCTCTAGCTGTGTCTATCTGCTGTTTGCTGCAGAGTACGTACTAGTAGTGCAGTGTTCTTCAGAGCTTTTCAGCTTAACACAGCTTCCTGCTGCTGCTGGAACCATCACTGTGAAAGCGCTGAGATTGAACCAACGGTGAAGTTGGGAGCCGGAAAACCAAAATAATGAGCTACTAGTCAGTGAAATGCTCCGTAGAGCTGAGGGGGAGGCTTGGGTGGTAACTTTCTGTGGCTTCATCACTACAGTACAGGACACATTTTCACAGGCTTTATGTGGCGAGGTTCCCCTGTATCTGTCTTCGCTGCTAAATGTGACTTGAGCCGTGTTCCAGGAAGGTGCACAACATATCAGACACACATTAAACTTATCAGCGGGGTGCTCCACCTCTTTATAGCTTTAGGGGGGATTCTTGTTTTTGTTGCAAAGTCTCTGTACTGACTGTAAAATGTGAAGTTTGACTTTACGTTTTCCCAAGCAAATACCACTCGCTAGTTTTCTCGTTTAGGTGCGTCAGGATGTTATTTTAAAGCTCGGATTTTCTGTGCGGCTGGCATGTCAAGATTCTCTCCACACTGTTTTAACATTCATGCGCTT
This sequence comes from Perca flavescens, assembly GCF_004354835.1. Taxonomy (NCBI): domain Eukaryota; kingdom Metazoa; phylum Chordata; class Actinopteri; order Perciformes; family Percidae; genus Perca; species Perca flavescens. Next base: position 1,856,335 of record NC_041334.1, read on the forward strand.
AGGCGCTGTGCAAAAAACCCTTAGGCGCTGCGCCTAAGCCGTATATTGGCAGGGAGAACCCTGTAATGAAGTCTTCTCTGGACACTTACATAAAGAAAATGTAGCTTCCAAAAGGTGAAACCACTTTTTCTTCTTACAGCCTCACATTAGGTTCTCAAACCTTATTTTTCTCTCACTCCGCTTTGCAAACTACAGGCTCCTGAACTCCAACTCGGGGCCCCGAGAGTCCTACACTTAAAGTCTCTGAGCTGAGGCAGCCCATTTAATGGACTGAGGTGTGATTACATCCTGGAGAGCTTAATTTAGATTGCAGCCAAGTGATCCTCTACGCCTGTTATTAAATCCATGCAGAAATCAATGTGGAAGAGTCCATTGCTCCGACAAAAGCAACATGATTTATACCGTGTTTGGGTAATCTATCGATTTATAATGCGGTGGAAGCCATCAATGTTGTTTTTCCTATTAGATGAGAGTAAACACAGCTCGCCGTGAGTAATGGGTTGTGACCTCCTCTCCCTCCTCCGCACACACACACACACACACACACACACACACACACACACACACACACACACACATTAATCTTAGGGAAATATGTACCCACGCTTACAGTACGCAAAGGCAGGAATACAGCGTTCAAATGTATGACCTGCGGGGCGCTCAGCGCACACAACAAAGAGAAATGTAGTCCCCCCAATGCCGAGTCACCAAAAATGTACATTCAGTTTACACTCAGTGTACACATGCACAGACACACACACACACACAAACCCACAAAAACACACAGAGACACACACAGACACACACACACGCACACAGACACACACAGAGACACACACATATGCGTGCGCGCACACACACACACACACAGACACACAAACACACGCATGCACGCACACACACATGCACACAACACACACACACTCATAAACAAACAAACGAGGCAGCATGAGCAGAAAAACTGGAACAATAAAAAGATATAGTTTGCCTAGATTAGCCTCCTTTCCTAACAGTTCTTGGCAGTAGGATATCGTGAAAGTTGCAGAGAATGCTATTATTTTACTCTGAAATTCAACACACTCTCACTCCAAACTCGTCAAATAGTCAGTATTTGACGCGCTGGTTAAATGTTGCAAACTGGAGTTGTTGCAGTTACAGTTTTTACAATCAAAGTAGATTTCACATTTCTCTCCACAACATCTTCACTTGATTCACGCTGATTATCAGAGTCAAATACAACGCAATCAGACTGTCACTCACCATCTGATTATTGTTCATGTGATGGGTTTACTCCCCCGAGACTCTGTCAGCCCGTCTGTCTCTGTAATAAACCCCTCGCCATCCTCATTCTCTCTCCCTATTGGTTGGGCCGTGGGGGATTCCACTGCGATGAAGAATGGTAAAATGACACTATTATGTTACATGTATCAACACAATAGGAGGATCGAGACGCCTCTCTGGTTTGTGTGTGTGTGTGTATGTGTGTGTTTGTTTTTGTTTGTGTGCGCGTGTTTTTGTGTGTATGTGTATGTGTATGTGTGTGTGTGTGTGTGTGCTGGAAAACAGTTTGTGAATATTTGTTTGTGTGTATGTCACTCTGTCACTAGCAGTCTGATTGCTGTTTTGATCGTGTCAATTCCCCCGCCACCGTGAGCGTCTGTCTGGCCCTGAAGCAAACTCACGTCACTCTCTGTCTCGGTCTCTGGAAGTCTCCGGAGTCTTTCTCTCCTTTCAACTCTCTCGCTCGCTCTTTCCCCAAAATCTCTCTCTCTCTCTCTCACTCTCAGTCTCTTGAGTGTTTCACATTTTTGGTGACACTTTTGCATCTGAATGTGTTGATAACAACCTTAGCCAAATAGAGCTGCAAAGATTAATCGCTTGGTTGTCCACTATTAAATTAATAACAAGCTATTTTGATTTTGATAATCGGTTTGAGTCATTTTTTGAACTTTCAACAATCATCATGTCACTTTAGCCAGGTTTCCATCCAAATGTATCACAAACATTTACCGAATTTCAAGAGTAAAATGAAAATTTACGTTTTTCAATCCACTGCCATTGAAAACTCAAATACATTTCTGTTTGTTTTCTCCATCATTTATTCACGCAGTTGCATTTTGCATAACGAAAAATGTTCCCATAGGTCTTTTGTTCCAGCATCATTCTGACCTATATTTATGTTTGTAGTGGCGGCGCCCTCTAGTGGCCGTAGTAGTTCTGATGGGAGCAAAGCAGGAAGTAAGGTGAGGAAGTATAAGAGCGCCAAATGTCCTGGTAAGGAGGCAGGTTGGGGGGTCAAACAAACACAGAACTTTCACCCAGGAGACCGGGTTCATGTCCTGTTTGAAAAGAAAAATATTTCTTTATTTACATATATTTTTTTTTTACTTTAAGGAACAAACCAAACAAATGGAGCTCCATCACGTTCTGCGTCACGTGTATCCAAAATGAAGTCTCATAAAGTCTATTTAAAACCCCAGTCTTTAGTTCTATTTCATACAAAAATAATTAGATGAATACTTTGTATTCAGTTCTGTAATGTCCATATATACAGTACATGGATATATGTTTCTGCAGGTTAAGTGACGTGTGTGTGTGTGTGTGTGTGTGTGTGTGTGTGTGTGTGTGTGTGTGTGTGTGTGTGTGTGTGTGTGTGTTTTGGAGGGAAAGAAACATGCGCTTTCTGCGTCTCTGTAAGTGTGTTTGTGTTCTCTATGTTCCTGGCTGTGTGTCTCTTCATCAAACACGTGTCACTTGCAGCCTGATTGCTGTTTCTGTCATGTCACATACCTGGCTCCTCTCTAAAATAGATTCTGCGTCTTCCTCTCTTTTTACCGTTATCAATGAAACACTTTCTTAGCATTCTGCCACAAAAGTTCTTTTTAAGAAGCTACGAGAAAACGCATTTCCTTACTGACAATCATGTCCAGTACTTCTGAAATTCCCTTTTAATTGTGGCAGTGTTTAATGTTTGTTTTCATGACTGGTTAAAAGCCCTTCTAGGGACGGGCATTGGAAATTAGCAATAGCTGTAAATGTTGTGCTGCTGTACATTGGAGATTTGTTGCACAAATATCTATGTCTAAGCAAATGTCCCTATTCAACCCTAACCCCACAAAGAAATGTGAAAACCCCACACGAGCTTAGAACGCATCTTAAAATGGCCCAGTTAAATTACATGTTCTGTGCAACCAGGTTACCGTGTAAATCCACTGTGGAAAACACTTCAGCTATAAAGAAAATGTGTTGTGTGTAAAACAACTATAGTAGTACTGTATTTACAATAACAGCAGGAGAACACAGTCTGGATTAGGGATGTCAAAACTGATGAATTCCTTTCGAATCTTCCTTCTATAAAAAAAAACAGGTTTGAATATATATTTGAATATCTATTTTTGCGCATCATGTCCATAAGAGGGCAAACCAATACAACAGGAGACAGAACTACTTTTTTCAAAATAAACATGTATTTTAAAAGATCTACATACCTGTAAATTTAATAAGTAAGGTCCTATTTAATGTAAAACTTAGACCCCTGCACACTGGCTGCATGGTGTGAGTGTGTTAGCTGCGTGGCGTGTCCGTTTTTATTTCGGCTCCCATGTTAACAGGTTTATAACAGGTTGTTTATAGGTCATTTTAACAAATACATTTAATAAATGAGATTTTCATGTTTGAAAGTCTCTAGGTTTTGACATAAATGCAAATATATATATATATATATATATATACAGTGGGGGAAATAAGTATTTGACCCCTTGCTGATTTTGCAGGTTTGCCCACTTACAAAGAATGCAAAATTCCAGAAAATCACATCATATGAATTTATTAAAATTGATAACCATCTGATGAGGAAAAACAAGTATTTGACCCCCTGGACAAACAGCATGTTAATATTTTGTAGAAAAGCCATTATTGGCCAGCACAGATGTCAAACGGTTTTTATAGTTGGTGACAAGGTTTGTGCACATTTCGGCAGGGATGTTGGCCCACTCCTCCCTGCAGACAGTCTCCAAATCATTCAGGTTCTGAGGTTGTCGCCTGGCAACTCGAATTTTAAGCTCCCTCCAAAGATTTTCAATCGGATTCAGGTCTGGAGACTGGCTAGGCCACTCCAGAACCTTGATGTGCTTCTTCTTCAGCCACTCTTTTGTTGCTTTGGCGGTGTGCTTAGGGTCGTTGTCGTGCTGAAACACCCATCCTCGACCCATCTTCAGCTCTCTCACTGAGGGAAGGAGATGTCGGTCCAGAATTCCACGATACATGGCCCCGTCCATCCTCCCCTCAATACGATGGAGTTGTCCCGTCCTCTTGGCTGAAAAGCACCCCCAAAGCATGATGTTGCCACCACCATGCTTGACGGTGGGGATGGTGTTCTTTGGGTTGTACTCGGTGTTCTTTGCCCTCCAAACACGACGAGTTGAGTTGAGGCCAAAACGTTCTATTTTGGTCTCATCTGACCACATCACCTTCTTCCAGGCCTCTTCTGAGTCGTCCAGGTGGTGAATGGCGAACTTCATGCGGGCCTGTACATGTTTCTTCTTGAGCAGGGGGACCTTGCGTGCGCTGCAGGATTTCAATCCATGACGGCGTAGTGTGTTACCAACCGTTTCTTTTGTAACTGTGGACCCAGCTGCCTTCAGTTGATTCATCAGTTCCCCCCTTGTGGTTTTGGGATGATTCCTCACCGTTCGCATGATCAGGGACACCCCACGAGGCAAGATCTTGTGTGGAGGCCCAGACCGAGGGAGGTTGGCGGTGGTGTGGTGCTTCTTCCATTTCCTGATAACTGCACCGACAGTTGATCTTTTCTCTCCAAGTTGCTTTCCGATTCTCTTGTAGCCCATCCCAGCCTTGTGCAGATCAACAATCTTGTCCCTGATGTCCGTAGAAAGCTCTTTGGTCTTGCCCCTGGTTGTTTGGGTGTTGACAGTTGTCTTTTATACAGGTAACGAGGTGAGGCAGGTGTATTTGATGTAGATAATTGGTTCGGATTGGGGCTGTGTCTTAAAGAAAGACTAACTGGCTTGTAGGAGCCAGAATACTTGCTGTTTGTCCAGGGGGTCAAATACTTGTTTTTCCTCATCAGATGGTTATCAATTTTAATAAATTCATATGATGTGATTTTCTGGAATTTTCTTTGGGATTCTGTCTTTCACTGTTAGAATGTACATATGATTACAATTGTAGATTTTTGCATTCTTTGTAAGTGGGCAAACCTGCAAAATCAGCAAGGGGTCAAATACTTATTTCCCCCACTGTATATATATACAGTATATATATATATATATATATATATATATATATATTTAGGGGTGTCCCCGACTAAGGATTTACACATTCGAATCAGAATTGACGAATCTTTCTATAGTCGACTGATAGTCGAATCATCTGTGTGTGTGTGTGTGTGTGTGTGTGTGTGTGTGTGTGTGTGTGTGTGTGTGTGAATGGGTTGGGAGGGGCATGACACTAGGCAGCAGGAGGGTAACATGTAAACCGCAGGCGCGTATGGACGTGTATTTCGCATCCGCCGCATGCATAACCGTCTCTCTTTTGGGAACCGTGTATCCTGGCTCAAGTGTGCGCATTAATTCTTTTTAACCTTCACCGTCCACAACATTCACTGGCCTCATTGTGAAGCGAAATAAACTCTGCAATTTTGTCCCTGATTTCTCTTTTCCTTTTCTCGGGCAATGGCGGTCTCAAATCTAGCTTTCTTTGAGTTAGTTTTGGCGCAGCTCCGATACTACTACTACTACTACTACTACTACTACTAGATGAACTGCCGTCGTCAGTCTGATACTGTGGGTGGATCTAGAAAAAAGACTAACATATTTTAAGTCCCAACATATGATATTGCTATTCGTAAATTAAAAGCGCCATTATATATGAAAGAGTGAAACGTCTATATTGGTAATAAACTTACCCGTTTTAAGTGGAAAGCCATGTTTGTTGTTGACGAGTGGTAGAACATGAGCTGTTGGCACAACTTGCATTTTACTTTTTTGGATCTTTTACCATTTGAAAGTGCATCCACACTTTAGATTTTCTTTTTCCAGACATTGTTAAGTAACGTTAATCTCCTCGTCTGTCGCGGATCAGGGAAAGTGAAACTTAAATCTTTCACAGGGGTGGTTGGATTTACACACACACACGTAAAAAATATTTATTGAACTTTTCTTTCTTTGTTTTCACGTTTTTTTTTACAGCATTAATCAATTAGATCCGACTGTGAGATTGGTGGTCAAATCAGGCTCCGCATATCGATGCATCGAATCTTCGACTATTCGGGGTCACCCCTAATATATATATATATGTCATTTAAAAAGATAATAAATAATTATAGATTTTTCAAATATTGCACCTGTCAATACAGATCATAATATTCTGTAGCCTATTTTGCCGTCAGTACTGCCAACGTTGTATTTGCTGTAATCAAATCAGTATATATTTATGTTTATAGGAAACACATGACAAGGCTAGCGGCAGCAGCCCCGTGTCAGACACGTTTCTGGTGTGCAAAGACATAGAAAACGCCACGCAGCCGCCACGCCACGCTCACGCCACGCTCACGCCACGCTCACGCCACGCTCACGCCACGCTCACGCCACGCAGCCAGTGTGCAGGAGGCCTTAATTTAAAGACCGTCAAACTCTCTCCCTCTCTTTCTCTGGAGCGCGCAGGAGGCAGGACATGACTCAGCGGACCACAGAGACGGTTTTTAATTTGGTCAGAAACAACAAGCTGTTCCTTGAAGTTGTCCGATGATTTTGGCGTCAGTCCTTACCAACAGAAGTCCCAGAATGTCGTTTTCTCTCCAGTTAGACATTTTCGTTGACGTGTTTGGGGCGTCTTCTACTTCACCCTCATTGTTGGTTTACTTCCGGGAGTGGCAGCCTGGGAGAGAAACGTCAACACTGTTAGGACAATTATTTATTAATCAAGGAATGGACAGAATCACTGAAATTGTCTCAAAGTTCATTTACTTGCTTGAAAGAGCAGAGTCAATTTTACAGCACCCACAGCAAAGTACAGAAAAATGACTGACGTAAGCCTTCTACAGCAGCCTTTTTATGATTAATAATACAGTCATAATACAAAGTCGATGTTATCTCTGGTCAGGCTGGGCATCTCCTCTGCCTGCTCTGCCCTCCGGAGAATCCTGTACTTTTCACAAGGTCAGTAGTGTCTCCCAGGATTCATCTCGTAAGAGCAGAAACAGTATTTTGGCTTTTTTATAATGCAAACAGTTTAATATTAACAGAAACGAGAAGAGTTGTTTAGTTTTTCTTTTTTTTATGATAGATTTTTTATTTGCACCTTCAGACATACAAAACAAATCCACGTGTGACAGGTAGTAGCAGATGGTGCACAGAACAGATAAACACAAATGGAACAAGAACAAACAACACACACACACACATCCTTTGGATACTTGCATCAGTTTAGCATAAATCTTGGACACTAATCCTCTCACATGAAAATCAACAAACCATTTAATGGATGCGGCTCAAGACTGTTTCCCCATGGCACTCCATAACATTTTAGGGGACCTCAAAACTAGCTCTCAGGTCTTCAAAACTCAACATACCTTTCTCATTGAATAGTTGGTCTAAAGTATAAATACCACCTCCACTGCTTACAAGCAAAGGGTTTGTTACCAGGCATTAAGTGTGCAATGTGCCATATTTGGGTATCCAAATGCCATTTATTGGTGTAGCATAGTTGCTCCTCCACCTGTTTCAAGTTGGTCAATGTGTTGGTGATAATAGGGCCATAGGCTAGCATACACTTTTTTGGACACACACCTGCAAAGGCCAAGTTTTGCAGTCTTAGACTTCCAGTGAGGTTTCTGTCCATGTCACAGTAGATGAGGGATCCATCCACACTCTGAGGGCCCGTAGCTGAAAGGCTCTGTGATACATTTTAAAGTTGGGGAGGGCCAGGCCTCCCGTGTTTGTGGTACGTTGCAGGGTCGATGATTTAGCCTAAGTTGTTTATTACTCTAAATATACTGCCGAATTAAGGTATCAAGTTTCTTCCAGAAATTTATTGGTGAGGGTAAGGGGATCATTGTACTCAAGAAATTCATATGAGGAACTATGTTTATTTTAACCACAGCAGTCCTGGACCGTAGTGATGCCGACAGCGCAGACCAATAAAGTATGCACCATGTCAATGAATTTGGCCCCCAAACCAAGCCTCTCCATTACTTGCCACACGTAGTTCCACTCTAGGCTGATAGTATGTTTAATGCTGTTTAATTAATGCTGATTTAAGTCCATCTAACGTTATAGGTTGACCCAGTTCTTCTGCTTCCTCTGGGTTACGAAGACGCAGTTTTAGTTCTTTTAGGAACTCCTGGCACTGTGGGCTAACCCTAACCCCAACTCTAACCCCCTGGGTAGTAGGAGGACTCATACAACTTTGAATAGAAGGATTGAAAAGTGGTGCTGATATCCTTAGGATTCGTTGAGATACCTTGGTCTGTGCAGATGCTGTTGATAGCAGCTCTGGATTCGCTTTGTTTTAATTTCAGAGCAAGCAATTTGCTTGGTTTATAGCCATTAAAATAGTAATTTTGCCTCACTCTGTGCATTATGAATTCAGCTCTCCTTCTTAGCATATCATTTAGTTCTGTTCGACTTGTGACTAGAAGAGTATGTGTAGATTTAGAAAAACAAGTCTTAAGAGACTGCTCTAAAGATTTACAGCGGTCTTCCAATTCGGCAATCATGCCTCTCTTTTCCTCTTCAAGTTGACCATGAAGGAAGATGTGGCATCTCTAATAAATCCTTTAGTTGCCTGCCAGAAATGCAGGGTCAGAGACTGAGTCGGTATTGATTGATATACGTAAACCCAGCCAGTTTGGCTCTAAATTCTGCATCAAAAGCTGTGTTTTGGAGAAGGGAATTATGACATTGCCACCTCCTAGATCTTTCTCCTAACATATCACAATGGAATGTAGTTATCAGTGCATTGTGATCAGACAGAATTACTGGTTCTATTGCTATCGTGTGGAACATTGCCTTAAGCTCACTGGAGCACAAAAAATAATCCATGTGGGAGTGGGTGAGGTGACATGGAAAAGAAGGTGTAATCCTTGCTAGTAGGATTGTGCATCCTCCATATATCTGTAAAATGGAGTGAGTGCGCATTTCCGCGAGAGCAACACAATGGAGCCTTTGGTTTTGGTGTCGTCACTAGATGAGGCAGCAACCGACAGAATACGTCCGCATCCTTGGCTGTAGTGAAGGTGAGCACTCTCCCTCCGTGAGATACTCTCAGGGTGGCCGGATAAATAAGGAAGTTTGAGACGCCTTTAGCATGTAACTTACCCTGTGCTCCTATAAATTCTTGGTGCCGTTGGACAGTGAATGCACTGTAGTCAGCCTTAAAGCATAGTGTTGCTTTGGAATCACAAATCGGATCTTTCTGCTGTACTTGTCTCGCCCCCTGAAGGATTGCTTGGCTGTCCTGATATCTCAAACACCTGAAAATCAGAGTATGTGTCGTTGTACCCTTGCCGTAGATTCTGTGCGCTCTGTCAATTTCGATGACAGCCCTGTTCTGTAAGGAGGGGATACACACCGGTAACTGATCTATGCGGGGACCCAACTGGCTCATCTTTTTCGCTGCCCTCTTTTAGTCCAATGATGAGCACATCGGGATCTTTCTTCCATTTTGGCTAGCTTATACTTCTTTTGGTCATCAACACAGACATTCATCTGCTTGTTATCCCCTTGCGTCTTGTCCAGTCCTTGCACCAGATCACATACTGCAGCTCCCTGCGTCTCAAGCTCTGTCCTGATGTGTTGCAGCGAGGTATCAATTTCTGCTAACGCATCCTTTACTGTGTTGCGGACCACTGATTGAAGCACATTTTGTTGCTTTTCCAAGACCTTGGCTATAACGTTTTCCACGTTCAGGTCCGCGCTAGCATCAGTAGCCATATTAGCCGCCGCCATGTTGGCAGAATTCTGTGTCCGGGTAAACAGCAACGAGACCTGCTTTTTTTTTTTTTTTTTTTTGCTCCTGCAGGCATTTCACTGAGTCACTGTGGTAACGAATAAAATGGTTGACGTCAAAGAAGAAGGAATAGACCTGGTTTTTAAATGAAAATACGAAGGTGGGTGAGGAGCCTAGCCCTGCGCGACCATCGCGGCTGTCGGTCATGTGATCTCCCGTTTAGTTTTTCTAACAAACACGCTCACTCGCTCGCTGTGAATTCTCTTCCTGCCCGGTTGGGCTCAATCCTCCGCCATTACACAGACTCATGACTTCTTAGGGAGCAGCAACCACATATTTTTTTTATAATTAAAATAAACTTGTGCAGTGCCCGTTTGGAGCAAGTCCCTGTTCGGTTAGGCGCAGCTCATTTAGAGATGGGGTGTGTCCCCTTTTTTTGCCTAGCCGTCACACACTACCATGTGTTTGTTGACGTTTCTTCATTTTATCATTTATGTGTTGGGCAGACAGAAATCAGTTTTTGGCTGATTTGGCAGTTTTCTGCGGATGTGGGAGACACACACACTTTTGTGTGAGAGATTCCTCACTTTGATAGTTAGATATTCAAATTTAGAATATTTTTTGGCATTAGACTGTCTACTGAAGTTTCAAGGTTCTTCACACTGACTACCCAGCCAGTATTTTCCTCTCTTGCGTGTAGAAGAACATGCAGAGTCAGTTTGACATGGCAGGCTCCACCCTAACTAGAAGAGGCGTGAGGCCGTTTTACTACGGAGACAATTTCCCAGCTGTCTGTTTGCCGTATTGGAGTGCCTGTCAGCTGCTCATTTAGGCCGCAGCGGCCATCGGTAGGTGAGAACGTGTGGGCGTCTCTGGCGTCTTCCAATATCCTCTCTCAATTCTTCCTCGAATATCTAATGTGGGAGATCCTTCTGTGGTGAATGAGATCAGACAGTCCTGTTCTGTGTGTGTGGTTGTCTGTGTGTGTGTTTGTGTCTGTGTGTGTGTGGTCAGAAGCAGAGTGAGTGTTTGTCTTGCTGGCTGGGTGAGTGGTTGGATATCTGATTTGGAGGCTCCTTCTCTGTTTGATTGGGTCTCTGCAGCTGTGTGTTTGTCAGTGATTCTCTGTTTGGCTGCCTCTCACTGTGTGTGTGTGTGTGTGTGTGTGTGTGTGTGTGTGTGTGTGTGTGTGTGTCTGTGTGTGTGTGTGTGTCTGTCTGTGCGTGTGTGCGTGCATGCGTGTTCCTGTGAAATTGTTTGGCTGTGTGGTTGAATATCTACTTATGAGGTTTTCTTTTCACCTGTCTGTCATTGCCTCCATAGTTCCCTGCATAAGTCTTCAGAGTTTACAGCAAAGCACTGCCATTGATTTAAGACAACTTAAAAGTTCATATTAATGCATATAACACATACGTCCACAGATTTTTAAATAAACTAAAATGAATTGCAGAATGTTAACACATCTCCACAACAATGTGTCATGTCATCGTGCTAATAAATATCGAAGCAGGGCCATTATTTTTTATAGTTATAGTTTCTTTCAAAATGTATTTGTTGTTTCATATTAGTATAAAAAAATTTACTTTTTAAAGAATGAGGTTGCCAAAATTAGACAAAGGTCTTGATTTTGTAAGTGCTCAAATGATGATTTTGATTGATTTTCTAATGAGTAGAGTAATTAATTAAATGTATATCAGATGGCTTGGAACATTTACTTTGTTGTTTGAGCAATAGCACGAAGCGTGGAGCGAAGTGATCCACATTTCTGTGTTGTTCCCTCTACCCAACCATTTTCCAAAAACGCCTCTATCTCAGATTCCAGGGGGACAAAGGACAGAGTGATGGATCTATATGAATGTGACACATTTAATCTGGTGCTGTGTGACCTCCTCTTAACCCAAACAGACAGGAGGAGTGAGAGGGAGAGAGAGGGAGAGAGAGGGAGCGGAGCTGCGACTCAGACTGGTGTGTGTCAGGACAAACAGAGACCGATAAAAGACATAGATTACTTTACACTTCTTCAGCATCTCTTTTCAAAGCAAATCATTTATGCAGAGTTGTTTTTAGTTCCAACAAGAAGAGGCCTTTCTACTTTCTCAGGGATAATTTAAAGATGAAAAAACCATGTTGCAGCTGGACTTAACTTTGGCCCTTTATTTAGTCTATGTCTACGACGTTCCCTTTCCGGGATTGTTCAGGTTCCGCCGGATGTCCGTCCCCTTCCTCTGTCTAGGGGATTTGTGAGGACTATGGTTAACTGCTCCTCAGATCTCTGCAGGGTAAATCCAGACAGCTAGCTAGACTATCTGTCCAATCTATTCAATTCAATTCAATTTTATTTATAGTATCAAATCATAACAGGAGTTATCTCAGGACACTTTACAGATCTACAGGTCTAGACCACACTCTATACAAGTCTTTACAAAGACCCAACAATTCCAGTAATTCAATCTGAGTTTTCTCTCGCACGACTAAAACTACTTTTGAACATCCACATGTTCCACCAAAACAAGTTCCTTCATGAGACTATTTAGCAGAGGCACCGTGGCTCCGTCCGGAGCTTAGCCCCGCCTGCAGCGCTGCGGCTGAAGGTCTGGCAATGGGAGACTAGTCCTTTACCTCCTTGGGCTATTAAAGGAATATTTCGACATTTCGGGATATAAATTTATACAGTTTCTGGTGGCGAGTTAGATGAGAAGACCATTCTCATGTTGTACAGTAAATATACGCCGACAGCTAGTTGCCAATTAGCTTAGCTTAGTTTGGGGACACTGGGAAAATGTGATATTATGGTTGCGTGTCAAGGGCTTCCAGAGCCTGGTTTACCCGTACATAAGAAACTACAGAAGCTAAACGCTAGCCCGCCAGACTGTAAGCAAGGAGGAAATTCCTACCTTTGTCCAACACGTCGGGCGCCACTTTGCCTGCTTGGTGCAGCGTTGATCAGCGCTGACACTCCATTGATAGTTCATTTGTAGACATTTAAGACTTGGACATAGCGTTAACGCAACTTGATAGGGGACAAGAGGATTCATTAAGGCATTCTGAAAACACATGGCTTCCTTCCCAACTCTTTCCCAGTTTGTTCTCAACTTCCGCTTTTGTAAACTCTGTCGCACGTAAGCCACACCCACCTCAGCCTGGCGATGGGCCAAAACAGCTCATTCATAAACATGTTTTATCTTGTTTGTTAATTCCGTACAAAAATCAAAGTGTAAAAAACTATTTTCTGTTTTGCAGGACCATTACTTGGCTCTGAGCAGCTCAGTTTTCAATTTCAGTATTTTTTATATAGTGTCGGTTGTTATCTCAGGACACTTTACACATAGAATAGGTCTAGACCACACTCTATTATTTACAGAGACACCCAACAATTACTCCAAGAGCAGTTGCACTTACAGTATTTCAGCAGCAGCGAGAAAAAAACTTCCTTTTAACAGTCAGAAACCTCAGACAGAACCTGGCTCTTGTTATGAAATATAATGAAGAAGGCAATTCATTTTAGGCCATAAAATTTAGCACATTCTTCATTACACAAATTAAGAAAAGTAATTAAAGCAGAAATGATCCCTTGAATCTTCAACAGGAGTAATATACTATATGATGTTAACGAGGTTCATCACACCGATTAAGTATAGTTTTCTAACTTCCATAAACGGCCTCGATGGTTTGGTGATTACCAAAGTGGACCTCTGAGCTGGAAAACTTCCGATGTGAAGAACAAGCTGCTTTAGCGTGAATGTAAGGGCACACAGTGTGTAGTGGCTATTCCGTTTCAAAATTACAGCCACTGCCCCAGCAATAGAAGAGCAGTTTGTTGTTGATCCAGGCATGCGGTCGTTGTTTGAAAATAATAATTAAACACAAATATCCTACCTATAGAAATAAATCTTTATGATCCTACCAAAACGTTGTAGGCTAATGTTGTAATACTGATGGTTTCTTAAATGATATCAAATAAGATGAAACAGGATGTGCCGGACAGTGACAACACGCCCTGTAAATAGACATGATGTGGCAGACTGAACACATTAATGTTGGGGAGGAACAGAAGAGCAACAGTTGAAAGGTCAATAGGATGAGATTGGATCGCTTTGGACATCTAACGAGCCCAACGCGGCTGATTATTAATATCTCATTAGTGAAACTGTAACATATGGAAAACTCTGTTTGAATAACATAAATGGTATTCACCACCATGGGGAATAAAATAAAATAAAGGAAAAAAATCGAACATTGTCTTTGAGGTGCTGGAAAGAAGAAAATCAATTTAGAGTTTTGACAGAAATTGAGAACTTGAGTAGAGCTGTATTTCCTCGGATGATAAAATAACCCCAGTTTGTGAAACACTGAGAATTTCATAATCAAATATCATTGAGTTCTTTGAGCATGGAGAGGATTTTAACTTAAATCCCAAATGATATTGTATATAACAAGGCATATGAATGTATGTTTAACGTAAAGTCTAGTGTAATACCCATCTATCTTGTCACGGCACACTATTCAATTCAATTTCAATTCAATTGTATTTATAGTGTCAAATCACAACAGGAGTTATCTCAAGACACTTTACAGATAGATTAGGTCTAGACCACACTCTATCATTTACAAAGACCCAACAATTTCACACGAGCGAGCATTTGGTGGCGAGGAAAAGCTTATTTTTTACTCTCAGAAATTTCGGACAGACCCAGGCTCTCGGTGGGCGGCCATCTGCTGCTGTCGGTTGGGACACAGAGACACTAATATACAGAAATATGATTCATAATAATTATAGCAGTTGGCATGATGCGCCGTGGCACTTACAGTAACAATAAAGATAATAAAACTATGACTAGAAATAATAGTTGGAGCTAACTATCTTCTTATTAGCTGTTCTGCACAGCTGTGGGGCTGGGTAGTTGGGGCTTACCTGGTCACAAAGACTGCCAGTTATTAAGAGAGGCGATTGAAAACAGCTTTGAGTTTCGGAGATGGAGGAGGAGAAAGATGTTTCCAAGTGCTGATACAGAGAATGGTCGGAAACTTTTCTGCAATTAACCCTCGTATTGTCTTCCCGTCGCCCATGCACTGGTTCTCCGGTTTGGTTTGCCTGTTTATAAAAGCATAAAATAGCCTATAAATGGTCACCCAATTCTGTGTTACATCTCTTTGGCCAATTTCATAACTTATTACCACTAGTTTTACACTTCTTCATGGAATTGATGGTGAATAAATCTCATTTACATGAAATTATGCCTAATTATTGAGTAAAATAAGCAGCCATTAGGATTTATCTTGACTAATAGTTAAGGTCAGAGAAACATATGTTTATGGATGATCCCAGATTTTCTCCCGGGTAGACCATAAAAGTAGTGATCATCAGTTAGCGTATGGAACCATCCATCCTTCAAAATAAAAGCTCTTTAAAGCGTATTGGCTGCAGCATCAGTTTAAGGAGAAACTAAATAAACAAACATAATGAACACAATTCATAACTTATTTTACACACTGTCAAACTTTTTGTGTTTGTTGTGTGCATAACTTTATTGAGTGAACCTTCAACAGCTGCTGAGGTGTTAGTAATGATAGCATCAAGCTTTCCCAGGGTTGTGGTTATGCTGTGATTTAGATAGCTTGTTAAAGCATTAATAAAAAACAAGTACACGATTCAATAGGATTGACTCAGTGTGACATTATGCATGATTCAATTCAGTTTTAATTATAGTCTCAAATCATAACAGACGTTATCTCAGTACACGTTACGGATAGATTTAAAATTTACAGAGACCTGACAAATTCCACAAGAAGCGTTTGGTAGACAGAAGCCTCAGACAGACTCTTGGTGGTATGATTAACAGTAGCAGTAGTAGCAGTGGGGGTCGAGCAGGTCCATGGCAGCAGCTGGAACCACAATCCAGGTGCCACCACAATCCAGGTAAATCTGCAAAGCGAAAAAACACAAGGAGTCCGGGGAAGAAGTGAAGTTAGTAACATGCATTAATGGGTCATGAATGAACACAGATGGAGAGCGAGACATTTGGGAATTTAACATGCAGAGTCGAGCTGAAGGCTTCTCTAACCTCAAACCACTTTTTCGAGTGTAGTTTATTTCGGTTCCTCTGTCGCAGAATCTAATGATTTCCCAGACTTTTCATTTACGAACAGTTGACAGATTCATAACCCAAATCAAACCGCCACTTTGTGCCTTGTCCATGTGACTTTTTATTACATTTGGTTATAAAATATAAATGCAGTTGAAGGTGTACAAACACCTTGGATTCACATACTATATTCCTGACAGATGCAGAAATGTGTTGATGTGTTTCACACCGAATATGAATTATGTTGCTCTCCAGCTCCTCTGGACATTTCAATTACCACACCCGCTCATCTGGTGGGAGTGCAGGTGAATTTAGAAGTCACCATGCTAACATGTTTGTGACAGGGCCCCAGCCTTGGAGAAATATGTGCCGTCAAAAAAAGCTGCGTTCTACAGTATATGTATCAGATGAACGGTGCCCATCCTCCCTTTATGCCGACCAGCACAGAAAAACAGTGAATAGCATCTCATCTCCATGCACGGTGCACACTGGTGGCTTGACCGCAGTCAGCCTCTGACTTTACCGTACGTCTAGTCTATACCGACGACGCTCCGCTTTCAGGATTTCTCCGGTGCCGCCAGAAATTCCACCGGATGTCTTTCATTTCAGCCGGATGTCCGTCCCCTTCCTCTGTCTCTGTGTTGGCGTTCTAACCTCCGGTGGATTTGTGAGGACTATGGTTAACTGCTCCTCAGATCTCTGCAGGGTAAATCCAGACAGCCAGCTAGACTATCTGTCCAATCAGAGTTTTCTGTTGCACGACTAAAACTACTTTTGAACGTACATGTTTGTTCCATCAAAACTATTTAGCAGAGGCGCCGTTGCTCCGTCCGGAGCTTAGCACCGCCCAAGACGATTGTGATTGGTTTAAAGAAATGGCAATAAACCAGAGCACCTTTTTCTCCCATTCAGGAATGCTGTATGGACTAGCCAGACCTTCCTCCGCAGCGCTGTGGACTAAATGTCCTTTATTTAAATGCGCTGGGTACGGAACTACCGGCGTCACTTTTGACGCAGTTAGGTTTAGGAAAAGATGGTGGTTGGGCTTATAAAAGGTATGTTAACGTGACACGCGAGACAATAACGGGACAGTTGGGTTAAGGAAACGTGACAGGCGGGACACGAACCCCAGTCTCCTGTGTTGTTTGACACTACTCTCTACTGTTGTCTCTCTACATACTACTCTCTACTGTTGTCTCTCTACATACTACTCTCTACTGCTGTCTCTCTACATACTACTCTCTACTGTTGTCTCTCTACATACTACTCTCTACTGTTGTCTCTCTACATACTACTCTCTACTGTTGTCTCTCTACATACTACTCTCTACTGATGTCTCTCTACATACTACTCTCTACTGTTGTCTCTCTACATACTTTTCTCTACTGTTGTCTCTCTACTGTTGTCTGCTGCTCTGCCCGGTGCGCTCTGCAAACACGCTGAAGGGTGATTTTTTTGCGTCGTATCTGACGCTGACAGACACTGCTGAAGCAGCTGTATTTTACAGAGTTCGGGATGAGAACGGGTTGAACAAACTCACTATGGAGAAGTAGCTCATACAACCACACTTGAAAATATCTGAACTCTCCCTTTTAAGTACAGTATAACGATACCAACATATGTGCACACACACATGGCTGCGTCCTTACAGAAGAAAGATTAGAAATGTCCCGAGGCAGGTGGAGAGAAAAGGAAAATCCTTCACATTTAACTGACTGTAATAACCGGATTATGGGCCACGGGTAGGATTGGAGTTAGAAGAAGGACAGGCTGAGACACAGAGTCAGGTTTCGGGGTCAACAAATGAATGGAAGTCACAGTATAGTCTGTATGTGAGTGTGCGTTTCCCTTTGATATGTTCTGGTGTCAGGTGCGCTGATTGTGTCTGCAGGCGCCGCTTTTGATCTACAAGGGTCTAAAATATTCACACAAAGAAAGACATAAGCAAAAAAAAAACAGAGGGAAAGAATGCAACTTTTTCTGTTATTTAATGGCACCATCACACAGCAAAAGAGTAAAAGGACAAACAGAAAAGAACCATAAACAAAGGAAATTAAATAAATAAAAGAAAGAAAGGAATCGTAAACAAGAGAAAAGCTAATTTTCTGCAAATCCTGTTCTTTCCAGCCGTTGCTCTCGGCCTTCCTTTTAGCGATGCTGAACTTCTAACAGCGCGGCGGTGTTCGAGTGCACGCTGTCGCTGCATTAGTAGCCCGCTCCATTAGGGAAAGGTCAGCCATGCAGGCGCATATCGAACACGGCCATCCTGCCGATGTCTCAAGCTGCTCGTTTGAAAAGGCGCTCTTTCTTTCAATGGCTCGCCGAGCATTTGTATTACTCTGGAAATCAAGTTAAAAGGTCAACTATTCGGCGGCCTCCTTTTGTGTTGTAAGTGCCAGTGGGTGGGTTTGAATGTGTGTGTGTGGGTGGGTGGGATGGTGTGTGTGTGTGTCTGTCTGTCTGTGTGTGTGTGTGTGTGTGTGTGTGTGTGTGTGTGTGTGGTTGGTTGGTTGGGAGAAAAGTAGAGTTATTCTACACTTCTGTTCCCCGGCGTCCTTGTCCACATGTCCTCCCTCTCTCCTTTGCCTCCCTGGATCCATTAATCCATCGTCCTGTGACGCCCATTCATCTTTTTTGTCGTTTTTGCATCTGTCTGTCCTCCCTGCATTCGTTCATTTCCCTATTCATCTGTCATCCGCTTGCATCGAGCTTGTACCTCTACTAACATCTGAGGAAAGCACAGAGAAGTTGCTTTATCTGGTCAAATCCTCTTCTCTTTTATTTTCTCTATTCTTTCCTTTATTTCTCACCCATGTTTAGTCGTATTCTCTTCCCCTGTCTTCTGTTGTTTTCGACTCTCTTTGTTTCAGTTGGTTGAAGTAATTTTTGTTTGTTTTTTTCCGACTTTTTTATGGCTTTCTGAGACTTTTTTTTTATTTTACATTTTTGTCGTATTTTGTTGCATTTTTAAATTATAATTCCACAAATCAAGCAAAACAATGATACATTTTTTTACAACAACCTGTTTCACAGCCTTAATATGAAAACTCTCTCTCTGCTGGATTCGGCCAGCAGGCCTCGAGTTTGGTCTTATAAAGTCTTACATTCGCTGAAGTATTGTGTTCTAAGTCTTTAATAATTTATAAACAGGTCTTAATTTTCCTATGTCCACGTAACGTCTCTAATGCTTACTGAAATCCCAGGGACTACAGGTGGAAATTAGCAATTGTTGCTATAACCTGGCCCAAGACATATTTTCTTGTTTAACAAGTTTAATGTTTATTTGTGCATTGTCCCTGTTTCAAATAAATCAATTTCCATTTCCAAATGTTTTTTTATTTATTCCATTGTGTTGTAGAATGCTCATAAAAGAGCTGTGTGCAGTCATTGAGGAAGTGGTTCAAGGAAATGTCACTGACGCATCGAAGGTTAAGCTTAAGCCATTAACTATAGTTTAAGCCTTTTATGGCATAAGAATGCATTGTGTACCAGATAGATAAGCAGAAAGTTAAGAGGACAGACGAGGAAATTGCACCACACAGAGGCCCCGACCCTGGCGTGTCTGTGTGTGTGTGTGTGTGTGTGTGTGTGTGTGTGTGAGAAAGATAACTTTTTTTCCCTAGAAACAAGAAGACACCCACTTGTGAGGGGAGCATAAAAGCTGAAGGGAGAAGATAGATCAGAGTTCACTTCAGACAAGATCTTGGTGGACCGAGCCCTAACTTATGTCTGTCGCTAGGGAAACTTAGATGCTGTTTGTGAACCCACATCTGTGTTGTACTCTTATGCTGGACTCAGTAAACTTGCTTAACTGAACTCTTTGTCTTAGATTGAGCCTTCTGTTTTGGTAAACTTAAGTCCGATGAAAGAAGGCGCCGGAATTAATAAATTGGAGTCAGATTTGCCAGGCCTTAGGGCCTCATTTAGAACAAATTCCTTACAGTGTTGTACTTCTTTCTTTTGCTAGTTCAAATATAATTTGCTTTATATGTACAGATCATTATTAATCTGTCGCTTTTATTCAATTTATATACTTTCCAAGTACTTTTGTCTTTTTTGTCTTAAATTTAATTCATAAAGGTCTTAAATTTGACTTAAATTTGACAAATATAATTTGCTGTATATGTACAGATTATTACACTGTGACATTAATACTTTTATTCAATTTGAATACATTTATTTACTTTTTAAGTACTTTTGTGAGTGCAAATTTGTTGTAAAGTCTCAAAGGTCTTAAAAAGTCTTAAATTTGACTTGGTAAAACTTCCAGAAACACTGTTTAGATGCAATTCGGTTGGCACCTAAAAACTTGAATTCGGTACCCAGCCCTGTACTTACGTTTATACGTATAAATGTAGGAAATTGTGTGCCGGTCGCAGACATGTAACCGTGGAATTCACCGGACTTAAACTTTTGGCTCTGTTCATACCAACTGCTGATAGAAACAATGAAAAGAAATATCTGGAAGGACGCAGACGGTTCCGTGTTTGTAACCTGCTCTGTGTCGCATATATTTGACACCACAGACATAAAATCCACATCAATGCGTTTGCCAGACTTTTATCTCTCTGGTGATGATAATATTTGGCCATTTGGACTCACGGTTTTTGAATTAAGAAAGGAACTTCAGAGCTATATTCATCATTAAAAGGATATTTCCACGGCTGCTGGATTTCTTTCTTCTGTTCTGACCTCCCCTCCCTGTCTCATATCTCATCTCCACTGTCTTCTGCTATTCTTGCCTCTCTTTCCCCTCCTCCTCTGACCTCACTGCCCCCCCCCGCGCGCCTCCTCGCTCTCCTCACTGCACACATTCATTCAATCCGTCTATCCATCAAATTGTCTCGCCCTTCCCTCAGCTATCCTTTCCACCGCACACGGTTTGAAGAATGGACTGTATTTTACACCTGCCCTCTCCTGTCTCCGCTCGCTCTCTCCTCACCTTTCTAGATCTCGTCCTCGTCCCCGTGCATTTCAGCTCCTCTCTTTTGTTACAAAAAGAACTCCACTGAACACCACAGTGTTTGGCTTAGATTAGAAGTGGGCAGTGGTGGAATGTAACAAATTCACAACAAAAAAAACAGTCTGCCGATTTTTCCGTAGGGTGGTGCAGCGGGGAGTGTCAATGAAATGGCCCATTTGTGTGATGTCCTGTCGTGTTCTTTAACCCCCCAATGTAGCACACGTAGACTTTATCTTTCACAGTTACTGTTTACCGTCAGATGGTTTATAGATCTTGACGTTTCCGACCGCACTTGAAGGCAGCTTCATTTCACAGGAGAGAGAGAAAGAGAAGAGACGAGCGAGACTGTCACTGCCCGATGTGAGTCGAGTATAGATGTGAGACGCGCATGCTCAGATTCAAACGGTTTATGGCATAATGTGTCATACTGAAATTTGTGAAATCCATAAAATAATAAACTTTTCTCATTAATAACAATAACAGAAGATGGAAATCATTTCAAAAACGCTTTAGCTATCTATGATTGTTTGATTGCCAACGTTATCTCAAAACACCATTCAAGTTGATTTCCAGAGTAAGGGCCTTTGTTGCGTTTGATTGCTGACTTGTAGCCAGCAGTGAACGACCTTCGTTATGTAGGTCCATTTTTATTGTATTGGCATTACGGAAGTCTCTTGTTAGCAGGTTCTTGTAGGCTACTTGTCGCAAAGTGACGCATGCCCAACTCACATCTGCACTCGACTCACATCGGGTAGTGACAGAGACATAACGAGTGCTTTGTTGTTGCAGGAAACAGTCAGCTGTTCCACAAACACAAACTCCCGGCCAGTTCAGAGCTTGTGTTTGGTGTTTTAAATCTTTCCTGTGGCAGATATAGAGGCAGTGATGTTTCCTGTTTCCTGTACGGGACTCTCACACCGCCTCAAAACACACATACAAGTCTGATCTCTGTTACATGATTGGCCACCGCAGCATGACACAGGGTTGCGTTTCTCAAAACGTTGAGCCGGTCTCAATGTTTTTGCCGGACGTCGGACGGCCGACTGTCTGAACACGGCCTAAGTACATTTACTCCAGTACTGTACTTCAGTCTCAAATGTTGAGGTACTTGTACTTTACTTGAGTCTTTTCTTTTCATGCCACTTTCTACTTCTACTCCGCTACATTTCAGAGAGAAATATTGGACTTTTTACTCCACTACATTTATCTGTTACAGCTTAAGTTACTAGTTACTTTACACATTAAGATTACTACACATAGAACACATGTAGTTTATAAAATCTGATGTTTGATTCTAAAGTAAACTAGCCAACAATATAACGGCTACAAGTCCAGCTGAGATGATCAGACCATTAAACACACAACTGGTCGGATCCTTTAACTACATTTTCCTGAGGATACTTTTTCAATGCAGGACTTTAACTTCTAACAGAGTGTATTTACAGTGTGGTATTAGTACTTTTACTGTAGTTAAGGATCTGAATACTTCTTCCACTGCTGGATTTGGGTTTTGTGTCTTTGCAGTAAAATTATACAAAAGTATAATTTGGCTTTTGTACATTTTTCCCTGCACCACAAACTCTGCTGCAGACAAACCGAGCTTCAAAATTGCCCAGTAATCTAGTTATTAATTTGCACTCTGATTGTCTTGTTTGTATTATTTGCATATTATTCTATTTGTCTGCAGCATTTAGAGTAAGGAGTTGGCAGGGTACCTGCCCGCTGATTGTAATGTGCCTGAAATTAGAGTGGAGGTGTGAAATGAATATTAGATTTGTTGCCATTTGCTGTAATCTTCTGTGGCGGAGCGTTCTGTCTGATTGGTCCGTCCACCGCCTTGTTAAAGACAATTCAAGGAGACAAGGAGGGAAATTGACTATGGGCGTCGAGCGAGGCCCAGCGATGAAATCTGCATTCAGCCAGCGAGCTGATACACCTTGTTTCCTTGTTTCTCTTCTCCACCACTCTCCCCCTCTCCACCTGCTCTCTTTTTCTCATTCCCCCTCATCTGTAACGATCACACCTTTCCATAGTGGTCCCTTGTAAACGTAAAGCTCTCCGTATGTGCTCCTGTCTCTCTTTCCGTCTCTCTGCATTCACTTCTCATTTGTACCAATCACTCGTTTGCAGCCACACAAAACCCCCCCAAAAATATCCTTGTACTCTCAAACCACTTTCACGCCACTTGATGTCTGATTTATTTGAAATCGATTCCCCCGCACACGCTTGTGGTTTGTTGATGGATCTGTCTGTGATCTGTCTTTCTCGGGAATTTACCTGATATCAGGAGGGTCTGGCAATCACGCCGCCTGAGGCCTGTGTATGATTTAGCAGAGATCAATACGCAACTCTTGTCTTGGCTTCAAAGACTCATGTTTAAGGAGCTTTTCTGAAAAGGTAAGATCTGTGTGGGCTGCCCCCTCGGCCGTTTTGGTCTTAGTCGACTAACACCTACCAAACACTAGAGCAGTGGTTCTCAAACCTTTTTCAATAATGTTCCCCCTTTGAACAGTTTTTTTTTAAGCCATGTACCCCCTAATCAGCGCAAATCATTTTTGGTAGAAGAAAAAAAGTCTTTATAAAGAGGAAGAATACAGCGATGTCAGAGATAGATTTACTAAACAACAGCCTTGGACCTGGAAACCATTTAAATGATGATGGAATAAGGAGACAAACCTTGGAAAAAGACGGTAGAAAGAAGGAAGAAAGACACGAATAGGTCGAAAATAGTAACAAAAAAAGAAGGAAGGCAACATTAGGGTGAAAAAATTGACAAAAACTTTGAAGAAAAAAAGACAGAAAAAAGTAAGGAAGAAGGGCAAGAATAGGTCAAAACAAACGACAATACCTTCAAAAAAAACTGACAAACTTCAAAAACAGCGACAAAATCAGACAGTAGTAGAAGTAACGACAGCCAGGTAATGTTTGCTGAAAGAACCAAGCAGGCCTGTCTTGTTGCACCATCTGAGACTTCAAAACAGCGTGTAGCTTTCTAGCTCGAGGTTTGTTGTTTCCCATAGTGAAGGTTGAGCTTATTTTATAAAATAAAAATAAATAACATACAACATAGAAATCTTTTTATTGGTTTTTCAGCTCCAACTACATGAGCCCCGTCTCTGTGTACTGTAGATTCTTTTCCCACGTGTCTACGACTCGTAACGTTAGTCGTTAGTGGTATTAAGTATTAAACTCGTTACCCAGCCTGAGCGAAGCTATTTTGAAAACAGCAACACACACAAAGAGGAAGGTGAGGGGCGAAGCCTGGCAGCCGGTGAGCTACGTGCCAGATGTCAGGCTTTATCCTGGAAATGTACTTCCGTTGACCCAGACTTCCCAATGTGTAACCTTTTGGCTTCATCGCCCAACCCAAGTTACACTTTACTACTACTACTACTAATACGCAGGATGGAGAATTTGGATGTGATGATTACCAGATTGGAAGGAGTGAGTGAAGTGGCCAGCGGTCTCTGAATTCAGAGCACAGACCTGGCATGGGGCCAGACTAATGCCTGGAGGCCCGGAGATGCTGCTCCTTTAGCAGCCTCGTACATCAGCTGCAGAGCTCGATACGAGCAGCCAGCGGATGGACACGAAGGGAACAACTCTGGAGAATTCAAGGAGGTTGAAGACAGATGGGCTGTTGTGTTCTGGATGAGTTGCATGAGTTAGAAAGTAATAATTCTGTACTGGATCTGGATTGGAATGCCAAAATGGTAGCTTTGGTGAAATATGTCTTGAAATTGACTTACATTACTAGTTTTTAAAGTTGCACATGATGGGAATTCTCAGAGGGCCATAATGTTGAAACCACTATGTAACATTACTTTCAAAAGTTATTTAAAAATAATAATATCATATAATAATATTTTAAGCTTTGTGTTAACTCTCCTGTTTTAAAATATAAGATGGTTTCCCGTGGGGGAATGCAAACTGCTGCCGATTTAAAAAGAACTGAGCTAAAGTCTGGCTGAATTGAAGTGTTTATTGCATAAGCCGAAGTTAACGAGGACGAGCTCCGACTTCACTCACAGACACCAGACACATTCCCCCCACCCGAAAAGGCCATGAACTCCCCTAATGATGTGTTTGGATGCTGCTGGGAGGCTTACTCTCCAAGCAGAGCCAGGGGAGCAGACACCCCTACATGCACATCACACATGAACACGATATACTGCAGATACACACTCATACATGCAGGCTACATGCACATCACACATGAACAATGTATACTGCAGATACACACTCATACATGCAGGCTACATGCACATCACATGCACACTATATACTGCAGATACACATTCATACATGCAGGCTAACAGGTTTCTACTGAGGCAAAGCCTGTTCTTACGTGTAGTGTTGAGACTTTCCTCGCCAGAAAAAAACAGCCCAGCGTCCTTTGATTTATGTTCTCATCGGATGAATCCGCACTTAACGATTAATGCTCACTGCCAATAAGATAAGATCATAAAATATAAGATAAGATAATATGATATAAGATAAGATAAGCCTCTATTGTTTCCTATAGGAGACATTTGTCTTGGGCAGACGAGAGAACAACAATGGCGACACATTGCACATAAACACACAATGAGCATACATGAAACATAAACAATTATATATTGTATATGTGCGCCTACTCTACCAACTGAGCCACGTAGCTCTTGTCTTAACATCAATACTGTCCAGTAGCAGCTCGCGTTGAGCCGAAGCAAGTCATCTTTCTGACATCTGTTCTACTATATAAACATAGTGTACCATAGGCATTTGTAGTTTCAGTGAAAACCAGCTTTTTACATTTACAATAACTAAAAACCCCGACCTTGTTGTTCAGGATTAAAAACTTGTGACTATAAAGACATGAAGCAGGGAACCCACTTGCGAGCTGGATCACACACAGATTCAAAGGTTACATCAGTCAGCTCAGCAGAATCTCCCAGCGTTTGAAACCTACTTTCACACTGCAAAATGAAACCACAGTTTGCTTTACAGAGGGTTTAATTATTACTAATCTTTGATGTGTGCTCCAGAGAACACACAATCGCGGGTCATTTTAATTGCGCTTTGATGTTAAATGAGTTATCGCCTACTCATAGATATTTGGAGCAAGCAAAATAATGTTTAATTTTGCAGACAGAAAGATTGAAGACTTGGAAGTTGTTCACGCAAAGTAATGTCTCCTCAGTGTTGTGCCTCTCCTGGGGGGATGATTTTCTAAAATCATGTATATCTATACCTTGAATATTGGCTAATATTATTATAAAATTGGACAAAGTCTTTGCTGCGAGTCATTTTATTAAATTATTTATTTCGGGTGTTTCTTTTTGCAATTTACCTTTAGTTATTTGGTTACTTTGACATTAGTCTCACATTGCCAGACCTTCCTTCACAGCGCTGCGGAGGAAGGTCTGGCTAGTCCACATAGCGTTCCTGGATGGGAGAAAAACCTGCTCTGGTTTATTGACATTTCTTTAAACCAATCACAATCGTCTTGGGTGGTGCTAAGCTCCGGACGGAGCCACGGTGCCTCTCCTAAATAGTCTCAGGAAAGTCTTGTTTTGGTGGAACTTGTGTACGTTCAAAAGTAGTTTTATACCCTGTTTACACGTACATGGTTATTTTGAAAAACTGAGACATTTCCCTTGGTTTGTGCCCTTCATATACACGCAAACGGAGAATTCCCCTCTGAAACCGATTCTATCTAAAAACTCCAGCCAGAGTGCAGATTTTGGAAAACTTTGTTTGCATGTTTGCATGTAAACTGAGACAAGCGGAGGTTTAGGCAGCTGAGGAAGTGAGGAAGAGAAGAGAGAGGAAGTGATTGGTTGCTATTTTCGGGATTCTGATTGGCTAACGTGGGCTTGACCTGCTCATTACACTGCCACCTACAGGTTTGGCACGCTCTCGACGGCATATATACACGGGTACGTGTAAACGAACACTTTTCTGAAAACTGGCTGTGCACAATGTTATTTTTGAAAACGGAGAGGTTGAAATGTCCGTTTATGAAAATAGCCGGCCACGTGTAAACGTAGCATTAGTTGTGCAACAGAAAACTCAGATTGGACAGATAGTCTAGCTAGCTGTCTGGATTTACCCTGCAGAGACCTGAGGAGCAGTTAACTATAGTCTGACAACGGACAACTGAACAATCCTGGAAGTGAAACGTCGTGGATATAGACTACTTTGAGACTTGCCCTACTACAAAAAGATAGACTGTGAAAGATAGACTTTGGACATTGTTCGGAGTTCATATAATAAAACGGATTATGTTTTTCCATCAGATTGAAGATTGAAGAATAAACGGCCTCATAGGAACAAATGGTAAGCTCTTTGTGAGGGCAGACTGTACAGCGTTACGTCTCTGAAGCCCGGTTGCCAGGGCTGTAGTACCCGAGTCCGGTCTTGGACTCAATTCTGGACTCGAGACGGTTCTTCTGTGGTCTCGGACTTCTCGGTCTCTGCAACTGGTCTTGCCAAACATGGCTTTTGATCTCGACCGAGTCCAGGTGTCCTTATTATGTTTATAATAATATTGGAGGGAAAGTGAAACACTGGCCTCCCGATAACCAATCACACACTAGATTATCTTTGCATGCCCTGCATCTGCGTGCCCTGCTAGTGTTATTGCCATTTGGACTGAGTTTGACTTGGTCTCGACTAGTCCTGGTCTTGGACTTGACAAAGGTGGTCTTGACTACAGCCCTGCCAGTTGCCATGGCAGATCTTTTGCTGTGTTGCAGTCAGTATTGCATGTGAGGTTTGCACAAGCCTGCTGCTGGTTTCATGAATGAGACCTGCAGGTAAGGACCTGCAGTTCAAGGACCTGCAGTTCATTCTGTGCTTTGGGTGTTTCTGGTATGCAATTAGGTACTTGTGAGTAAAAAAAACTGTCCTTTTCTTGAATCATTTAATCATATCATTTATTGATCTGAACACATTTGTAGTCATCCGGCCCTGAGATTACAGGAAGAACAGTCCATCACCACACTTCAGTTACGACGACAGCTCCAACTGTAAAACCTGTGAAGCTTTTGTTCATCTTATTTAACATGTCTACTTTTCTCTTGACGGGATCAGCCCTATGTTCCCACATTTCTACCAATTTATTTTTCACTGAAAATTAGGCCCTATGTTCCCACAGCTATATGTTCCCACATTTCTAGGATTTTTCTTAAAATTGGGCCCTATGTTAGGGTTAGGGTTACATTCCATCTATATACAATCTACTCTAGATAATAGGTTGGGTGTAATTGGCTACCAAATTGGGAAAAAGGGGGATAACATCTGATACAAAGTTATGAGAAAGGAAACATAGGGCCTAATTTTGGAAACAATCTTAGAAATGTGGGAACTGTGGGCTGTGGGAACATAGGGCCTAATTTTCAGTGAAAAAAAATAATTCTTAGAACTGTTGGAACACAGGCACACTCCCTTTTTGACAATAGTCCTGTCAGAACATAAAGTGAAGACATACTGAATCATTATCATGACTTTAACATTACTAAATCCCTCTTCTGCAGAGAAATTATGAGCCGTGCAGATACTGTTGATCTCAAGGACACAAAGAAAGTATAACCAATAACCAATTAAACCAAATAAGTTCAGAACGATGGCTGTGCAGCATAGACTTTATTCCGTTAATGGAATGAAGAAACTTTTCTTATACTGGAGACTTTCACGACTAAAGTTGCTTTCACATCTGCCTCGTATGGTCCTTAACCCTCCGTTTAACTGAACCCTGCAGCGTTTTGGTCTGATAGTCCGGTTGGTTCGGGATGGTGTCAAAAAGCTCATCCCAACTCTGGAGCGGACCAAACAAACAAACTCTCTGTTCTCTTCCAAGTGAACTAGAGTTCAGTTCACTTTAAGTGAGAACAAGATCCGACCCAAATACAGGAAGTGAACCAGAAACAGAGCATTCACTAGCCTGCAGCTTCAACCTCGCACACAATTTACAGACTTTTTTTTTAACTTTTAGATACACAACCTGTTCTGATCCCACATTGCTGGTCGTCTGCGTGACATCATCATCTCTCTTTCCTTCCCTCGCTGTCTGTCAGCTGCTTACATTGTTCGCCTTCTTCTGAAATATTAGAAGCACTAAAGCGGCAGTTATTTCTGACAACATAGTGTTGATGAGTTTCACTCGCATATTCTGTCTAATAAACAAGCGACCGTTTCCATCATGTGACATCCGTTTACAATGTTTGGTGTTTAACAAAGTGCAGCGTGAAAAACCCAACCAAAGGAAAAATGCAACAATGCTTGAACTTCACCCGAATCTCAGCGGGTCTATATATAGCACACACATCTTACTATCGCTCTCCACATTCACTGCGGATCACACACTTTGTAGCGTCCGGCTCTCCGGACACTCACAAACAAGCAGCAGTAACACACAGCCCTACTTAAAAATCCACAGCTCCACTTCTTGTTTACTAAAACTAAATGATGCAACCGAGGGAACAACATGATGCAACCCAAATTCCTCCTGCTGTTCGGCAACATGCTGAGCCAGCCTCCACACTGCAAACTTATCCATACGAAGCTGTTTAGTCTTAAGTGTTCCAATGTTAATTTATCTGCATATTACACCTCGCTGCTTCTTCAGCAGCCCCAAGTGGAATATTTTCTAGTTTCATTTCTCCTCTGGGACAGTAAACTGAATATCTTTGAGTTGTGGACTAAACAAGACATTTAAGGACATCATCTTGGGACTTTTGGGAAACTCTGATCCACATTTTTCACTTTATATGACATATGAGACCAAACAACTAATCTATCCATCCAGGAAATAATCAACAATTAAAATAAAATCGTTAATTGCAGCCCTACTATTGAATAAGTCACATCCATTCATCATTTTCTTGAGAAGCCCTCTGGTGAATGTGAGTCGTCTCACCTCCCGCCTGTCCTCTCTACATCAAGACAAATTATATTTAATGATATGATGCATGGCATGGGAAAGAAAGGGTTTATAAAAGAAAAAAGGGCTTCAGATTGAGAGGGAGGAGGTAGACGGATGGATGGGTGGATGGATTTAAAAACAATGTCTGAGAAAAGGAGAACTATACGTGTGTGTGTATATATTTATATGTATATATATATATATATATATATATATATATATATATATATATATATATATATATATATATAAGGTAAACTGACAAAGCAGATGCAAAGATTGAGAAACATTGCAGCCATGAATGTAAACTGGATTCTTACCTAAATATTTATCAGTGGCTGAGCTGCTCTGGAGGCAGAATTAATCTTATATGGTTACGAGTTAAACCTCCATGGGCTGAGAAACAAACTTTTCTTGTTGTTACTCAGAGAGAAATGCAGCGATGGTCAGGGAAGAAAACAAAGCTCAAATATTTGGTATTGAAGACAGAAGTTGTGATGATTGTAACCAAACTGGGATCAGTTTGGAACACAAATTGTCTCAACGTTGGGTTGATTAACCCTGTCTCCTATAAATTCTGTTTATATGTAATTCATTTGCAACAGCGCATTTTGTGTAATGTTGCCCAGATTGCATTTTCTATCGCCGTAATTAGGAAAACATGAATTAACTTCCCCATGTGCAAATTGTTCACTGACATTGTTTTTCATTTGTTTTCCTACATTATCCACTCGTATAGCAACTGATGCATTATAAAACTGTTATGGTTATGTTTAGACAAAGCACAAAACTTCATTAGCTTTAAAACCAAACCACAAATCTAAATGAATTTAGGGCGCTTTCACACCTTCCTTATTTAGATCCGTTGAATCGCACTAGAGTTGGTTTTCCCTCCTTTGGTGCAGTTCTTTTGGCCAGGTGTGAACACAGCAATCGCACTCAGATGAGCACCAAATGCTGACCAAACCTTCTTTTTTTTTTCAATCTCTCTGGAGCGTGTCGTTTGTGCTGAGAACGTGATTGCAGTCAAGCTCACCCTCACTCACATTTCCTTGGTCAAAGCCACCGCCTCTAAATTTGGAGACAGACACCGGCAGAGCAGAGCGGAGTCTCGGTGGTCTATGCCGCCTGAAATTCCGCCTGGTGTCCCTCTTTTCTGTCCCCTTCCTCTTCCTTTGTGTTGGCGTTCTAACCTCCGGTGGATTTGTGAGGACTATGGTTAACTGCTCCTCAGATCTCTGCAGGGTAAATCCAGACAGCTAGCTAGACTATCTGTCCAATCTGAGTTTTCTGTTGCACGACTAAAACTAGTTTTGAACGTCCACATGTTCCACCAAAACAAGTTCCTTCCTGAGACTATTTAGCAGAGACACCGTGGCTCCGTCAGCCCTTTGTTCCCCACAGCCCTATATCCACATTTCTAGGACATTTTCAAAATTAGGTCTTGTGTTCCTACATTTCCCTTCAATTTAAGCCCTATCCCACAAAAACATTTTAGGGTTAGGGTTGGGGTTAGGGGGATACAATCTGATACAAATTTATGAAAAAGGAAATGTGGGAACATAGGGCCTAATTTTGGAAAAACAAATCATAGAAATGTGGGAACATAGGGCTGTGGGAACATAGGCACACTCCTATACCGGGGATCTGTCAAAGACTTTTAAAACTTTTTGTTTGGTCTACAGTTGCCAGATATCGGACAGAATGATCATAGCCTTACACTCCGTTTCCATCTTTAGTCTGTCATTGCCTCCCATGGGGGAGGATTCCATTTTCTAATTAACCAATCACAAGAGATCAACATATTCGCCTGAATGTTACATCATTTTAAGTCAACACTGGTGCACAGCCATGCCAACACACTGGTTTTGCTGGGGTTTTAAGAGTGGATCGGCTTTTTTTATATTGAAAAATATAATATAATATAAAAAAAAATTTTAAGGGATTAACACTGAAAATACATGCACCTCAGTCTTCGTCAAACCTATGAAAAACACTGCTAACTAACTGTTGTTGTCACCTAAATTTAACTAGTTCCTTTTCAAAATTTTGACTTGTTTAGAAACTGCGCCCAAAACAGTGACAAGATTACGTTGACGTGATTAAACCGCTGGCGTGCGGCAGTAAAAAGAACCGTCGTGTGTGTCGTTTTTGGCAGCTTTGGAAATAAATCTATAATGTGTTTTAGGTATGAGAACGTGTTGAGAATCACACACTAGAAAAAGCCGAAAATGGAGACGAGATGGATTCAACAAACGGCTTCTATTAACGTCTTGTTAAATTTTAAGAGCGGCTGACGACTTCTATCAACCTGTCTCGTCTCGCCTTTATCTCCCCATTTACTGAGAGAGCTGGATGGACAACAAGTCTGTGTGTGTGTCTGTGTGTGTGTGTGTGTGTGTGTGTGTGTGTGTGTGTGTGTGTGTGTGTGTGTATGCATTTATGGTTGTGTTTCAAGGTAGCAGGCCTCGTGCTGTAGTTTATAAGGTTTATTTGGAGGTTTATGTGGTGGCGCTGGGCCTGCATTTATATCAGCAGGAAATGAGGTCATTATTGCCTCCCCCAGCTCCACACACATACACACACACACACACACACACACACACACACACACACACACACACACACACACACACACACACTTTTCAGAGGCATGAGGTTGCATACCTAAACACTGACACCTCTAAACAGATGTCTGTAATTTATATGGATAATCATTAAACCCAAAACAAACAGCACCCACACACACCCTGCATCACCTCTCTCTCTCACTTTCTCTCTAACACACACACACACACACACACACTCAGTGTGTCTCCATGGTTTGTGGTCACACTAAAATTGGTTGCACCTGTTACCAGACTTAGCAGTGATGCACAGGTTTCTGGGTTAACTCTTCGCTGCCGAGCCAGTGTTGTCATCCAGCAGGAGATTTACCAGTGGATAAACACAGATCTCCGGGTACTGGAGACTAAGTTTCAGATGAAAACGTGGAAAACAGCCAAAAACAAGTTGAGGTCTGTTTTAATGTCCCCACTGTTGGATTGGTTAGTATTGCTAAGCCTCTGTCCTGATTGACAGGTCCTAAAGCATCTGCTGCTTTATCGTCAGTTTTAAAATAAATGGGAGCATCATTTACTAAATGAACATCATGCTGTGTTGAAGAGGACTTGAAACTAGTGATTGAGACCATAAACTCATTGTGAAAATGTTTACAGAGAGATTAATAAATCAAGAGAGAAGTAGGCTCATTTTCTCATTGACTACTATAGAAACAGACTTCTTGTTGGAGCCAGTGGAGTCGCCCCCTGCTGGAAGTTAGAGAGAATGCAGCTTTCAATAAACGTATGTTGGTGGAGAATCACGACATGTGGATGTCAAAGTTTAGTCAGATTTTGAAACCATTTCAATTTTTTCAAATGCTATAAATTTGAATACCTACAATTCAATGAAAGTAGTAATCAAGTACTTGCAATTGTACTTAATTTTTGGAGTAATTTGGTTAAAAAGAAACCCATATTTCTGATCTAGAAGTTTTGAGAACGGGTCAAATTTGACCCGAGGACACCAGGAGGGTTAAGGAGCTTTGGCTTCACTTGTCAGGACTGGAAGTTGCTGCGTGAGTTAAACATGAATCCATGAATGACAGATTTGTTTTGGTTCTCTCGACTCTTAACTATTTGATGCAACTTTCTACATAAAATATCTGAATCAATTTTTTGTTCCATGAGATTGAAATTTCTGGTTAATGTTGAATGATTACACCGTTAAAGTGTAATTTGTACTTCAAACTTCCTCTCTTAGGGGAAATCTTTACCACCTGTAACTTCTTTTAATTACTGAACATTTCGTCTCATTCAATCCACATCCCAACCCGAGTTTTTCTAAAGTTTCTAAAGTCTGTTTTTGGGGTAAAAACAAGAAATGCAAATGTGGCGAACCATATGGTAATGTGAGAGAAAACAGTCGAACAAAACACCTTCATCTTTTCCTTCCAGCCTCTGCTCAGAAACTTCATCATGCATCAATCACAATCCTTCTTTTGCCCACTTGGCTTTTCATTGCTGTCTGGCTGAAGTGCTACTGGAAACTTCAACAATGCTCTCTCTTGTTGAAGTGGCCTTTCCAACACAAGGCCTTTGTCGCCCCTTCACTTTGGCTAGGAATGATACCCCTTTACTGGAATGGAGGGGGAGAGGGACAAAGACAGAGAGAGAATGGCGGACAAAAAAGGGGGTGATAGAGAGGAAAGAATCTGATGAAGAGGAAAAGACAGACGGTGGAAAGAGAGACGGAGGCGGAGGCAGCATGCGGAGCGAGGATTGGCAAACGTGTGCAAGGCAGTGCCAAGAAAGTGCAACGAAATCTTTGGCCAATTTAAAGATTTAAAGCAACACTGTAACTTTTAGCTGCAGCTGTAGTTCCAATGAGACAACTTGTAGGGGGACGGTCCCCCCCCCTACAGGTTGTCTCATTGGAACTACAACTCGTGTCGGGTAGCGCAAGTTGTAGTTCCAATAAGACAACCTGTAGGGCTAAAAGTTACATAGTGTTGCTTTAAGTGATTAGTTCCTTTTTTCCACATAAAAGTGAACTCATGATCGGGGCTACATCTACACACTTCGTTTTCATTTTTAAGCAGCGTTTTGAGACGGAAGCGTCTATCTCCGTCCACACAAGAGTTTTAGCTCCAATAGCAGAACTAATCTCCGTCCATATTAACATGTCTCAAAGCTTGTTGATCCCTTGATCAACGTGTGTCTGTAAGAGAGAGACAGAGAAAAATCTGATTTTAGTGGCGACACAGCGGCCAGTACAAGCAGCGCTCCTACAGTTTGGTATTTTCCTAACCTTAAAATTCACATTGCCCGGCTGTAAAGTACTTTACTGTCCAGCACAGAGTGGGGAAACTGGATCGTAGGCTACATCTACAATGCTACGGTTTCATTTTTAAGCGCCGTTTTGACACTAAAGCGATCTCCGTCCACACAAGCCCTTCAGCTCCAGTAGCAGAACTGTGGTGGAACTGTTACTGAAAGGTCTGTAAGCTATCTAACCGATAAGACTGATCTGACTGCATCCTCGTTTCCAAATGTCTCCGGTTTTTCCTGTCCAGACTACAAAGCAACTCTGAAGTTTTCAAACCAAGTAGCCAAAAAAGTGAGTGGTGTTCAGGAGGTTGTTTATAGAAAATATCCTCTACACATTGTTCCACCAAATCGCGTATTCCAAGTAGCCTACATTTAATTTATGATTGCTGGAAACACTGACATTTGGGGGTAGTGTAGGGGAGTCCGGTGGCATGCCTCCCCGGAGAAATCTTTGTCTGTAATAGCCCAAATTTCGTGGCCTATTGGAATGTGCCAGAGATACGGTTGGGTACCGAAACCCGGTTCCACTATGGAACCGGTTCCTACACAACCGATAGAAATCAGACCAGATTAGAACGCAAATTTTCGTTCCTCATTTCAGTTCCACTTAATGTGTCGACTGAAATATTTTCCCTCTGTCGCTCCGAAACGGATGTAAACATATCCTTTCTCTGTAGTCTGTCATTTTTCAGTTTTTCAAGAATGGATTTAGGAATCGAAATCATTTTAAAAGTACCGGTTCAGCATTGGAATACCCAACCCTAGCCAGAGGCCATCAAATTTGGGCTATTACGGACAATTCCAATGGCACTATATCATCGTATACACTGTTCTTAAATATCTTACTGATCTTATATATTTTTACTATATATTATTTTATTATTGCCATATATATCTATATGAGTCTATCAATCAACTGACGCAACCTGAATAGTAATGTGCACACTCGCCTACTTATGGTGCATTCAAAACAACTCGGAAGTGTTGTGAGTGTGAGGGACGGATGTCCCCTCCGTACCACGTGTCCACTACGCCCCTTGGGGCAGCAGTGTTTCCAAATGTCTCTCCAAACGCCGCAGTAGTGTGGACTTGAGGCGTTAACATAGCAAAAGGTATTTGTTTTTTAATCAATACTTAATAGTGTGGATGTAGCCTGTATGTGAAGCGGGGAGCAGAGATTTGGAAGATGGAGAGAGAGGTGATGACGAGGAGGAAAGAACGAGACAAAGAGTTATACAGTCTCAGTGAAAGAGAACCTGCAGAAGAAGAAGTTGGTTTTTTCACCGTGGTGCCTTTAAGACATAAAGCCCGGTATGACTTATGAGTGACAGAGGTTAAAGAAGGATGGAGAAAGAGGAGGGAAAGAAGGGCTAAGATCGATCAGCGTGGGTGATGTGCCCGGTGGACCATTAAACTGGGTGTCAGAGACCGGGTCTCTGCCAGCTAAAGTTCTACTGCATCACAATTTACAGCAGGCCTCACCCCTAAGCCTTCCCATAAAACACTGGGGATCCATTGTTGTACAGGCAGACCTTTGACTGAAGCAGCAGACCAGAGGTGATGGAGGATTACTGCCAAAATACAGACAGAAGGGAGGAGAGAGGGAGAGATTAGAAATGGACACTAAGT
Source organism: Perca flavescens (assembly GCF_004354835.1). NCBI lineage: Eukaryota > Metazoa > Chordata > Actinopteri > Perciformes > Percidae > Perca > Perca flavescens. The sequence goes on from NC_041334.1 coordinate 1,892,758, forward strand.
TGACGTTGACATGCACACTAGGGCTACATTTACAATACTACTTTTTGGTTTAAAAAGAAATATCTTCTGCTACGTTTCCCCCTCTCATTCCCCCTGCTCTGGTGTTTCCCCCTCTCATTCCCCCTGCTCTGGTGTTTCCCTCTCTCATTCCCCCTGCTCTGGCGTTCCCCCCTCTCATTCCCCCTGCTCTGGTGTTTCCGAGCCCCTACACCGGAGACATTAGGAAACACTTCTGACCCGTTTTGGTTTGGAATGTGGGGGGTTGTGTTGTAGTCTCAACGGCCCCAAACGGAGACCTTTGACAACACTGACGCCAACGTTTCTCCTCCTGATTGGGTCTTATCAGTCACGACGTCTCGTTCTCTGAGACTTAAATCTACTAAAGTTACCATGGTAACTACCAGTAGTGGGGCGGAGTCTCCACGCTGCCTCCTGTTTATGCCAAGAATACCAGGATGTTGATGAGATATGAGGTTTGGGCGTGTTAGTTTAAACAGAGATAGTTCTTCTACTGGACATAAAAACACTTGGAGCACCAAGATCACTTTTGGCTCAAAACTCAAACGCTTAAAAACCAAAACATAGCAGTGTAAATGTATCCTAATATGCTGAATTTTGATATGTGTCATGTAAAATACATATTCTGTTTGGATATTAAGGCCTTTTTCCAAATATAGCATTTTCAGAGTAAGTAAGTGTGTGATATGCCGGTAATATTCAGGTTTTAGAGTCATTCTTTGGACATGTATACAGCGCATTCAGAATCTGCATCTCAATCAGGGTTTTTAGAATCAGAATCAGAAATACTTTAATAATGCCAGGGAGAAATTATTTTCGTTACCACTCCAGGTATACAAACAACAATAAAAACAACATATATTATCAAGACTTTAAACATATATAATAAAAACAAATATACAGTAATATATTTAATTAATTATTTTATTTTTTTATTTTATTATATATAAATATATAAATATGAAATGTACAGCGTTAATGTGCAAATAGTGCAATAAAAAGAGAAATGATTGTCTATGTTGAGATGATTTTAGTGCAATAAAAAAAGAGAAGTGATTGTCTATGTTTGAGATGAGATGATTACAGAGATGATTACTGCAGTTTGTGACAGTTTACGGCTAACAGTCAGCTCTCTACGTTGCTATGGTTGTTGGACACAAACGTGGCCCCCAGGAAGTGCGCTGAGCTTTGAAGTAAAGATGGTCCGGTACCATATCGAGTCTGATACCTAACTTGCATATCGGCCGATAGTGAGTACCCATCCGATACCAGTGTGTTATATATTTTATTATGTTTTAACAGCTGTTGTACTGATGTGATATGATTTCTATCTTTACATATGGTATATGATCAGCATAGGATCGGATACCGATACCAGCTTTTTAGGCAGAATTGGAACCTTTCCCGAAATGCAAAAGGACCTTACAATATCTTTTGGATGAATGACAGACAGTTGGAAAGATAGAAGACACATCACACACTCATACCACAGATTCCAGAGTTTTTTCTGCCTTTGTAATAGGATTGCATTTGGTATACACGGTTGGTTGTACACAAGCCAACTGTGTTTCCTTGCCAAGAGTCTGACGCATGCACAGATTGAGTCTTTGCACTAACAAAGCCATTCTTGACGTATCAGGATGGATGAAGGGCGCCACTCAAAAGGAAACAAATTGAACGGAAATGTGAAAAATCATCGATGCCAACTGGAGCGTCAGCAAAGAGCTAATTTTAGTCATTATTTCGAACATTGATGCTCTGGCCTCTAACTGATGGCACTTATCTTCACTTTTCATAACCTAGACATGAAACACAATGCACAGCTTTAGAAATGTGCAGTCTTTTCACTGCAATTACATTTGGCTTGTTTTTAAATATATATATATATATATATATATATATATATATATATATATATATATATATATATATATATATTTACATGTCTATTTGACTGTGAATAGACATCCAGACAGATAACCAGTAGGTTAGAGACAGAGAGAGAAAATGGGGAATCACACTGAAAGGAGAGAGAGGAAGGGAGTCATCAGCCGTACATTCAGTTCCATTATCACCTGTCAAAAATACCTCGTCCTTCAGATGAGATGCCATTCTGCTCGGCTGGAGTGAAAGCATGGGCACGCACTTACGCACGCACGCACTTGCTGACTTTCTCGCTAGATTTAGCGACTTTTCTGACCCTCTTAGCGACACGTTTAGCCACTTCTGACCATCGGGGGGAAAGTGAGATATATTAGATTATACTTAATTTCCACGCCAGCTGCTCAGAGTCATCACAGTTCACACACCACGGCTCTTCTGCCAACATCACGTGGTTTCTCCATCTCCTCCAGCAGACAGTCAGCCAACACAACCACTAACCATTTTGCAAATAAGTGTACATCTGGTGACTTTTAGCAACGTTTGGAGTTAGTGCTAGCTTCTATATTTGGAAAAGAGTTGGCAACACTGCTTGTCATCTAGCTAGCTAGCTAACAGCAGTGTTTCCCACAGATTAGAAAGCAATTTGTGTTTTCTTCCATGTCATTTCATTTTAAGTATTTGCATTTGTCCTGCACCTGTCAGAAGGTGGGATGTGCACACAATTACTTTTATAAAAAACGTTCTTAATATACCCATGCTAGCTACCGCTGATGTTAGCTACTAGCCGATAGCCGTTAGTCTATGCGTGGGAAACACTGAACAGTCAGCTATAGGTTTAGAAAACATTATTGAATACACTTTTAATGTGGAATGTTTTCTTGCATGTTACTCAATCAGTCAAGACACCTTAAGATGTTTTTATTGTCTCTCTTGCATGACACATGCTTTAGTGATGATTGGATCTTCTCACGCTTAAGGAAATATGAATTTCAACTAGATTTTGCAGACTGAGAATATTCAATTTTCTCACTTGAAAAAAACCAAATGGTGGTGTCTCGTTCCGGTGCGCCCCTGCAGCACTACACCCCTCGGCAGGCCCGGATTATAAGGCCACTTGGGCCAGTGCCCAGGGGCACCAACCATTCACAACCAGTGGGGGGGCACCACATGACACAAGCTTTAACAATATTTTCCGTAAATTGTTATATTATTTACTTGAAATTGTTGAAAGATCATACTTTACTCGTTTATGAACACTAATCAAAATAATAATCAATAATCAAAAGTGGCCAGTTTAACCCCCCCAAAAATGTTATCATAATGATGAATGTAAAATATTAACTGTTATAAAAAATGATAAGTGGTTGACTTTCTTGATTACATTTTTCACACAAACTCCCCCAACTCTGGGTGAGACTTGGTTGCGCCCAAATCTCACAGCACGGTGGTGCGCTTCGTGAGTTTATTCAGTGTAGAAGGCCGGTCCGCATGCAATGATGCATATTTCAGTTATATATATATATATATATATATATATATATATATATATATATATATATATATATATTGTGTGTGCACGCTTACCTGTTTTTGAACCCATGTTTGTGCACACACTCGTCTCCAGTGTGTGTGTGTGTGTGTGTGTGTGTCTGTCTGTCTGTCTGTCTGTGTGTGTGTGTGTGTGTGTGTGTGATAGAGAGTGTGTGTGTCTGTCTCTGTGTGTGTGAGAGTCTGTCTGTGTGTGTGTGTGTGTGTGTGTGTGTGTGAGAGAGAGAGAGAGTGTGTGTGTCTGTCTCTGTGTGTGTGTCTGTCTGTGTGTGTGAGAGAGTCTGTCTGTCTGTGTGTGTGTGTGTGTGTGTGAGAGAGAGAGTGTGTGTCTGTCTGTGTGTGTCTGTGTGTGTGTGTGTGAGAGTCTGTCTGTCTGTCTGTGTGTGTGTGTGTGTGTGTGTGTGTGTGTGTGTGTGTGTGTGTGTGTGTGTGTGTGTGTGTGTACGTGCATGCGTGTCAGTCAAGGGTAAGTGGGCCACCTGATCCCCTGCTGAATAATTGAAGTCCAGTCAGGGAGAGAGAGAACAATGCGGATGACGGAGGGATGACAGGAGGAAAGAAAGAAAAGGAAGCAATATATATGTATTGACAAAGCCTGGATCCTTACTGCCTATAGGAGAAAAGGTAGAGAGAGAGAGAGAGAGAGAGAGAGGGAGTTCAGAATTAAAGGATGTTCGATTTTAAGAAGGGAGAAATGAAAGAACTGGATAGAGAGAGCACATTGTAATGAATAACCGAGCTAAAGGACAAAGACAAGAAAGAAGATGGAAGGTGTGAAAGAGACATTAATCAGATATAAGACATCACAATATTGCAAACACAGAAGAGATGAATTCACAAAAACAAAATGAAACCAAACCGAGTATTACCTCTGAGTTTACGGACCTTAGTCGGTGACACAACGATGCCCGGCGTCACGTAACGCCCTCATTTGACTAGTTATAGGTGACTTGTTTTAAGCCAATCCCTGATGATTCAGCTAGACTCAACTAGTTCCTTTTCACAACATTAACTACTGCTCCTGTTAGGTTAAATATGAAGAAGGTCTGGCTAGTCTACACAGCATTCCTGGATGGGAGAAAATCCTGCTCTGGTTTATTGGCATTTCTTTAAGCCAATCACAATCGTCTTGGGCGGTGCTAAGCTCCGGACGGAGCCACGGCGACTCTGCTAAATAGTCTACGGAAGGAACTTGTTTTGGTGGAACATGTGGACGTTCAAAAGTTGTTTTAGTCATGCAACAGAAAACTCAGATTGGACAGATAGTCTAGCTAGCTGTCTGGATTTACCCTGCAGAGATCTGAGGAGCAGTTAACCATAGTCCTCACAAATCCACCGGAGGTTAGAACGCCAACACAGAGACCTATAATGTGGTTTTGGGGACATGTTGCACTGACAGATGAGGTGGTCCCGTTGATATGGGTCACCATGGATACCAATGACAAACAACATACTGTACAGTATATTGTGGTTTAGGTATGAGGACCCAGCTGTCGGCTCACCTCTCATCTTCACTGTCCTTCAACACTCCTGTCTTTTCTTGTTGGCCACAATATAGTTTCTCTACTCTCCTTTGCCATTCTTCGTCTCTTCATTTGAGACTCTCCTCCGCCGTAAAACGTGAATAGCATGGCCAGTGTGTGTGTGTGTGTGTGTGTGGTAGAGTGAGTGAGAGAGTGATGGTGATTATCTTCAGAATGAGTAGTGACTCTAGAGTCCTAGTTTGAGAACCAAAGTGTCTCCCTGTTCTTTCTCACATCTGGAGCAGGGAAAGTTAACCCTCTCCTTGATTTCATGTTGTGTATGGAGAAGGAGAACCAGGAAACCAGGGTAATGCAACGCTACCAAGCCACGGCCGAGCCAAGTGCGCCGCCGTGACGTTAAGTTACGTTTTTTGAGAGATTTAATGCAGAAGCATGAATCACACTTAAGAGCACCAGTAGAGAGTAGTATGTAGAGAGACAACAGTAGAGAGTAGTATGTAGAGAGACAACAGTAGAAAGTAGTATGTAGAGAGACTACAATAGAGAGTAGTATGTAGAGAGACAACAGTAGAGTAGTATGTAGAGAGACTACAGTAGAGAGTAGTATCTAGAGAGACAACAGTAGAGAGTAGTATGTAGAGAGACAACAGTAGAGAGTAGTATGTAGAGAGACAACAGTAGAGAGTACTATGTAGAGAGACAACAGTGGAGAGTAGTATCTAGAGAGACAGCAGTAGAGAGTAGTATGTAGAGAGACAACAGTAGAGAGTAGTATGAAGAGAGACAACAGTAGAGAGTAGTATGTAGAGAGACAACAGTAGAGAGTAGTATGTAGAGAGACAACAGTAGAGAGTAGTATGTAGAGAGACAACAGTAGAGAGTAGTATGTAGAGAGACTACAGTAGAGAGTAGTATGTAGAGAGACAGCAGTAGAGAGTAGTATCTAGAGAGACAACAGTAGAGAGTAGTATGTAGAGAGACAGCAGTAGAGAGTAGTATGTAGAGAGACAACAGTAGAGAGTAGTATGTAGAGAGACAGCAGTAGAGAGTAGTATGTAGAGAGACAACAGTAGAGAGTAGTATGTAGAGAGACAACAGTAGAGAGTAGTATGTAGAGAGACAACAGTAGAGAGTAGTATGTAGAGAGACTACAGTAGAGAGTAGTATGTAGAGAGACAACAGTAGAGAGTAGTATGTAGAGAGACAACAGTAGAGAGTAGTATGTAGAGAGACTACAGTAGAGAGTAGTATGTAGAGAGACAACAGTAGAGAGTAGTATGTAGAGAGACAGCAGTAGAGAGTAGTATGTAGAGAGACAACAGTAGAGAGTAGTATGAAGAGAGACAACAGTAGAGAGTAGTATGAAGAGAGACAACAGTAGAGAGTAGTATGTAGAGAGACAACAGTAGAGAGACAGCAGTAGAGAGAAGTATGTAGAGAGACAGCAGTAGAGAGTAGTATCTAGAGAGACAGCAGTAGAGAGTAGTATCTAGAGAGACAGCAGTAGAGAGTAGTATGTAGAGAGACAACAGTAGAGAGACAGCAGTAGAGAGTAGTATGTAGAGAGACAGCAGTAGAGAGTAGTATCTAGAGAGACAGCAGTAGAGAGTAGTATGTAGAGAGACAGCAGTAGAGAGTAGTATGAAAGACCGTAAATGCCGCGTAGGGAGAACAGTTGGATGGGTCAAACAATACAGGACTTTCACCCAGGGGTTCATGTCCCGTTCTTGTCCCGCGTGTTACAGAAACGTACATTTTATAACCCCACCCACCATCTTTTCCTAAACCTAACTGTCCCGTTCTTGTGCCGCATGTCGGTTAAACGTACGTCCTGACCCAGAGCGTCAGGAGTTACGCCAAGAGTCTCGACCAAGCGTTTCTAAATATGATGCTAAAGGAGACTTTTTGCGTCGATAAAAAACGCCGAAGGTATGTGAGAATGTGTTGACACTTTCCATGTCCTTCCTTGTCTCCTTGAAATACCTCTCTCTACTTTTGTTTCATTTTCATCTCTGCTTCCTCCTCATCTCACTTTGTTTCTTCTGTATCTGTTGTGTACCTTGCATTGTCCTTCCCCACACAGTTTTTCTTCTTTCATCTAAGCTCTACATCCCCTGTTGTCTCTCTCTCTCTCTCTCTCTCTCTCCTCATCTGCTTTTCCCTCCCATCCTTTTGTTGTTTCGTCTTTTTACTTTGACAGGTTGACTTTACCAAATGTCGATCATGTTCCTTTTCCCTCCTCGTCCTGCCTTCTTTTCTTCAGTTGTACCACAAAAAAATCTCTTTCATTCCCTTTACACTCATATTTCTCCCCCTGATGTTTCTTTGTCTCACATGCACTCTTGTGTCTTTCAAAATGCTCAAATTCTCCTCACTTTCAGCCTTTTCCTAAACATCTTTTTCACGTCTTACTTATCCCCATGCTGTTCACTCTTTTGCGTCTTCTCCCTCTCTCTTATTCATACATGTGGCTTCCTTTTTAATTCACTCCTTCCCCTTTTCCCTTTCAACTTCCCTCTCTTCGATTGCATTTTCTTCTCTCTTCTCGCATCTCTCCTTCCTCTCCTCACTGACTTTCTCCCTACCTCTCCTCATCTCTTCTTATATTCCTTTACAAGATCCTGTGAGACTGCCACTCAGCCCAGAAGAAACCTGAGTGCTCAAGCCGAGCACATGAATGTTAACTAGTCTTTTTTTACTTAATGGCTCTGGCAAGCGGGACAACGGAGGAAAGATCAAACTTTGGTAAAGTTCCCTTTTTACACACAGAACTCATGTCTTAGCTAACTAATTAAGACGGAGAAGTGGCTGCCAGGCCAAACGCTTTCTCCTGTGGATGACAAGCAGGCTGAGAATGAGACTTTATATAATCAGAGCATGCGCTGTAAAAAGTGCTTAGTCGTATCAACTTAAAACACAGAGTGAACTAGTTGCATGAATTATTTTGAGTTTTAACAACTCTTCCTGGATAGTGCTGCCAAAGTAGCGATAATAGTTGAGGGTACAACAAGAATCTGTCCCTCCATCTCGTTCCCAACAACTAATAAACTGGCAACTTGCAGTTATAATAGTCAGAACAACGCAATGTTTCATGTTCCTTGGACCAAAATATTCTTTTTGTTGACACATCGAAATAACATGTACTGCTGACAGAAAATGAAAAACCTTTTTTTTACAGTGTGGCTGAGTTCAGAAAAATAATTGGGTTTGGGTCTGTAGGTGTTTAGTGTTGAAACATTCTCTAAATTTGTCTGCGCAGCTAATTGAGCAGACTCTGACGCAGAGAATCTCACTGAAAGTTCAAGTCATACCCTAGCCTCACTTCACCCTGGGTATACTGTAGCTATTTTGGTATCAAATGAATATCATGTTCTTCTAATACTTTAGTTGGAAAATAATGTGGATAAAAGATTTAACACTATTTCCAGGAACTGATGAAACTGTGTAGTTCTTGAAGTTTAAGGGCCCTGTTTTAACGATCTAAATGCATGGCGTGAAGCGCCTGGTGCAGGTGTGTTTAGGTCCAATAGTTTGACGACGCAAAAAAGGATCCGTGTGCCAGGCGCATTGGTTCTAAAGGGTTGTACTTAGTGTCTTCATTAATTTATAGGTGTGTTTTGTGCGTAACATGCAATAAACCAATCAGAGATCATCTCCCATTCCCTTTAAAAGCCAGGCACGTTTGGACCTTGGAGCATTGCTGTTATGATGGAGGATTTGCTAAGCAGAAAGGAGAGATCATATAATAATACTATTTCTCATTGAAATATTTTTAATCTTCTGCGTGTGTGTGTGCTGTTGTGCGTCCCTGTGTGTGTAACAAGCATAGTGTGCGCGCGCTGTGCACGAGCCTAGGAGCATTTTACTAATGCTCCGTAAAAATAACAATGAAATGCTGCGTTATTGACTTTAGACCAGGTTTTTGTTGGTGAATGGCGCGATCACTTCCCGCTGCCACAAGATAGCAATACTCCCAGAATGCACCTGAACACACCTCCCTGTAAGACCAGCACGCCCAGAATGCACCTGAACACACCTCCCTGTAAGACCAGCACGCCCATCGGTCACAGATGAGCGCAGGTGCATATGCTATTTAAACCACTTGGGTGCTGGACGGGAAATTGACAACTGCGTCAGTCTTAAACTAGCAAAGACACTTGGGTCGGGCTTTGCACCGGGTGCAGGATGGGACCCTCAAAGCACTTATCAAAACACAGTAAGTGTTGCAGCTACTAATTGTTTTAGGCATCAGTAGAGAACATAAATAAGGAGGCAGTTTGTGCAATATGGCCTTATAAAGAAAATGACTGGCTCTCTCCATTGTAAATAATGATAAATGATTTTGCTCTGCACGTTTTGGTGTAAAACCATGTCTTAAAGAGAGCAAATAACACAAAAGAAGACTAGAACTAGGATTGGGCATCGAGAACCGGGTTCAACTTGGAATCGTTTGGAAGATTTGGTTTCAAATCTGATCATCGGTTCCAAATTTAATATGCAAGTTTTGGTTTCCGTAAGCGGCCAGAGGCTTGTTGTGTTGCAGCCCTGGAGCACAGTGAGCGGCGCTCAAGTGTAGCTTTATTTTATGTTGAAAAAGCCCGGTGAAACTGTAATTGAATCAAAATAAAACGTTCCTCTTATTTGTGAAATAAGCGTGTGACCCGTTTCAACTCCAGCCCTCAAAGAATCGAAAATTGAGAATCGATAAGAACCAGAATCGAAAGGAAGAATCAAAATTTCAATCAGAATTGTTAAAATCAAAACGATGCCCAACCCTACACTCCTCCATTATCTCTTGTTGTGTTTTCCCTACATGAATCACTTCGTCCCGGTCTCCCAAAAGGAGCTCAACGATGTTATTGTGTCACATACGTGATTGCCCTCTAGCCATCTAGATATAATCCCTGTTGAATTCTCCATGGATGTTGTTGATGCCCTACACTGCAGTTTTTACCTTTTATAAATACATCCCTCACGAATGGTATGTCCTTAACTGTTTTAATGTTGTAATTGTTCAACCTCTCCTAAAGAAGCATGATCTTAAGTTAGAATACACATAAAGTACATCTACAAATCTCTAAGATCATCAACAGAAAACATTTGCAAACACATTATTTTGCTTTGTAATTACAGAGGTTTCAATATCATTTTTTCCTTTCCAATACCAATATCTGAACATGCGGCCGATACCGAGTAATGATACGGTACCAGTGCGTTAAAAAAACACATATATATGTTATTTTTTCACAGCTGTACACTTCTAATGCTGTATGGATGTATTGCTCTCATTGTTGTACATTCTGGCTTCGGTTAATTGAATTCCATTATACTTTATTGTCCCCTTGGGGAAACTTTTCTAGGACGGTTTCTTGGAAGGTTAAACCCTTTCAAAACATGAACATGAATACATACTGAGAGTGACTGCCATATGACTTGTTGTCTAGTTTGACAGTCAGTTATAACAGAACAAGAACATAATAAACTACTTTAAAGTTGATTCCTTTCGTGGCTAAATTATGTGGTATCTGATCGTTGCATAGACCTGCAATACTCACCAATACCAGCATTTTAGGCAGAATCCATATCGGAACAACTGTATTTAAAGAGTTAAGATTTTAATGTCTTGACATTAATCATGACATTATGATTGACAGGCTTAAGCCCTGAGCTGGCATCTCAATCAGCCCTTGACTGGCTTTCTCCTTTGTTAGAGAAATAATAAATGAGGAATATGTTTGTGCATGTGCCATGTTGATGTGTGCGGTGTTCCTCAGGGCTCACATCTTGGGCCCTTTCTATTTCTTTTGTATATGCTTCCCCTGTGACACATTATTTGCATGATTTTATGATAATTTTGATGATTATCATAAAATACACTAATCAGCATGTCATTACAAAACATAATTATTTGAGTGCACTAAATTATTCCAATAACTTAACTGTGATATACTTTTTTTTTAAAGAGCAGGCATTATCAGAGAATGCTTTTGTTAAGTGTTAGGTGTCACATCAACACCTTAAAACTAAAGTCACTAAAGTACAAGCAATAGAGAGGCGAAGTCCCTCCCCTTCTGGTGGACCTCATTCAATTCAACTCAATTTTATTTATAGTATCAAATCATAACAAGACTTATCTCAAGACACTTTACAGCTAGAGTAGGTCTAGACCACACTCTATGATTTACAAAGATCCAACATTTCCAATTATTCCCCCAAGAGCAAACATTTAGTGCGACAGTGGTGAGGAAAAAAAACTTCCTTTTAGGCAAAAACCTTGGACAGACCCAGGCTCTTGGTAGGCGGTGTCTGACGGTACCCGTTGGGGGTGTGATGAACAGTGGCAATTATAGTAACAATAAAGATAATGGAACTATGACTAGAAATAGTAGTTGTAGTAGTTAATGGCATAGCAGGGCACTGCAGGGCGTAGCAGGGCGCTGAGCAGGACCACAGCGGCAGCTGCAACCATGATTTAGGTGCCTCCCCAATCCAAGGAAAACTGCGAACATGGGATGCAATTCGGAAAACATATGTACGATAGTGAACGGGGAGAAACAAATTCTTTTGATCCCCTTTGAATTGAGCCATGAATTACAAATATGGTGTTCATCAATTGAAAAGCAAATTTTCCAAGTGAAGAAAGTCTGTTTGCCATAGGTTTGTCATATGACCACTTAGTTTTGCGTTAAACCGCTTAGTGAACTACATCCCACAATTTACGTCACCTTGCTTGATGCACGGCATGCCATCTAGCTAGCTAGCTTAGCGCTGTTCCCCAACGTAACATTATCTTACCTGACGTGTTTTATCCAGTGAAGTTTTGTCAGCAGAGAAGCGAAAGAACGAGCGAGATCCTCTGCTCGTGCTGGTATGATACCCACAGACATCATAGCTTCAGCAAGACGTCACCAATGCGACTCTGAGGTGTTTAGTCTTTTTACGTATACTCACAGTCTGATACTTCAACAGATAAACGATAAACTGAGATCTTCTTGACTTGAAAAATTATCTTTTAAACTGACGAACATCAAATGTGTAATCCATGGACTGGTGGATCCATTCACCACCGTTCATATTTTTTCCAAATTAAGGTCCCATGGCAGTCCACCAGAAGGGGAGGGACTTCGCCTCTCTATGGCATTCATCCAACATTTGGAAAACTATACAGAACCTACCTAGATAAAGCCTCAGTAAAGCCACTACACTTTCTAAAAGCAGCAGTAAGGTTGTGCAAAGACCCCATGCCCGGCTCATATTACTTCATTATTGGCTTCACTGCACTGGTAGCCTTTAAGTCCCTGATTAATTTAAAGATCACCTAATGCATACGGCTCCTTCATATGGAATATCAGATTTCTTTTTTCTTACACTGCATGAAATAGCCAGGTAATGTAGGTCCGTTGACCATTTTAAAACATATCGTTTTATGTTATCTCTTGGGTGATGCCATCGAACAGCATGTCAGTGTTCTTAGGTTTTGTTGAACCCTGTGATGTCCATTGAAGTTATTTATACAGCTCAACATCACAAATCTGCCTCAAGCAACTTTACAGTCTGTACACTGACTGCCCTCAAACCCTCGATTCAGATAAAGAAACACACACACAAAAACCTCTCAGGTCAGGAAGAGGAACACAGGACGGATCCCTCTCCCAGGATGGACAGACATGAAAAACATGTGTGAACTGAACAGACCAACATAGTATAATTACAATATTGAAGACTAAATTATAGATTCAGGGCTGGACTGGCCATCTGGCATACTGCGCATTTTCCCAGTGGGCCGATGCACTTTTGGGCCGAATCGCCGATATAATATAATTTAATTTTTTTTGCCCGTGCCGGCCTGACCCAATCAAATTAGGAACCCCCTTCACCACTCCTGGCCCTGAGACACAAGCTGTAATAGTTATGCTTATGCTGAAAGTTTAGCATCCACGTTAAAATGGACAAACGACCGACAATGCGCAAGGGAGGTGCAGAGAAATGCCTCCAAATGTGCCAACATTTCCAGCGTGACCATGACAGGGCCATGGGAGCGAGGGAGGAAAAGATGGAAGACAGTGTTAACTTCCTTGAGGGCAGGTACTCTGTTGAAGTTTAAAACTATTGGATCTGCCCAGAGCCACTCTGGATCTGCCATAACCAATCTCTAACGTTTCGTCGTGACGACGGCTTAGCATCGCTAGCGTTTGCCTTAGCCCACTTCTTCACCACTAACGGAGCAAGCTGGAAAATCTAACTTTTCCTGAACCCCGTGGGGAGGAGGGCCACAACATCATGGCTACCAACAAAACTCAGCAAAGACTGATCTTGCCCGGGCTTTAACTTCTGGATATTCGGTAGCAATGCCACAACGGACTGAATGGCTTTGCTCGCATCTTTCTCCACCGCCATTATGGAATTACAACTCAAACTAGCATACGACCTCAACGTCATCGTTGTCAGCCACTCCCTCTTTTCGCTGATTGGACCGGTAAAGATTTGGTCAGAGAAAACCCGCGAATATACCACAAACCCAGACGGTGTACTGAAGAAAAATGAAAATTGAGCAGAAGTACGTAGGAGGGCGGAGCCAGGCTTGTAGCTTAGCCCCTCCCAAGATGATTGTGATTGGTTTAAAGAAATGCCAATAAACCAGAGCATGGTTTTCTCCTATCCAGGAATGCTTTGTGGACTAGCCAGACCTTCCTCCACCGCAGCACTGTGGGGAAGGTCTGGCAAAGCGAGACTAGGGTCTATGGGAATTGACTCTCCTCAAGTGGCCAGTCGAGGTTCTTCCGTTTTTGCCACATTTGCTTCACTTTTCAGCCCTGGATTACTATAAATAAATACAATAAATGTTAAAGGAATTCACATTTATCATTTTGTATGATGGTTTCCCCATTACATACTTATTTTTAACACTAAATTGTTTTTAACAAATGCACCTTGCACATCTGCATCCATGTTGTTGTTTTGTAATGTTTTTTTTTTCCTTTCTCTCTGAGCTGTTCGAATGAAGTTTGATTGCATTAGAAATCTTTCAGCCATCTTAAATAACAGTGATTAATGGTTTTCTGGCATCAGTCAAAGAGCAAGAGCTTCCTTTTAGCACCTCGTTATTCTAATTCAGCGTTCAACAATAAAGCACGGAGAAATCCATGACAAAAGAGAAAGGAAATCATTTTCTGCTCCAACAGTAGCCTCAATAGAGTAGAATGTAGAGCCGTTACAAGATTTAGAGTTTAAAGTGGGGTGCATGTTGGGACTGGAATTATCTTTCTATGATGAGTAATCACTGCCACTAATTGCTCTCTCAACCTACAAGTGTAATCTACAGCGGAAACTCAACAGGTTCAGTCATCTTCTCTGAGGACTGCTGGGAGTCCTTCTGAAAAGTGGAGGAAATCACAAACTGAATTATAACTAGATGAAGCAGGTTAGGAAAGGATTGTTCAGACTGACAGCCCACATCTGTGCTTCAGACAGTCTGGACAGCAACAAAACTGTTGAAATGCGATTCTGTATACGCGTCTCAGTCCAGATTCTGGCCGCTCGAATCAGATTTCACACAACAATGACGTCATATCCAGAGTATTTTATGTTTTTATTTTATTAACCTTTATTAAACCAGGAAATAATCCCATTGAGATTCAGAATCTCCTTTTCAAGGGAGTCCTGGCCAAGACAGCAGCAGTATACTAGTTCCATATTAAAATATACAGTGAAAAACAAACAACATAAGAAAAATAAAGACAGTTGGCAATTTAACATCATCTCAACATAATCCGACAATCAAATTATGTTCTTTGCATCTTTATTTTGAGTAAAATTCTCATCACACACTCAGCAGCCATTTTAATTCCAGAGCTCGCCTCCCTACGTGCACATTTTCCACCAAAACAAGTTCCTTCCGGAGACTATTTTGCAAAGGCAGGTAGTGGTATCAGTACAAAAGTTGACCAGGAAACTGAGTGCTTAACTTGAATGTATGTTGCTGAAAGGTTATGAGTAAATTGATTGTTTTTCTTATCACCAATCGTTCTGGACCCCTGACCTTAAAAAAAATGAGATGCGGAACTTTGAGTGATGCGTTTGAGGATCCCTCGTTTAAAGAAATGCCAATAGACCAGAGCACGTTTTCCTTCTATCCAGTAACGCCAGGTGGACTAGCCAGACCCTCTGGCAAGGTCTGGCAATGCGAGATTAGGACACACACATTTGATGTGGTGACCTGCAGAAAATAGGGCAGACGGTCTGTCTTACAGATCTGATTTGAGAAACCAATCGGATTTGCCTTCAGTCTGAATGTAGCCTTAGACAACCTTCTCACAAAATAACTCCAGGCAGCATGGGAAGTTTGTAAAGCAAAACCGTTTATGAGTATTCAAGGGTGGATTATTCCGTCAAGTGCCCCAGCAACATGACTAGCTTTGAATATTAGGCTTCTTTGAATTTTGGTTTGTCACATCCATTCATACACTGTGACTGCCTCTGTATTCCAATCGTTACCAAGCAACCCATTCAAAGAGACCCATTAGCCACAATAGCCTCGTTTTTTTTTCAGCTTCCCGAATAAAAGATTATCTTCCTTAATGTCCAGATTAGAGTTGGGACCGGGAGATAACTTTGTGTGCAGTTATAGTCTGTTCTTCTCTGATGTTGATGTTTTTTTTGGAACGTCAGCCAAAATCTCTCGCTGTGTGATTCTATTCACGACGATACAGAGAGCAAAGAGGACGGCTTGACACCCTGACAGGCACACAGTGGGAAAAGAAAGTCATTCTGTTCTAAAAAAATAAAAGCAAAATATATTTTTAATTATGTTAACTTGTCAGGCTTCTTGCAACAACAAAAAAATGATTCCCCTTGATTTGAAATCCCTCGCAATTTCATACCGCATTTTGTTCTAAGTATGATTGTCACATAATAAGACTGTTTGGGCAATTACTGCAGCTTCCATAAGGGAATTACTTTTGCACTTCATTAAAATGAAGCAGAGAATATAATTGCGTCTTTTTTTTTCTCCCACTCCCTTCCCCACAATGCTCCCTTGCTTCCATCTCTCTCTGTTTCTTTTTTCTCCAAGAATCTGTCTCTTGCACATTACATACTTTGCGCAGATTCATGCGCGCGCACACACCCAAAGAAATGCATTTGAAAATTGCAAATAGCTCAGAAGAGTAAGCCTCTTGTGTCTCCGGGGAGATGAGACTTGGATTCAAGGTTTTCACTTTGAAAAACAATGTACTTATGATGGCATTATGCCTGCGATGGGAATCGCTTCCTCCTCTCCCCTCACTCTCTTTTCTCCGATCCCTCCATTTGGCAACGATGATTTAAGGGCTTGTTTAACACTGTTAGAAGCATCTTTGCTTTGCTGTGTGTGCACAGGGGTGTGTTTGTGCAAGGATCTGTGTGTGTGTGTGTGTGTGTGTTTTGTGCTTATGGCAGAGTATGTATGTGGGTGTGTGTGTGCGTGCGTGTATGAGTGAGTGTGTTTGTATGCACAGAAATGCATATGTATGTCTGTGTTTTGCTGCTGTGTTAAATACATCTATCTCACTCTGCTTCTGCGAGTGTTTCTCTGCATCTATATGCTGTGTGATGAGTGTGTGTGTGTGTGTGTGTGTGTGTGTGTGTGTGTGTGTGTGTGTGTGTGTGTGTGTCTCTCTGCCGACATGAGCAAACGGCTCACTGAAGATGTAACCTTCGCCTGCTACTATTTTGCTCCTCTCTGCTGAGGGAAGCTGTTTCACTTTATTTGCATTACAGCAGAGATGAAAAATAGCACGTAGACAGCCTGCCGACTCGACAGGACTAGTAAACGCATTTTAGGTCCACCCTTTCTGCCAAAATCCTCCCCATCATTCAAACTCAAATCTTGGCTCTTTTGATTTTTAATCTTTTCTGACCTTACACATTTGCTTGTTTGTTGCAAACTGTGTCTGCAAAAAAAAAGTAATAGAACAGCGAATGTTACAATCTGATTCATTCAGGTGTTTATTTTTCCATAAGTTAAATTCCAACACAGCAATTCCTGCCTGATTTTCCTCCCCCTGACTTCATGCTTTTCCAGTCTCTTCTCCATAATATAGAGCTTGCAGCAATGTATTCAGAGCAAACTGTAGGGAATCCGATTTATTCACATATCTTTTACCATTTTCAATATCCCTGTCATAACAAAAGATGAGGTCAATGTGAGGCTATGTGTGCTCTTTTCTTGGAGGAATCTACTGCAGCGTAGAGCAGACTACAGGTCATCACAAAAAAATCCTGCCTCTTCATAAAAGTAAGCATACAGAAATCCTTATGATTGCAGATTTGTTTTTCTTGTGTTTCAAAATCTCTGGCGTAGAGCTGCAAAGATTAATCGATTAGTTGTCAACTATTAAACTAATCACCAACCATTTTGATACTCAATTAATCGGCTTGAGTCATTTCTTTAATGGAATAAAGGTAAAACTTTTCTGATTCCAGCTTGTTAAATGTGAATATGTTCTATAGTTTCTTCTCTCCTCTGTGACAGGAAACTGAATATCTTTGAGTTGTGGACAAAACGAGACACAAATAATAATCCACAGATTAATCCATAATGAAAATAATCGTAGTTTCAGCCCTACTTGACGTTTATGGCTGTAGGAAACGGAAGTATAAGAATTCACATTGATTCATCAAATCAAACATTCAGGCTAAATTTGCATTGCTATGTTTTGGTTTAAAAAGGAATGTCATTCCCCCTCTCATTCCCCCTGCTCTGGTGTTCCCCCCTCTCATTCCCCTGCTCTGGCGTTTCCCCCTCTCATTCCCCCTGCTCTGGTGTTTCCCCCTCTCATTCCCCCTGCTCTGGTGTTTCCCCCTCTCATTCCTCCTGCTCTGGTGTTTCCCCCTCTCATTCCCCCTGCTCTGGTGTTCCCCCCTCTCATTCCCCCTGCTCTGGTGTTTCCCCCTCTCATTCCCCCTGCTCTGGTGTTCCCCCCTCTCATTCCCCCTGCTCTGGTGTTTCCACCTCTCATTCCCCCTGCTCTGGTGTTTCCCCCTCTCATTCCCCCTGCTCTGGTGTTTCTGAGCCCCTAAACCGGAGACATAAGGAAACACTTCTGACCCGTTTTGGTTCTGAATCTGGGGGGTTGTGTTTCAGTCTCAACGGCTCCAAACAGAGACCTTTGGCAACAGCAACACTGACGCCAACGTTTCTCCTCCTGATTGGGTCTTATAGGTCACGACGTCTCGTTCTCTGAGACTAAAGCTACTGACGTTACCATGGCACCTACCAGCAGTGGGCGGAGTCTCCACGCGGCCTCCTGTTGATGTCCAGTATACCAGAATGATGATGAGATATGAGGTTTGGGTGTTAGTTTAAACAGAGATTAGTTCTTCTACTGGAGCTAAAAACACTTGGAGCACTTTTGGCCAGTGTTGGTCATCTTACTTTAAAAAAGTAATTAGTTACAGTTACAAATTACTTCTCCCAAAAAGTAATTCAGTTAGTAACTCAGTTACCACATTTTAAAAGTAATTAGTTACTCAGCAAAGTAACTGTGACGTTATTTTTTATGTTCTATAACGCTATTAGGTTCTATAACATCAAGATGTTGCTGACCCGAAAAATCGAGCATTGCTTGTTTTAACAGAGTGGCTCCGTCTCCTTCGCTGGAGCTCACGCTAGCTGCATTTGGGCTTGGGGTTGGGTTAGCAGCAGCAACAAGTGTCGTGTCTTTTTTCCTGAGCGTAGCGTGCATGTTACATAAACATTCTTGCCATTAATTTCAATGAGCGAGAAGTAGTGCCGGTACTTCCAGTTTGAGAACGCTACCTTTGAATGTCCCTGATTCGTTGCCATTGTCGCTCTCTTGTGTTTAGTGGTAGTCAGAGCGTGCAGTGAGACAGCGTGAGCAGGGCATCCGCCCACCCAGCCAATCATCATCGCATTTGCAACAGTGTCATCATCCCCACACCTGCTCTCTCAGGCAGCTGGTGTGTAGCCAAAGCTTGACACCTCGCGCTTCATTCAACCAAGTAACGCGCCACTTTACATTCTCAGTAACAATAACGGCGTTGCAACGATGGGAAAAGTAATTAATTGGATTACTCCGTTACTGAAAAAATAACGCCATTAGTAACGCCGTTATACTTAAACGCCGTTACTCCCAACACTGTTTTTGGCTCAATACTCAAACGATTAAAAACCCAAACGTAGCGGTGTAAATGTAGCCTCAATACTACATTCCAACTAACTGGAAGACAGTTATGTGTCAAACACTCGCTTAGAAAGTGGCATCCATTATTTTAGAACGTCTGTATTATGCATATCCATGTTTGTATTTCAGTCCAATTAACCACTCCGGGACAAGTTGCAGAGAAATCCCTAGGCGTTTTCAGAATCTGCATATTGTCTCTGGTTGTGCCAGTTTACCTTTCCTCTCTCCCCGGGACTCACCTCGTCTGGGAAGCATCCTGGAAGTGCTGGTGATCAAACATGCTTGGTATTTTCATAGAGGAATCAGTCTTGTAGTATGCTTCACTGTGTGTGGAGGCTAGTCTGACGTCAAGACAAACTTCAGCGAGTTGCTCGATGTCGTCTAGTGGGCCTTTGTCCTCATTAAGTTTCATTTCAACAGCCTTCTATATCCAAATGAAATTCATATGACATTTAGCACACTTTCATTTACACTTAGCATCATACATGCGTCTCAGTCGGCCACATCACAGATCCGATTGCAGTCTGTCTCCGTTTTTCTCGGGTATATAAATCAGGGTCAGCTCTTGTGACTCCAAGGACTGTAAAATAGGTTTGGGTAACTACTTATTCAGAGATATTTGTGTTTTATGTTCATGCTTTTATTATTGGAGGACCGACACAAGATAAACATCTACCACATAATCACTGGATGTTTTCTTGCCACTCACCCCAAAATTCCACCAGTTGCGGATGCATCCCATTCCGTTGTCCGCCATGCTTCAAATCACGCCGGGAGCGTCCGAAGAAGAGAGTTTAACCTGCCTGACTCAAGCTCAAGCCCTTCCACTTCCCATGGCTTGCATTTAAAAAATAGACCAGGCATGTATTTTTAGCAGAGCGGAGATTCGCTTCTCGCAAGCTTCTGGGACGCGCTGCTACGCAGCTAGTGTAATAACAAGCATCATCTTGAGTGTCGGCCATTGCTGCCGGCGACGCAAGGCGCGGATGGATTGGTGGAATTTAGGGGTGAGTCTCTTGGGTGTCGATAACAAGGGCTGGGAACCAAAACCCATTTCCAAATTAGAACCAATTCCAAAATGCCAAGACCCTGGTTCCCCTAAAAAAAAAATCTTTTTGGTTCTGCTTATCGGTTCCTCAACAACTACACGTGGCGCTTTTTTTCTGGACTTGACGAAGCAGCACAAAGCGATGCATTTTATTTATTTTTTATTATTTATTTATGCATTTTACTAAAAGCTGTTTCATGCTACTTGCGTTCAGCGTGGTTGGGGTGCTGTGGACGGCGCGTATGGTCGTCGCCAACCGTCTGGTCTTTCATACTGATTGCGGTCAGAGCGGCTCAGAGAACAGACTTCTTCTCTCCTGTAGCCAAACTCAGTCTGTGCGACTGCCTCCGCATTGTTACAAAATCTTGGAGGTGCTCGGCGATCAGACCCTCCGCGCACAGTCGGCCAAGGCCGTGTTTGCATCATACCGCCATCCGCAACGCGCCGACCACGCTGAACGTAAGAAGCATGAAACAGCTTTAACCATATCCAAACCAATGCAACAGACTGCCGGTGGTGTATATTATGTTTACTCTTACTCCAGAAATAAGTCTATATTAAAGACATTTCCAGCCCTTCTGCATCCTTTGTGTGTGATGTCATCTCCTTACAGCTCGCCAGAGTCCCCGTGCTCGTTTACCTGCTCAGTCTGAGAAACAGGCAGATATAGAGCGGGGGTAATTGAGGGCAGACACACCCTGCCGACCCAAACGCTCATCCTCAGGACCCTCTGTGCTTGACACACACATATTATTAATGCAAAGTGGATTTTGGATCCCTATTACTCCTGTGTGATTTACTCTGGTGCAATAAATGGAGCTCAGGAGTTTTATGAATTCCCCAGAATCATACCTAGGTCCTTCAGAGGATGTCCCAAAGTTGCAAAGCGATAATGATCCAGAAAAAAATCATTGCTTTAAGAATCATTTCTGAAATGATACACAGTATTTGGCAGTTGGACCCTGGTTAGGTCAGGTTTAAACAACTAGTTCTCTCTCCCAACTCGTAATATGCTGACTGCTCAATGTTTCTCAGCGTCAGATACTTACACAAAAATCCCCCTTTAGCATCTGGATGGAACGCACCGGGCAGAGCAGCAGCTCGAACCATGGCGCTGTAAGATGACATAGTATTAAGAGAGACAACAGTAGAGAGTAGTATGAAAGTCCAAAATCTTGCATAGGGAGGTTGGTTTGGGGGGGGTCAAACAACACAGGACTTTCCCCCAGGAGACTGGGGTTCATGTCGCGTTCTTGTCCCGCGTGTCACTAAAACGTTATAACCCCACCCACCATATTTCCGTTTTTTACATCCCGACCCAGAGCGTCAAAAAGTGACGCTAAGAGGCAAAAAAAGGAAAAGGAGAATAAAGCAGCAGACATATTGTCATATTTTTGTTCTACAGAGTAGAAAGTGTATAATAAACAAAGTAAAGGTAGAATAAAACGAGGTACTAACGGATGCATCTCTCTGCAAAACAACACAAGACTGAATCACAGGAGAACTCTTCTGTGCTGCTCTGTACGGTCTCAGTAACATCATGCATACTGAGCATGTACATTATATAATCACAGAGATTAGCTAGTTAAAACAACAGCTGTGAATGCACCCATTAAGAACAGAGTGAAATCTGATCTGATGTTCTGCATGTGTAAATGCATTATTCTCACCAACAAAACTTTGGGGCTGCAACTATACGATTTTCATCCTCGATTGTGTGGATTATTTTCTTGACTTTCTTCACTTGCTAAATTATGTTTTAAATTGACAAACATCATATGTGTAATTCATGGCTTTGAGGCAGTATTTGAGGCCTCTTTTCCAGTATCTCCAGCTGATAGGGTTAGGGACTTGCCTATTGACGTGTCTTAGCAGTTGTATTACTTATCATATCTGTAGGAAATCTTGCTTTCACACACCGATTTCAACACAAAGCAGTGACGTTGACTCCCCAGAGCCATTGCACTCAGGAATAATTTCCACCTTTTCTGAACGAGCACACTTTCCTGACTGTCATTAAAATGTGTTTTGAAACCATAAAGGTTCTAATGGGCTTCAGCAGGCTCGGCATGTGATGATGACACACTCTGTTAATCATCTTTGTTGCTGTGAATTCTGTGCAGAGATTTGTAAAAAAAAACAAAAAGAGGAAATGTGCACAAAACAAATTAGATGTAAAAAACAATCAACTCAGACAACTGGTGAAATACGGGCAAAACAACATTTGGTTAAGAATATAGGCATAGCTAATCAGCACATAATGACTCCAATTACCATGATGCAACACTTGCATGGGAGTGCAACACAACAGAGCAGTGGATTCTGAAATTACCATCCGGGTTTCGAGAGGTAGAGCGGATTTTCTTCTGTTATAAGATAGATAGATAAGATAGGATAAGATATACATTATTGTCCCCGAAGGGAAATTTGTTTTGGACTCTGTCCGTTCTGCAGCTTTACAAGGACAACACAAAATACAGAAAATAAGCATCTCTCAGCACATACTCTTATGCAACACAAAACATGCTCTCATATACATCAGACAGGTACCTATATAGTAATACTCTCATATACATTAGACAGGTACCTATATAGTAATACTCTCATATACATCAGACAGGTACCTATATAGTAATACTCTCATATACATTAGACAGGTACCTATATAGTAATAATCTCATATACATCAGACAGGTACCTATATAGTAATACTCTCATATACATTAGACAGGTACCTATATAGTAATACTCTCATATACATCAGACAGGTACCTATATAGTAATACTCTCATATATATTAGACAGGTACCTATATAGTAATACTCTCATATACATCAGACAGGTACCTATATAGTAATACTCTCATATACATTAGACAGGTCCCTATATAGTAATACTCTCATATACATTAGACAGGTACCTATATAGTAATACTCTCATATACATCAGACAGGTACCTATATAGTAATACTCTCATATATATTAGACAGGTACCTATATAGTAATACTCTCATATACATCAGACAGGTACCTATATAGTAATACTCTCATATACATTAGACAGGTCCCTATATATTAAGCACATTAACTCAGTGGCATTTTTTAATTGAACAACCCTGTCGGCTGCATTCTCCGCAATAAGTGTAGCACAGCCCTTGCACAAGGAGATATTGCACAACTAACATATTGCACAACCCCAATAACCTACTTATTGCACAATAACATATGATGATGACCTTGGTTTGAGTTTTGAATTTGGTTGCATTTCATCTTTCATCTTCCGTTGCACAAAACATCCTGCGATCAGTTCTCTATCAAATTTCCTGGAGTTATTTTGTGCACAGTTTGTAGAAATAAAGGAAGATTTTCCAGTTGTGTGTGTGTGTGTGTGTGTGTGTGTGTGTGTATGTATGTGTGTGTGTGTGTGTGTGTGTCTCTGTGTGTGTATCACTGTGAGTGTGTGTGTTTGTCTGTGTGTATGTGTCTGTGCATGTGTGTGCGCCTGTGTGTGTATCGTTGTGCATGTGTGCGTGTGTGTGTGTGTGTGTGTGTGTGTGTGTGTGCACCTGTGCGTGCGTGTGTGTGTGCGTGCGTGTATGTGCATGTGTATTGTTGTGCGTGTGTGTGCCTGCCTGTGTGTGTGTCATACATTTTTGTATAGTACATTCGTTGTATTTAACGTTGCAGCATTGCACAGTCACAGAACACATACATGTCTGAATGAGAGAGTAAACTGAATCTGGGTCCCATCTTTCTGCAAGATAAAGACTGCATGAACATATAATGTATAATCAAGCTTCTTCTGATATTTCAATGACACATCCCCACCCAGAGGCGACTAAAGTAAATACATCCCAGCTGTACAGTTAGTGAGAGTGGCCACAACCCTGGGGTTTACACAGAGACAGAGGGAGGAAGCAACCCATATCAACAAGAAATCTGAGGATGAGACCTTGTTAAAGCTCAAACGTTTAAATCTACTCTTAAGACATGACAGATATTTTCTCCTTTGTTTCGTAGTTGATGTTATCGTCCAACGCACCTGCACAGGAGAATTTGTTTGGATGTGCGAGCTGTTCCTACAAAAAGACATCACAGTCAAAAGCACAGAATTCACATATTTATTTTAATTTTTTTTACATTTCCGACTGCACTTGAAGGCTGAAGGCAGCTTCATTTCACGGAGAAAGAGAGAGAGAAAAGAGACATGTGCTGCAAGGTTAAGATGGTACAGTCCACTATACTGTAGGGCTGTCTAAAATCGTTGGGAAACATTTTTACAGGTAGGAAGTATATATGCATGTGTTGAGCCCCCTTAAGCAGTTATTTTTAGCTCTTTTGGGGAGAGGGTTGTCTTATATTTTTTGAGCGTGAAGAAATGTACCTCTTCTAAATATTGGAGGGGACATATACCTGCCCCCCCCCCCCATTCTGAATGAGCAACAACAGACCCTAGTTCAGTCACCAAACGTCTTCACAGGGCAGGTTGTTGTAAACGCTTTAATATTGTGGGAGAAGATAACCCCAGTAGCTTCTGTTAATTTCCCTGAACAGCTGTAATTTGTTTTGCCAGTGCCAATCAGTCTCCGCGGAGTCAAAGTGTTTACGTCTATGGTTAGAAAAACACTTGTGTTAGATTTTCAGGACTGCAACTAATGATTATTTTCATTGTCGATTAATTTCTGGATGAGTGGATTAGTTGTTTTGTCTATAAAAGGTCAGATGTCTGACTCAAAAGGTCTGCACAAGTCCTCAGAAACCATAGGACGATTTTGGTTGTTTATTCCTAATCAGTGTTGTCCAAAGCCCAAGATGACGTCCTCAAATGTCTTGTCTTGTCCACAACTCAAAGATATTCAGTTTCCTGTCACAGAGGAGAGAAGAAACTAGAACAATATTCACATTTAGCTGACGTCAGCGAAGTTTCACTGTTTTTCATAAAAAATGACTCGATTATCAAAATAGTTGGCGATTAATTTAACCCTCGTATCGTCTTCTTGTCAACCATGCACTTGTTCTCCGGTTTGGTTTGCTTGTTTGTAAAAGCATAAAGTAGCCTATAAATGATCACCCAATTCTGTGTTACATCTTTTTGGCCAACTTCATAACTTATTACCACTAGTTTTACACTTCTGTATGGAACTGATGGTGAATAAATCTCATTTACATGAAATTACGCCTAATTATTGAGTAAAATAAGCAGCCATTAGGAATTATCTTGACTAATAGTTAAGGTCAGAGAAACATATGTTTATGGATGATCCCAGATTTTCTCCCGGGTAGACCATAAAAGTAGTGATCATGAATTAGCCTATGGAAACATCCATGTTATTTTTAGGAAATTTGGTTGATAAAAAAGACATGTTTCTGAAACTTTGAAAACGGGTCAAATTTGACCCGAGGACAACAGAAGGGTTAATAGTTGACAATTAATTGATTAATCTTTGTAGCTCTGCGCTGAAATGTACCGTAGGATGGACTCTTGTCCATCAGGAGCAACGGAGGGAAAAGGGTGAAGTTATTATACTGACAAAAAGTGTGCAAGGTCGAGATGGACGGATGGGACCGAAAAATATTAGACTTTAACACAAAAGAGTGTCAGTCAGTGCCAGTTTCTTTTAGCCATGCCTGCGGACTTTGTCTAATCTGAAGGGGATAGTTTGGACTTTTTTGGATTGTGGTTGTATGAGCTACTTCTCTATAGTCAGTGTATTAGCTACAGTCATAGGTGTAATTTACGCAATAATCAAAACTGGACAGGGCAATGCTCTGGCAAGCAAATATTTGTTGTTAAGATGTGCTTAAATCCTTTAAAAAACATCCCGAAACCTGTGTAATGTTTTGAATCTGCAGAAACAACAGAGCAGATTAATTTATTAATAGTAATATAATTTACATTTGCATGCAGAAAAGGCACAAATTGTTGCAGAAAGATTCACCAGAATGCAGGAAATGAAGCGTTTGATGCTCAGAATTTCCTTGGGGATGACCCAGACACCCCGGCTTCAGTTTGTTCCCCCTAATGTTGAAACAAATGTTCTCGCTAGATAGGCGGAGATCTCAACCCCTCCCCCAATATTGAACCCAGAGGTACGCCCTTGGCTACAGTTGATGGCGGTCGGCACGTCCCCAGTTTGAAGAAGCAGGCAGTTAGTTTACTTAGTTCCTAACCCATTAAAACACCAACGTCACACAATACACAAATTAACCTGACTAATGCCGAGGGACTCAAAACAACAATGAATATTTCTCCGTTTCTCTTTTTAACAGATCATTACAACTCTGCTCAGCAGGATGGCTGACGCTGGTGTGACTCACTCGCTGACTAATGCCTGTGACTGTGAGACATTCAGGAGCTTCATTCATTCTAATTCCTTCAGTGTCTTTGTGCGTATGTGTGTATTTGTGTACACAAGATTCTGTGAGTGTTAATCCAGGTTGGTTGTGTGAACTTTTGTGTGTGCATCTGGATGTTCAGACACGGCAAATCCAAAAGACTTGTTGATTGTTCAACAATTATTTGGCAAGTGTTTCAAACTGAGTATTTTTTATGAATACCAGACCCAGCGGTAAATGGTCGACAAACCGCTTACGTTAGACCCAAAGGCTACGGGTTGGCGAACCGCTAACAATAGACCCAAAAGCAGCAGGTCAGCGGAC
Source organism: Perca flavescens (assembly GCF_004354835.1). NCBI lineage: Eukaryota > Metazoa > Chordata > Actinopteri > Perciformes > Percidae > Perca > Perca flavescens. The sequence goes on from NC_041334.1 coordinate 1,919,583, forward strand.
CTCTAACGTTAGACCCAGCAGCAGTGGGTCAGACCACTAATGCTAGACCCAGCAGCAGTGGGTCAGACCACTAACGTTAGACCCAGCAGCAGTGGGTCAGCAGACCGCTAACGTTAGACCCAGTAGCAGTGGGTCAGACCGCTAACGTTAGACCCAGCAGCAGTGGGTCAGACCACTAATGCTAGACCCAGCAGCAGTGGGTCAGACCACTAACGTTAGACCCAGCAGCAGTGGGTCAGCAGACCGCTAACGTTAGACCCAGCAGCAGTGGGTCAGACCACTAACGTTAGACCCAGCAGCAGTGGGTCAGACCTCTAACGTTAGACCCAGCAGCAGTGGGTCAGACCACTAACATTAGACCCAGCAGCAGTGGGTCAGACCTCTAACATTAGACCCAGCAGCAGTGGGTCAGACCACTAACGTTAGACCCAGCAGCAGTGGGTCAGACCACTAACGTTAGACCCAGCAGCAGTGGGTCAGACGTCTAACGTTAGACCCAGCAGCAGTGGGTCAGCAGACCTCTAACGTTAGACCCAGCAGCAGTGGGTCAGACCACTAACATTAGACCCAGCAGCAGTGGGTCAGACCACTAACATTAGACCCAGCAGCAGTGGGTCAGACGTCTAACGTTAGACCCAGTAGCAGTGGGTCAGCAGACCTCTAACGTTAGACCCAGCAGCAGTGGGTCAGACCGCTAACGTTAGACCCAGCAGCAGTGGGTCAGCAGACCTCTAACGTTAGACCCAGCAGCAGTGGGTCAGACCGCTAACGTTAGACCCAGCAGCAGTGGGTCAGACCTCTAACGTTAGACCCAGCAGCAGTGGGTCAGACCACTAACATTAGACCCAGCAGCAGTGGGTCAGACCTCTAACATTAGACCCAGCAGCAGTGGGTCAGACCACTAACATTAGACCCAGCAGCAGTGGGTCAGACCACTAACGTTAGACCCAGCAGCAGTGGGTCAGACGTCTAACGTTAGACCCAGCAGCAGTGGGTCAGCAGACCTCTAACTTTAGACCCAGCAGCAGTGGGTCAGACCGCTAACGTTAGACCCAGCAGCAGTGGGTCAGACCGCTAACGTTAGACACAGCAGCAGTGGGTCAGACCACTAACGTTAGACCCAGCAGCAGTGGGTCAGACCACTAACATTAGACCCAGCAGCAGTGGGTCAGACCACTAACATTAGACCCAGCAGCAGTGGGTCAGCAGACCTCTAACGTTAGACCCAGCAGCAGTGGGTCAGACCGCTAACGTTAGACCCAGCAGCAGTGGGTCAGACCGCTAACGGTAGACCCAGCAGCAGTGGGTCAGACCACTAACGTTAGACCCAGCAGCAGTGGGTCAGCAGACCTCTAACGTTAGACCCAGCAGCAGTGGGTCAGACCGCTAACGTTAGACCCAGCAGCAGTGGGTCAGACCACTAACGTTAGACCCAGCAGCAGTGGGTCAGCAGACCTCTAACGTTAGACCCAGCAGCAGTGGGTCAGACCGCTAACGTTAGACCCAGCAGCAGTGGGTCAGACCGCTAATGTTAGACCCAGCAGCAGTGGGTCAGCAGACCGCTAACGTTAGACCCAGCAGCAGTGGGTCAGACCGCTAACGTTAGACCCAGCAGCAGTGGGTCAGACCTCTAACGTTAGACCCAGCAGCAGTGGGTCAGACCACTAACATTAGACCCAGCAGCAGTGGGTCAGACCTCTAACATTAGACCCAGCAGCAGTGGGTCAGACCACTAACATTAGACCCAGCAGCAGTGGGTCAGACCACTAACGTTAGACCCAGCAGCAGTGGGTCAGACGTCTAACGTTAGACCCAGCAGCAGTGGGTCAGCAGACCTCTAACGTTAGACCCAGCAGCAGTGGGTCAGACCGCTAACGTTAGACCCAGCAGCAGTGGGTCAGACCGCTAACGTTAGACACAGCAGCAGTGGGTCAGACCACTAACGTTAGACCCAGCAGCAGTGGGTCAGACCACTAACATTAGACCCAGCAGCAGTGGGTCAGACCACTAACATTAGACCCAGCAGCAGTGGGTCAGCAGACCTCTAACGTTAGACCCAGCAGAAGTGGGTCAGACCACTAACGTTAGACCCAGCAGCAGTGGGTCAGACCGCTAATGTTAGACCCAGCAGCAGTGGGTCAGCAGACCGCTAACGTTAGACCCAGCAGCAGTGGGTCAGACCACTAACGTTAGACCCAGCAGCAGTGGGTCAGACCGCTAATGTTAGACCCAGCAGCAGTGGGTCAGACCACTAACGTTAGACCCAGCAGCAGTGGGTCAGACCGCTAACGTTAGACCCAGCAGCAGTGGGTCAGACCGCTAACGTTAGACCCAGCAGCAGTGGGTCAGACCTCTAACATTAGACCCAGCAGCAGTGGGTCAGACCTCTAACATTAGACCCAGCAGCAGTTGGGTCAGACCGCTAACGTTAGACCCAGCAGCAGTGGGTCAGACCGCTAACGTTAGACCCAGCAGCAGTGGGTCAGACGTCTAACGTTAGACCCAGCAGCAGTGGGTCAGACCTCTAACATTAGACCCAGCAGCAGTGGGTCAGACCGCTAACGTTAGACCCAGCAGCAGTGGGTCAGACCGCTAACGTTAGACCCAGCAGCAGTGGGTCAGACCTCTAACATTAGACCCAACCCGCTGTTCAGCTCATTCTCTGTAACCGATGCAGCATAAAAAGCAAGGCGGAACCATATAGCCAGCCAGCCGGTGGACCAGTTGTTAGTTGGCTAACATTAGCCTGCTAACTCTGTCTTACCCCCTCGCCACATCGTTCACAGAAAACTTGCCAAATAATAATAATATAAATAATAATATGTTATATAATAATAAAGCTGTCACTCATGGCGATAGCAGCGTGCTCTGTGTGAATGAAGCATTAAGTGAATTTGACGCATTTAACGTTACTACTCCTCTGCTCGTTACTACAAAACCTCTCCTCTGTGACTTTTTACCATGGCCATGCTACACATAAAAATGGATGCCGCTCTGACCATTCTGCTATGTTGATTTGAATGGAAATGGTCTATCCATTTTATTTCTATGGTATGGACATTTATGTGTGACTCCACAAAATCACACTAGTTTATATTGTGCTCGCACAGGCAGAGCAGGACAGGGCCATGATTCACTTTGCTTTTGTTTGTCTATAAAATAAGATATGAGGAATTTACCCTTTAATAGAGATTCCCTTCTATATCACAGTACTAAAGTATTGCACACTGGAAAGAGAAGCTTGCCTTGGATGATAAAAGAAATGAGCGAGCATACACACGTCATTGAGGTTTTTAAACTTGCACTTCCAATTAAAGATGCTTCATTGAATTTAGTTCAAGTCACAAGGCCAACGACACCTACAAGTAGCTCAGCTTTAAAGAGGAGATTTCTTTCTTTTCAATTGCCACCGACCGTCTCTCTTTCACTTCCACACCCTCCTCTTTATCTCTTTTATGACCCGTCAGTCCCCTCTGGGTCAAGAGCACCATATAGATTTTTCTCCACTCTAATGTTGATGCAGTTAAAGCGGAAAATAAAACCCATAAAGCCTTTATGGCTCCGGTGCCCCCGGTAACTACAGCAGCCCGCTCTATTCGATGGAGGGCTTTCCTGAAAAGGACTTTTGGCACTAGTACATTGCACAGCAGTCACGTGAAAACCTGCTGTGTTTTGAAGAAGCTTTTCTTAAGTTTACGGAATTATGTCTAAAATAAGGCCCTAAGGCCTGTCAAATCTGTCTCCAATTTATTAATTCCAGCGCCTTCTTACATCAGACTTAAGTTTACCAGAACACAAGGATGAGATGAAGAGTTCAGTTAAGCAAGTTTACTGAAGTCCAGCCTTTAAGTTTACAAAACACAATTGTGGGTTCATAAGAACGACACTAAGTTTGCCTAACCACAGACAAAGTATACAGAGTTCAAGTCACCAAATTCTGTCAGATTATGAATACTGTCTAACCATCCTCCGAATCTTTTATTCTCTTGCTTGAAGGCGTCCCCCTCCTCTCTCCCTCTTGTCTACGGGCAGATGTTCCAACTCTCACACACACGAGAGCCACCCCCTCCGTTCCACTTCACCGTCAGGTACAGAAAAACACACACACACACACACACACACACTCACTCACATTCCTGTACTTATAAGGTAATCAAAGCTGAAGCTAACTATCTGTGTGTCCTGACTCTATACATTATACAGGGAATACAACTTTAATATTAAGAATAACACATCTGGATTATAGAACTATTTCTACATCACACAAACATCCAAATCTGTTAACCTTTATTTTGCTGAATTGTGCAAAAATATATTGATATTGAGAGTAAAGTTAGACACATTATAAATTAGTGTAGTTGTGTTAATTAGTCTTGGTATGTGGATAATAGTCACACCTTTTGACAATCAGCTGATTGAGGCAGTAATTGTATCAGCTGGCACATACTGTATATGTGAGAGCTGAGCATTCAGTCTTTGTTCTTTGGTTTGTAGCCGCACGTTTTTTTGACTGACTGTAAATTTAAATTGGTTTTTTATATCTTTTGTTATTCTGCTCTGATATCAACCCTTATACACCGTCTGGTAAGGATAGTTTATATTTTTCTTGTATAAAACAGTGTTGGGCAGTAACACATTACTTATTAATGTATCACTGTAATATTATTACTTTCCACAGTAACGAGTAGTGTAAGAGTAGTTATTTTACAATTACCTATATAGTAAGTTACCTGTGATTTGTCTGTAAGAAATATGGTAATATAACAAGTAACATAACTAATTACTTTTGATACTAAGTAATAAGCTAAGCTAGCGGCGCCGCCAGACTAAGACAATGCATGCACTGAAACAAAAATGCGTTTGCCCACCTATATAAATATAGAGGAGACGGTGAATAACCCTATTTCAACAAACGGTGGCGTATTCCTTTAAGTGATATTAATACTTTTTTAAGGAGTAATAAGTAAAGAGTAACATAATACACTTCCTTTCCCAACACTGGTAGAAAAGAGGAAAAACATAACCACATGAAGTCTGAATGAAAAAGGAAAATATATCTGATTCTAAGTCACGTTTTGAGCATGTGGATCAAGGCGCTTTCCGAATTACAAGAAGGGAACAAATACGTTGTTTGAAAGTTGCTCCTTTATACTCCAAGTGATATATCACGCAAAGGGTCCTATTTTAACGATCGCCTGGAGCAGGTGTGTTTAGGGCGTGTCCAAATCCACTTCTGCTAGTTTTACGGCAGAAAAAAGTGTCCGTGCGTCAGGCACATGGTTCTAAAGGGTTGTCCTTAGTGTCTTCATTAATCAGAGGGGTGTTTTGGGTGTAACATGCAATCAACCAATCAGAGATCATCTCCCGTTCCCTTTAAAAGCCAGGCGCGTTTGGACCTTGGAGCATTGCTGTTATGATGGAGGATTTACACCGTAATATTTTTATATGTAATCTTCCGCATGTGTGTGTGCTGCTGTGCGTCCCTGTGTGTGTAACAAGCATAGTGTGCGCACACAGTGCACGAGCCTAGGAGCATTTTACTAATGCTCTGTTAAAATAACAATGAAATGCTGCGTTATTGACTTTAGACCAGGTTTTTGTTGGTCAATGGTGCGATCACTTCCCGCTGCCTCAAGATAGCAATACTCCCAGAATGCACCTGAACACACCTCCCTGTAAGACCAGCACGCCCAGAATGCACCTGAACACACCTCTCTGTAAGACCAGTACGCCCAGAATGCACCTGAACACACCTCCCTGTAAGACCAGCACGCCCAGAATGCACCTGAACACACCTCCCTGTAAGACCAGCACGCCCAGAATGCACCTGAACACACCTCCCTGTAAGACCAGTACGCTCATGGGCCACAGATGGGGGCAGGTGCATTTGCTGTTTAAATGACGCGGGCGCTGGACGGGAAACTGACAACTGGGTCGGTCTTAAACTAGCAAAGACACTTGGGTCGGGCTTTGCGCTGCACTGAGCTGGGTGCGAGATAGGGCCCACAATGTACGACTACCATGACAGACTCATCATGACATTATTAGACAGTATCATGTTACTGTAGATACACTGTTGATTATAATGCATCTCACAGGCATGAAAAGGGAGGATAAAGAAAGAGTAGATAAATGATGGGGTAGAAAGAGAGAGAAGGACAGAGGGAGAGGTGGGAACATGAGAGGAGGAGAGGGAAGTAAGATAAAGGACAAGATGAAGAAAAAATGAGGGTAGAAAGAAACACTGGAGGCAATGGAATAAAAGCAGAAGAAGGCAATAGAGAGACAATCGGAAAAACAAAAACTGGATGATTTAAAATAACCAGGAGGGATATTTATGTAAAAGTGAGATACATTCAGCGAGGCAGAGACACAAATGAGGCCAAAGGGATTTCTGAACACAGAAATACAAAAAGTTAAAGAAAGCCAGGGGAAACAGAAGAGTGGAGGATTTTGAATCACTGAAAGAAGGGAGGGAGACACATCCAAACTAATTCTAATTATGGTGATTTGAATATTAATTAGTTACTGCTTGGAAATTACTGACAGTACATGAGAACAAACTGTCGCATCACAGGTTAGTGAACATAAATATAGCTTTTTTTTCTTACACATTGGATTATGTGACAAATACAAAATGCTGCTGTCGCCTTTTTGTCATTTATAGACGTTAACAAATTGCAACTTTCTTTCTCGAAGCACACAATTTCCTTCCAGCTTAATGTTATTTTGTAATTAAACTGTACAATGATGCATGGAACATGAACAGGAAACAAACTATGGTCTACGGTCTAGACCAATCCACCTCTCAACCTCCTCCCTACTACTACTAGACTTTGTTGATCTTACTTCTGGATACCTTACTCTGAGCGTCTAATATGACCGCAGATGTTTCTACAGTTGAAAACCCGCTGTATTTCATACAAGCGTGCCTTATGCATCCGTATTGAACGTGGAGGGATGGGACAAAGCAGTCAAATTTGAATCCCTGGGTGGGCTGTGGCTCAGTGGTAGAGTGGTTGCCTGCCAATCAGAAGGTTGGTGGTTCAATCCTTGGCCCTGCAGTCCCATGTCAAAGTGTCCTTGGGCGAGACACTGAAACCTGAGTTGCCCCTGAAAACATAATGGAATATATTGCAGTCAGGCTTTCTCTATTGCTTTCTACTATTTATTCTCGTGTAGATCGACTTTTCTAATTATATCTGAGTTAGCACACATGTTGCCTAGCATAATTTACTCCTCCCTCCTGTTTTGCGTCTTTTGTTGTTAATGTATTAATAAACCACTGGACTGTAATATTTCAGATGTGTTTGAGCAATGTCCAAAACTTTGTGCACACTCAAAATACAGTATATCTGTGTTCTCTGTGATTTGAAGGAGTTGTGATATTTTGAGAAAAATAAAGTGATAATAGGCTATTACAAGAATAAAGTCACTATATTTCAGAAAATAATCTACCTGCACCATAGTCTACTGTGCATTATGTGATTGTTCTGCTGATATGGTAGATCTCAGACCGTCTGACAGACACAGATCCCCGTTTGGGTCTCTGGTCTCTGAATGAGACAAAGTTTAGCTAGGGAAGTGGCTGTAGGCTGCTCTACATCGGAGGTGGAAACCTGAAACTACTGCAGAAATACACGGAGCACAAACGCAACACATCTGCTGCAGCATGTCAACAGCTGAGAGCATCCATAAACCTGAAGGTGCGCTGCATTTTACAGAGAGTGGACACTAAGAGACGTACAGGTCTGCTTCAGAGCTCCGTGTGTTTGAGTCTGAACCCTAGACTGGAAACATCACGTCACAGGAACTTCAAACTACATCATTAGTACTGCACTCCTAAACTTTGTGTTGATGACATCAATGCATTAGACTGATTTGGCTAGGATTCCTCCGAAAACTTCACCTTTCACAGCTTTCCTCACGTAGAGACGGTTGCTAGGTGATAGCAACAAATACAGCGTGGTCGGACCCCGCACGCAGCTGCCCGTTCTATTCGCCTCAGAAAAATAAACTGGACAAAGTTACATTCGGGGCTACACTCAAGATGTTCGAGGCTGAAGACCCCGCTCCTGGTGTAAACCGGGACATTGTAGCGTCCCGACAGGCTTTTGTCGGGACTCGGGACAAGCAATTAAAAATCGGGACAGTCCCGGTCAAATTGGGACATCTGGTCACCCTACGTTATCAGCTGGTTAGCTTAGTGCAGGCGCTAATGGATCCATGTTTCTATCTCATAAAGTACCCCACTAATAATGCCCGGAATGATACCAAACCTCTACAGTAGTACAAATAGTTTATAAAACGAGGCATTACAAAGTTTGTAACTACACCAGAAGCATATATAAATAACACTTGCCTGATGGATACTGCTCTCGGTTGTTAACGTGCGAGATTCTGCACAGAGCACATCTTTTGCTTTTAAACCGCAGCCGGGATCTACAACTGTGTAGCATCTTGTCCTGTCGCCTCACGCTGCAGTAGCTGCTTCTGCTGTTCACTCGCTTCTTGGATCTTCTTCTCCAGTAGTCTTTTCCGGCAATAGATGTTGCACTGTGTGCGTGATCTCGCGCGATAGCGTGGTAGCAGCCGAGAGGAGTATCCATCAGGCAAGTGTTGTTTAAATATACCTCTGATGTAGTTACAAACTTTGTAATGCCTCGTTTTATAAGTACAGAAACTATTTTTACTACTGTAGACGTTTGGTATCATTCCGGGCATTATTACTGGGGTACTTTACGAGATACAAACATGGATCCATTAGCGCCCGCACTAAGCTAACCAGCTGATAACGCTAACTCGACCAACGTTATAACAAGGAAAAAAAGCTTATGGGGGGTTGTTTGGCTCGAGGACAAGGTGCAAAGCAGCCTAGGGTGAAATTACTCCGAACCATCACTTTAACTATGAGAAAGTTTGGGGAGGCTCTTTGGAACTATAACGTGAATAGTATACCTTTTAAGGTTAGATTATGAAGGATGGTAAACTGGGTAAACCCAGCCCGATCTGCCGGCAATTAGACTTCGCCCTGCATCTCAGGCTGGAAACCTGTAAATTGTTCTATCCTGCTTCCGTTACAAATCTGCGGGGACCAATCATAAACTGGCTTATCCACCTGGCGCGCTATTGGCGGGTTTAACACGATGACGATAGAGAAGCAACGGCAAGCAGCTTTTTGTTTACATTCAACATGGCGGCCACCGAAGTGCAGCAACCCGTTGGGGCCGCTGTTGCTGCTGTTACAAACCAGTTTCCTGCCTGGAGTTTTCGTGTCGCTTCTGCAAAGTCACCCGGATCGTTGGTCTGTTTGGTTGAAGGACTATCCAATTGCGTACAGAGTCATTTGAACTATGCCCATTGATCATGCCTCTTGTGCAGTAGAAAATACAGAGCAGACTCCCCAGACTAATGTTGAATCTTAAAAGATTGAGCTTGGTCTGGTGATAGCCAGACTAGAAGGATGTATCTGCAGCCAAAGATTAGATAAAAAGTCCGTGGGTTAGGATTTGTCCTCTGGGCAACAGAAACTGCTTTACACAATGTCATTGCAATCCATCCAGTCGTTGTTGAGACATTTTTATACGTTGGTTCACACCTACAAGAAACTACTAATCAGCTGATGTTAAAATGTGTCACATAATGTTTGATTTTAAATTCTTCCTCAGTGTGTTGAGTCATAGAGTCCACTGCTGCACTCAGTCTAAAAGTCAGTGTTGTTATGGCAGGCAGGTAGATGCCCTAAAATGTAAATGTCAAACTGTCTGGGGGGAAACATCACCTAAGTTGAGAGAGTATATTGCAACAGGTTTTCCATCCTCTGGTGGCAGTGATATATATATATATATATATATATATATATATATATATATATATATATATATATATTTGTTTTGAATTCATAAGAGTGAGAGGAGGAGAGCGAAGCAAGATTGAGACAAATAGATTTATAGATGTAGCCGAGATGTCGAAAAACGGAGTGATTCAGCCCATGCTGACATTCAAAATGTGAAAAACAAGTTACAGAAAAAGAGGTGGGAGAGAGAGATGAGCAAGAGCATAGAAAACATGTAAGCTCCATCATTTAATATAAGTAAAACTCTACAAACCACAATTTGTTTGATTCTGTGAAGGCGACTTTACCCTCCAGCTTGTATTTTTCTTTGTAGCCTGTCAAATTAGTGTTGTTGCTTTTACATATTTAGCTTTCTGCGCCCTCAGTAGGATTTGATAAGAGCAAGCTAGTGAATCATACTTGACAGAGCCAAGTACAGAAAAAGACCCTTTTTGCACAGGACTAACATCGCCTGGGGGAAGACTGGTGGTTTGTGAAAATTATAGAGATGTTCAGTAATTTAAACTGTCTGTGAAACTGACACATCTGTCACTGGTAAAGAATAAGTAACGATGGTATGATAAGATTTCCTACTGTACTATCGTGAACATTAAGGTTCCCTGACCGGCACGCTGTTTCTGTGCAAGGAATTGCACATTGAGTATGTTAACATGCACTCCAATATTCCACTATTATTTGGAATATAGTCTGGATCAACGACAGTACATTTCCAATTTCCAGGATAATCGCCACCAGATATTTTTCGGCGGATGTCCCTCCACTTCTGCTCTCTGTGGGTTGCCATTCTCATTCCCAAACTACGTTCTCTTCGGGAAACAACAACAAACTTCGAGCTAGCGGGTTTTTACTGCAGTTTGCAACAGTTTACGGCCTCTCGCCGGTTTACAGCCTCTCGCAGGTTTACGGCGTACGGTCAGCATGTGCATTGCTATGGTTACTGTACACCAGCGGTTCTCACTGGTGGGGAATAGAGAGGTGACAGGTGGGGCGCGCCAAACGGGAGGAAATGTTCCTTTTTATGCCTTTATATCTTTATCCAGACATCCCAACTGTCCCGGAAGTTCCGGGAGTCTTCCGCATATTGATAGCGGCTCCTTGACGCCCGCAAATGAGATCAAATCTCCCGGAATCAGGAGCAAGACCTCCACTAGACTAGAGAGTGACTGCGTGTGTGTGTGTGTGCGTGTGTGTGTGTGTGTGTGTGTGTGTGTGTGTGTGTGTGTGTGTGTGTCTGTGTGTGTGTGTGTCAGGGTACCCGCGGGGTCTTAAAAGCATTGAAAAAGTCTTACATTTGATCGTCTCAAATTAAGGCCTTAAAAGCCTTGAATTTGGTATACAAAGTCTTGGATTTCGTTACAAAGGTCTTATATTGTTTTCCTTTCCTAGGATTAGCTTCATACCGTAACAAAATGAACTGTTACCAATGTAGGCTAATTAAAAACTGACCGGAGCCCGTCGCTGGACGCACCGGAGGACCGAGACACAAAACACGCCTCTCTGACCGGTACCGGGGGGGGGGGGGTGGGGTGTGATGAATGTGTCGGTGTGTCGAGCCTGGCTGGCCACTCGGCGCCTTCAGACAAAGCTCAAGATAACAGGCTAATTATTAGCTAGTCAAACACCGAGCGGCTCCATTAATCTGCTCGGTGCGTCTTAACAAACGGAGCGAGCAGCCGCCGGACTCTAACATCTGTTGATCCGTGCAGGACTTCACTGTGAGCCGACTGTTTAGAGACCATGTGACCGGCAGGTAACGTTAAAGGTTCGCTGCTACTGTAGCAGAGCTGCAAGTAAACCAGGGCTCTCAAGTGTCACACATTGAGCGTGACTGTCACGCACTCCCGCCACACATTGTATTTCTCACGCGGAAAAACTATTTATAACATATTTAATATTCTGCAGAGCCCAGAAGTTTTCTGGCGCGCCGCTCTCACTAAGGAACTGACAGGAATCAAGCGTGTCTCCCCTGGAGCTCTTAGTCAAGCCTGCCACTTATCAGCCAATCAAAAAAAAAAGAAAGTAGCTATACATATACAATAGCCAATCAGAAAATAGCACTATTGTATCTGGGTAAGATTTAACGCAACAACCAATGAGAAAAAAGCATAGAGCAGCGTACAGACACTTCCCTAAACGTTCCCAAACAGGGCTCTGAGTCTGTCAGAAGGTCTGACATCTACCGTATCAGCACAGCAATCACGTAACGCACAGCAGACTATGGTGCAGGTAGATTATTTTATAGGGTTTTTTTAAAGTTTATTTATCTCAAAATATCACCACTCCTCCAAATCTCAGAGAACACAGATATATTTTGAATGTGCACAAAGTTTTGAACATGAGCAGAAATCTTGCTCAAAACACATCTGAAATATTACAGTCCAGGGGTGTATTAATTCATTAAAATGAATGAATTTATCATTGAGGTGAATAATTGTCATATGCACATTTAAGGAGGTTACTTCCTCAACAAAAGTTGTCACAGCCTGTCCTTAAAACGTAAGAGCCCTGAGTAAATGCTGTACTGAGCTGTGTGTTTTCAGTGTTAAACACAGCTGCAGCTATTCATGCACGACTGTTGTTGGTGATTTCCAGAGGTGGAAGACTTACTCACATCATGTATTTCAGTCAAAGTAGAAAAAACTGTGTTGTAGAGTTACAAATTACTTGTCAGTTACAAGTCCTGCATTCAACATTGTCCTTAAGTAAAATATACTCTACTTAAAGTACCAAAAGTAAAAGTGCTCATTATGCAGTGTAATATATCTTATATTATTGGATTATATTATTATGCCACATCATATCTCTGTGAGATGGGCTTTTCAGCTGTTGCTTCACTGAAAACAAAGTACAGATCTCAGCTGAACATTGAGCATGACTTGAGAGTGGCAGTATCAAGCCTGCAAACCCAGTTTGAGAAATCGTCCGATGCAAAACAGGCTCATTGCAGCCACTAATGCAGGGATAAACAGACCTGTCTTGCCAAATGGATTTCTCTTCTTTTCTTTTTTTAACAGATTGCAAAGTGGCGCTTTTATTTATTTTCTATTTTTGAACTTGATACAAATTTTGACACAGCTGTACTTTTATTTTCTTTATTTTTGAACTTGCTGTTATTGGATGTAGATTGTTAGTTTGTATTTAGATACAACTTGTTACTATACTGATACTAGTTGTTCAATAAATTGGAACAGTTGCGTGCTTGTTGCGTATTTCATTAGCATTGTGTTGGCCCGATGGGGGCAGGTGGGGCTTGAAAATTCCACCTTGTCCAAAGTGGGGAATGATCGAAAAAGTTTGAGAACCACTGCTGTACACAAACCAACCAGCCGACAGTTTGCAGGGCGGCAGACCCGATAAAAAGACAGCTACTTTTAAACATTATCAAAGACTTCTAATTCCACTTTTCTAGAAGCTGGTTAAAGGAATGAAAGAGGGATGCTGTGTTCACACGCTCCAACATGTCCTCCACCACTGGAACACTTTGAAAACCTCCTGTTTTACTCGGCTTCATGTAAACAGGAATATTAGTGGAATTTTCACTTCCATTACCCAGGCAAACAGCTTAGAGGAATATGGTCTTTTTCAGAATAAGGGCAGAAACCGGAGTATTTTGTGCATGTAAACCTAATCATTGTTTTTCTCAGCTGCAATTGACTTTTGGGATGTGACAATTTTCCTCTTCTTGATTAGTTTCTAGTTGTTGGATTGGAGCAACACAAATCTTTGCTTTTCTAAATTACACTTAAAATCTTACAAATGCAATTTTCATAACAATGCTGCTTTTACTTTATTCATACTGCATGTCATTCCATATTAAATTACAACATAAGCAATTGCAGAGAGAATCTGTTTTTCTATCCGATGCAAATCTGATATTTCAGTAACATTATTTTTAACTGCAAATTGGATTGTTAGTCATATGTGATTGTGTTTTGTACAAATGTGTTTGGCCCTATGTTCCCACAGGCCTATCTTCCCACACTTCTAAGATTTTTTTCCAAAATTAGGCCCTATGTTCCCACATTTCCTTTTTCATAAATTTGTATCAGATTTTATCCCCCTTTATCCCAATTTGGTAGCCAGTTACACCCAACCTATTATCCAGTAGTAATGGACTACATATGGAATGTAAGCCTAACCCCTGGGTGGGGGGGTTGTCAAAATTTCCGACCACACGTGAAGGTTGCTGCGATACAGACAGACGAGTCTGATCTCCGGTTACATTATTGTTAGTCTCGCTTTGCCAGACCTTCCTCTACAGCGCTGCGGAGGAAGGTCTGGCTAGTCCACACAGCATTCCTGAATGGGAGAGAAATGTGCTCTGGTTTATTGGCATTTCTTTAAACCAATCACAATCGTCTTGGGACTGTGTCCGGACGGAGCCACGGTGCCTCTGCTAAATAGTCTCAGGAAGGAACTTGTTTTGGTGGAACATGTGGACGTTCAAAAGTAGTTTTAGTCGTGCAACAGAAAACTCCGATTGGACAGATAGTCTAGCTAGCTGTCTGGATTTACCCTGCAGAGATCTGAGGAGCAGTTAACCATAGTGTAGTGTAGCTTTTTCCAGTCGGCTTTGCTCCCTGATTTGCTACTACTGGTGGCTGAGCTGAATATATCTTGACGCGTGCAGTTGTAAAGATGAGGAGTAGAAGTTGATGCAGTCGATTCAACGACTGTTTATTATTCTTGATGTAGATAGAATGTTACATAAACAATAACTTAAAATAAACCAAACAATTAAACTAAAGCAATCTCTTATATGGTAACAAACGGCTTGTCACGTCATGGCACCACACCATCACACGGTTTCTCTCTCAGGCCACGCCCACTGCTGTCGCTTCTTGTCTTTCCCCTTGGGCTCCACCTTCAGCCTCCCAACCGTCCTCTAGGTGGGTGTAGACAGACCTGTGGCCACATATGCTCACTCATCCACAAACACACATACTCACTACTATTCAGAAGAAAGAACATTAAATCAACCCACAGCTCAATTTGGCTCCTACACATAGTCCTCACAAATCCAACATAAAGAAAGAGGAAGGGGACAGACATCGCCGAAAAAGATATGCATCCGGTGGAATTTACTGCGGCACCGGAGCAATCCCAGAAGTGGAACGTCGTGGATATAGACTACTTTATTTTCCATGGGTGGCGTCGGGTTGCTTTTCTCCAAAAGTTAATTCAGACTTAACTTTTTGCTGCAGGCATTCAAAATGAATGGAAAGACCTGCGTTTTGCCGGACTGTCTGATGAGTGACACCGACACAGTGTTTGTGAATGAATGCTCAGCCAGCCGGCGCCTCACTAGAGCGTTAATGTTATGAACGTTCATACTATCTTTACCTTTATCAAATCCCTTGAAAGCAAACAGTAAACAGTCAAATGTTTTGAAAGACACAGACAAATGATGCACTGTAAAATTTTTCACTGTAAATTCACAGCAAATTGCTGGCTACTAGTTACATTACTTTCACAGTAATTTCACAGTAATTTATCGGTATTTATTTAAATTACATTATGTTGTATATAATCACAATAATATCCTGTATATTTTCATTTTTACTGTAAAAGTAATGCAACTCAGTAGCCAGCAATTTGCTGTGAATTTACAGTGAACACTGTAAATTTGACGTGATTTTACCAGACCTATACCAACATGTTAAAAATAAAAACAACAAAGCAAATACCAGTTTAACTTTTTAATGAATAAAACTACAAAACATTTATACATTTAAAGATTATCTTCAACAACAACAATACTAGGTCTGTCCTCGACTAAAGAAATTCTTAGTCGACTAACACTTATAGGATTTTGTCGACTAATCGATTAGTTGATTTAATTGACAGAGCTCTGCGCTTTGAGAGGTGGTTAAGACTAGAAAAGCACAATATAAATGTAGTTAATTAACCATCTGTAAAACTGAGTTTTTCCACAATTAATCCTGCAAAAGCACCACTTTAAATCTTGTGTTTACCATAAATGTGCTCATAAGTTTCTTGGAAATAAATAATCAAGCATGAATAAGCATAAAAAAATGACTAATCGACTAAAGAAATCTTAGTCGACTAAGACCAAAATGACCGATTAGTCGACTAATCGACTAAGAGGTGGCAGCCCTAAACAATACTACAACCATCTTGCTGTCTATGTGGGTCCAAGTACAGAAAAAGACATTGGCCAATGTGATAATGACATAGTTCACCTCACAGGAATGCATTGGTACATTTAAACATTATCATAACCCTTGTGTTGTCTTTCTGTCAACCTTGAAGGAAAAAAAGGCCTTTTTTTTCCCCACAGTTTGTTTTTGCTTTTTCCAGCGTTTTAAATTGTTACATTTTTTCAACACAATTTCAGCGCTTATTTCTACGTCCCATATTTTCTGATATAAAAAATAAATTGAAAACACAAGGGATAAACAACAACAATACTACAACCATCTTCCAATCAACAGAAACACAAATAAAAGCTCAGATAGAGAGTGTGTGTGTGTGTGTGTGTGAGAATGTCTACACTATTTTGACAAAACTGTTGGGACACCAGACCATTACACTAACAAGGACTTTAATAACATTGATTAAACTAGTGCAGTGCTGAAAATGTGTTTGGAACGGGCTGTTTGCTTGGCTTGTGGTATTGCTGATTGTAGAATTCTTCAAAACCAAATTGTTCCCAGAGAGAGAGAGAGAGAGAGAGAGAGAGAGAGAGAGAGAGAG
Source organism: Perca flavescens (assembly GCF_004354835.1). Lineage (NCBI taxonomy): Eukaryota > Metazoa > Chordata > Actinopteri > Perciformes > Percidae > Perca > Perca flavescens. The sequence continues at coordinate 1,936,156 of NC_041334.1, forward strand.
AGAGAGAGAGAGAGAGAAATAGAGAGTGTGAGAGAGAGAGAGAAAAGAGAGAGAGAGTGAGAGAGAGAGAGAGAGAGAGAAAGAGATACAAACGGAGAGAGAGAGAGAAAGAAAGAGAGAGATACAAACGGAGAGAGAGAGAGAGAGAAAGAGATACACAGAGAAAGAGAGAGATACACAGAGAGAGAGAAAGAGAAAGAAAGAGAGAGAAAGAGATACACACAGAGAGAGAGAGATACACAGAGAGAGAGAGATACACAGAGAGAGAGAGAGAGAGAGAAAGAGATACACAGAGAAAGAGATGCACAGAGAAAGAGAGATACACAGAGAGAGATATATACATAGAGAGAGATAGAGAGAAACAGAGAGATATATATACATAGAGAGAGAGAAACAGAGAGATAGAGATATATATACATAGAGAGAAAGAGGTATATAGACAGAGATATATATACATAGAGAGAGAGAGATATAGAGCTTGCCATCAGTAATGTAATGCATGTCTTTAGAATGCAATGCCCCTGAATGTTAAAGTCCCTGTTGGTGTAATGGCCAGGTGTCCCTATACTTTAATCCTTTATATCTACATCGACATCCATTCAAAGTCCACAAGTTTTCTCATGAGTGTGCTCACATGTGGGTTGATGCCTCCCAACTGTTTCTTCTTCGATTCGGAGCCCACCTCAGGGTTAATACCCAAGAAGCACCTGTAAACAATATGACAAGACAACAACTTTCAGTATTGCATGTTATATTGCTCATTATATTTTACAGTTAGAAGGAATGCTCCAGAGTAAAAACAACCGTGGGTCTATTTATGGCTGATAATGGGTTAAAACTTTCATTTGGGAGAAAAATTACGTTAATCGAAGTTTTGTGAAAGACCATTATTTACATTAGCAAAAAACACCCGACACCGGATAAGCGGACGAAGATGGATGGATGGATGGATGGACCATTATTTACATTAGCAAAAAAATACTTTATAGTGTGTTGCAGTGGGAATACGTCCATGTCAAAATAAATTGCTATTTATTATTATTATTTATATTATTGCTATATGAATTTGAGTCAATGGAATGCTAACGGGAGGTGATCGTTTTGTAGCATCAAAATTGCGCCATAGGAGGTTCGAGTTCTGAGGCGAAGCTTACCCCCTTGGGGTGCGCGCATCCAGACCCTTACCGTGTTGTTGTAGGCGTGTGTATATAAGTGTGTGTGTGTGTGTGTGTGTGTGTGTAATGTACATTTGAGTGTTTCAATACCTTTGAATAAACTCCAGAGTACATGAGCCGTCCTCAGGATACTGCAGATTAAAGTTGTAATAGCTTGCAAAAACGGCTGCTATCCCATTGATGAAGCTGTCGTCTGGCCCCATCACCACTTGTCCTTCAGTGGATAGCATCCAAGTCTTTGGCTTCATCAGGTCACCTAAAATGAACAGATATAGAAGTGGAATGTTGAATGAACAAGAGAAGAATGTTTCTGATTATGATATCTAGCAACACTGCCTTTAAACTGTGAACCCACTTGTTACTGATCTAACAAGATCATCTACTGATTTAGTCTCTCAAACAGCTCAAGCTACAGAACATGCTTTGCTACCCCACCCCTTGAATGCAGGATAATTCTGAAAATCTCTAAAGCCATTGACTGTATACAACTACTACAGTAATTAAAAAAAAAAAATCCTAAAAGGAAACATTGTGCTAGAAAATATGAATATGAAGTCCAGATATAAATAGTACCTTGGATAATCAAGCAGGGGGTGCTCGGTAGCATCACTGTTCTCTGCACATCAGCGGCTGTGGCACACGGCTGTAAAATTAACTGTAACATATTTATGGTAGCAGATTCAAATACATAAAGACAGTTCACTGGTCTCCTGACAGAGGGTAATCAGAGAGAATGTTATGTATACTATCTAGTGTAAACACAGACTGCTTTTTAAAAATATTTTATACACAACTTACATCCGTCTCAAGCACGATGGCACTCTTGGGCTCCTTAAAGTACGCCAACAGGAGCAGGAGGATACATGCAGCCTTGTCTGAAGCCTCTGGCTCGAAATTATTCAGGATGTCCTCAATCTCTGGATGGCGTTTGAGTTCCTGGCAGAACCGAATAAGTGTACTGCCTCTATTTTTTAGGGCCTCTTGCAACTTAATAAGGATGGGGATATCTGTCAGCAGACTAAAGTGGGAGTAAAGGCCTCTCTGAGAGAAAAGAAAAGGCCATTCTTCCTTAATGTCTGAAATGGCAGGTGCGAGCAAACTGTTGAGGTACCGCCGCTGGATGACGTATGTCTTCTCAATCAAAGCTTCAGCTCTCCCTGCCCCGCCCATCCCTTCCTCTGAGTAGATGTTGTGCAGCTGCCTTTTCATTTCATCTAAGGTTGCCTCGGTCTCACCAGCAGGAAGTTCTGCAGGACACCACCTCACACATCCGTACCGATCCACAGGGCCTCTTGCCATCACTCCGGTTTCCTCAGCCACCCTAGTGGTGGGCCTTTTCTTTCTGCGTCGCTGTGCAAGAGTATTGTTTCTATTTTTATATTCCACTCTCGTTTTAATCTGCTGAAGAAGAGAGTGACAGCCATCTCCAAGAATGTCTCCGTTTCTACCAACATCAGCAAAACTTTTGGGATAATCCCTTACAATGCCCCGGACAATGCTGTGACATGTTGCTCTGGTTGGGTTCTGATCATGCTGAAGCATCTGGTCCACCACTGCCTTCACCATAGCTTGTCTGTCCCCTGGTGATGGTCTTGTTTGATTGTCCACTGCTGTTCGGATTGCTGCTGGCATCTGGTCCCACTTGACATGGAAGTCTGTGTACCATGACCTGCCAGGTAGTTTGGGTGAAGATAAAGCGTTCAGAGAGCTTTGGGAACCCAATGACGCCCGACATGGACTACTTGGGCGGGATGGAGAGGCTACTGAAACACATTCTATTTCAAGCACCGGAGGTCCTACAAGTGAGAGGACAAGAAATTGTGAAAAAGATAAGAGGTAGATAAAGTATACTGAAACAAACAAACTTCACAGGTTGCAGAGCAGAATTATTAAAATGGTACGACTTGTACCATTCTGCTCTTATAGACCAACTGTCCATTAGCATCTCTAATGTTTAGGTGAAGATAAGAAGTCTCAGACACATGCTCACACAAACTAAATTTACAGTGAAACATTGTTCACAAAATGACGGGGGAAAGGATTTAAATGAACTTTCTAGCAGGAGTATGAAACATGCTCAGCAAAAAAAAAAAAAAAAAACGGCAGAAAAAAAACGGAGGGAAAAGGGAGGATTTTGGTAGATAAGTAGATAATGTCTGATAAAACGAGAAAAAGGGACTGGTATCGGAAGTAAAATTATATTTAACGTTACAAGTACACGGACAAGGGGCAACCTGCTATTTCACCACAATGAGGGAGTCTGACAACGGTGGAGGTCTGCTAGCTAGTTAACGTTGTAGCTAGTTAGCTAACGTTATAGCTAGCTAGCTAGCTAGCTAGTAAGCTAGCTATATATATATAGCCCTCCGTTGCTCAAGTCCAGGGGGACTGTCAGTATGTCGTTCTGGATAAAAGTGTCAGCTAAATAAATAAATATATGACTGAGCCGGAAAATGTGGTGACAGAGTCTGATAGCTAGCTAGCTAACCAGCATGAAAGTCAGTCCACTAACGTTAAAAGTTAAACCAAAAAGCAAAGAATTCTTCAGAATACCTATTAAAAGCACCGTGAATTACAATCTACCATATAACTCTATTGCCTTCTTTTACTTCTTGACTTTTTGCCTTCAACTTGGCGTACCTCGTATCTGGTCGTGTATCTCTCCTGATCACCTGTGACGTCTGTGACAAAATCCAGAATCCAGTGAGTTTGGCTTCTGACGAAATCGCCCCACAATGCAGTGCGTTTCAAGTGCAATTCAAATTTCACAATAAGATGCTGTACTGTGATAGAGAACATACAGTCTTACATTTATTTCACAGTAAAAGTCTGAATACAATATTTTATTGTGAAATAATACTGTTAAATATTGTGAAATCACTGTATATAATAATAATTAACAGTGTGGCCTTTGGGGCGTTTCAGAGGGCGGGGACCGACAAAGTATTTTCTTGTTTCATTCTCAGGACTTGTTCAGCTTAAATGTTCACTTACAACTTCTTGAGATAGCCTAACGTGGTCATACTCAGATTCTAGTCAGAATCTGAGTCTGATACTGCTCCATTGGGCTGGGATTATGGGGCGTGTTTCAACCGTACCAGGAATGAAAATGCCTCTGCACTCAATTGGATAGACCTACAACCAATCAGAGCAACGGAGACAGACGTCACAGAAGCTGCAAGTCAAAGGCAGGCTTCGACAGAGCAAAGGCAGAGGCGGCAGTTTCCGTGGCGTGTGGACGGGTGTGGCGATGTGTATACATACGTGATCACGGTTCTTTGTTCCTCTTTTAAAATTAATGCGCTGTCGATATCTTCTATAACAGACGCGATGGCAGCCATCTTTGTTGTAAATGAATTCTTGTAAAAAGCCCTGAGAATTTGATTGGTCCAAACAGCTCTGGTTCGAGCAGTAGTTGCTCCACAACGGTTCAAGTCCAGACCCAACTTCCCAACCTCGAATGTTGTGGGCGGGGCTAAATTCGGCTGGCATCCAGGCTATCTTGAGACTGGCTGGATTAGTTGATTTCCTAAATATGGTAATAAAAGAACATAATCAGAGTGGTATTATGTGTTTTTTTCTCTCAAGACATATCTGCTGTCGTAACAGACTTAATTTCTCGGAGGACCGATGGGTTGGTTGTGTTTTAATTGTAGTTAATTATCAAACTGTGAACGGGGACATAACAATAAATTAAAAAAAAACATTATTTGGCTCCCGGCTAATAAGTGCAAATTAATTATTACACAAAGTCCCAATTTGACAGTAGGCGGTGGAGGTTAGGTTAAAGAGACAGACAGAATGAAAGAGAATATTAGCGATTAACTGATGTAGAACATAAATGATAATGAAAACTAATCTGATTAGAACAACAGAAAGAGAGAGAATCACATCAAAACTGGGAGAGAGAAACCGATTCAGGGTGTCAGAAAGCAGGAGTCACCCTGCAGCTCTGCTCCTGATTAACTATTTACAAGTTAAGATTAGAGATGGCGTGAATTATTGACGAGCCGCTCACCGCTGAGACGCACAGAATTGGGGCTGAGAGAGAGAAAGGAAGAGAGTGAGGGGCTGGAGACGGAGAGAAATTAAATGGAGAGCGAAAGGGATGTTTAGGGGAATTCAAAGCAGACTAAAAAAGTGGCTTTGGAGAATAAGACAAATACATATGGCTCATCAGTCAAATGTGTAAAGCAATATCTGTCAAAGAGAAGAATGGAGAGAGGGGAGGAGGAAGGGAGGGTGGTGGAGGTTGACAGGAATGAAATGATGCAGGCTGAGAGCAGGAGAGAGAGGGAGACGTGGGGCAGGGATCGAGGCAAAAGACTGTCGGCTCACAAGGGACTCACGGAGGATGGGTTTAGCTGAGGAGGGGGAAGAGAGCTGGGGAGTCTGGGTGATAGCAGACGGGGATGACTCAAGTGGATGAAATGCAGACTGAGGAAAGATACAAGAGAGAAGGAGAGAGGGGGGGAAGAAAGAAAGAAGAGAGCAGGAAGTCATTGGGGAATAACAAGAAAACAAGAGTGTCCCCGTGGAGACAGGAAGCAACAGTGACCACGACAGACCTTCTTACTGCCTGGCAGAGATCTCATCCTCTCAGTTCAGCCTGTTCTCATGAACCATACGGTCAAAAAGCTACGAGAAGATAAGGGGCCCTATTTTAACCATCTGAGCACACGGCATGAAGCGCCTGGTGCAGGTGTGTTTAGGGCGTGTCCAAATCCACTTTTGCTAGTTTGACGGCAGAAAAAGGGTCTGTGTACCGGGCGCCTGGTCCTAAAGGGTTGTACTTAGTGTCTTCATTAATCAGAGGTGTGTTTGGGGCGTAACATGCAATCAACCAATCAGAGATCATCTCCCATTCCCTTAAAAAGCCAGGCGCGTTTGGACCTTGGAGCATTGCTGTTATGATGGAGGATTTGCACCCTAATATTTTTATTTGTAATCTTAAGCATAGTGTGTGTGTGTTGTGCACGAGCCTAGGAGCATTTTACTAATGCTCTGTTAAAATAACAATGAAATGCTGCGTTATTGACTTTAGACCAGGTTTTTGTTGGTCAATGGAGCGATCACTTCCCACTGCCTCAAGATAGCAATACTCCCAGAATGCACCTGAACACACCTCCCTGTAAGACCAGCACGCCCAGAATGCACCTGAACACACCTCCCTGTAAGTCCAGCACACCAAGAATGCACCTGAACACACCTCCCTGTGAGACCAGCACGCCCATGGGCCACAGATGGGTGCAGGTGCATTTCCTATTTAAATTACGTGGGCGCTGGACGGGAAACTGACAACTGGGTCGGTTCTACTAGCAAAGAGACTTGCGTCGGGCTTTGCGCTGCGCCGGGTGCGAGATAGGGCCCAATGTGTTGCTCAGTTGAACTGTGACAGTAGAGAAAATAGCATTTCTCCTGATCCACATTGCTAACCATGAACCTTTTTCCACGCTTGTTGATGAAAAAAGCCGTCAACCCTCCAAACAATACGATGATGCAGTGTTTCCCACAGAATAAGATTCAGTTTGCGGTGGTTAGCTGACACTTTTATGCTGGACTCAGTAAACCTTGAATCTCTCGTCTCAGATTGATGCTTGAGTTTTGGTATCCATAAGTCCTATCAACGAATACGCGGGAATTAGAGTAATTGGAGTGAGATATCTCGGCCTTCGGGCAAGTGTCTTTTTCCCCTGAATTCCCTTTCTACAAAATCAATAAATACCGGAAATAAATTTAGAATACTAACCATTAAACTCCGGATGGACTCCAGCCGTCTTCTGTGCGATGTGGGTAAAAGCAACTTCTTCTTCTGTGTGTTAATTAGAGGATCACAAACCAAGTTTAAGGCTCATACCGCCACCTACATTACTGTATTGGAGTGTGTAGAATAATCAATGCCATTAATTTATCTGCACGAGGAGCTATTTACAGTCGGGTCTGCTGTGTTTGTGTTAGAGAGAGAGAGAGCGAGAGAGAGAGAATGTGGCGGGTCAACATTGATTGTGTGGCGGGCCACCACAAATATATCAATGTGTGGGAAACACTGCGATATAGGTTGTTTATTCCTATCATTTAATACGACCCATGGGAGCATTTTACTTTCAATACTTGTACTAAGTACATTTCACTGATGATACTTACAGGACATTTACTTGTAACAGAGTATTTTTATAGTGTGGTATTGGTACTTTTACCTAATTAAAGCATCTGAATAATTCTGAAAACTCTGTGTGTCTCACCTAACTGCAACTGGAAAGTACGGTAACACTTTATATGAAGGAATCTACATAAGAGTGACATGACACTGTCATGAACACATGACACATGAACCCTAACCATAACTTGTCATGACAAAAACAGAATGACACTTACTAAAAGAAGCGTTATGCCTTGTTTATAATGTTTATGACACGTTCATGACAGTGTCATGTCACACCTTCAAGTAAAGTGTAACCGAAAGTACATTCTCTCTAAAAACGCTCACCTCTGTCAGCTCATCTCTGTCAGCTTCTATTTATCTCCCAGCCCGTTAGTTGTTGTCTTTTTGCCTCCTAATCATCTCGTTCTCCAGTGTTTCAGTAATCCCGATTGGCCCAGATATGTTCTTTTTCTGGGAATTGTATTTGAAAAAGCAGAGCTCATATTATATTCTCTTCTCTTTAGGGGCTTCTAGCCTCTCTTCCAAGCCTGGAGTCTCTCTCCAGCTCGGTTGCAGCAGTCCCAAACCACCCCATCTCCGCCTGCACACTGCCCAGGCCTGTCTTCTGTCCTCTGCCGTGTCCAATGGTAAGCCTGTCCAACTCAACAATCCCTCTCGCTTTTCCTGAGCCAAGACTTCCTCCTGAAACCATTCGCAGTTGCTCAAAATATGTAGACATATATGTTTGACTTATTTTTTTAATCTGTTGTCTTCGTTAGCTGGAGCAGCAATTAATATGAATAATAACTAGGGCTGTCAAAACGAACGGCATAATGATAATGCAAATTCCTTTTTAACGCCACCAACTGTTTTGACATGCGTTCTGTGATTTGGCATCGGCAAATAATTTTTTTACCTGTGCCCCTGCCCCCGTTATCATTTTTGATGCTGTGAACGTGTTTAGGCTCAAGTGCCAAAAACTAACCTTTGAAATAATAATAAAACAATATAGTCTGACCAATAATCACTTATAGCATTACAATTTGGCATATTTCAACAAAACCAACAATTACCAGTCAGTCATACGACTCAAGACCTAAGCTAATGTTTGCAATTAATTGGTAACCAAAGAAACCACAATTATTTAAAAAAAATTGTCAATAAGACAATTACAGTATGTAATAATTGTTACAGGCCTAGTAACGTGTACATCGATGCGTTGTGGATGGCTAGCAGAAAGCGTAATGTTCTCCGTGTTAACACCCAGGGGTGATCACCGTCTATCTCGCCGTGGCGGAGTGAAGCGTATCTCCGGTCTGATCTAGGAGGAGACCCCCGGTGTGCTGTAGGTGGTCCTGGAGAATGTGATCCGTGACGCCGTCACCTAATGGTACGTGTCCATATTCGCCCCACTTCCCAGCTTTGCACGCTAGTGGGCTCGCCACCAGTTTCTCTTCACTTTGACCATTGACAAGCAAAGAAAACAGTCTCCATCATAGAAATAAAATGGATAGAAAGGCCATTTCCATTCAAATCAACGTAGCAGAACGGTTAGAGCAGCAGTTTATAGTTGTTTAAGCAGCTATAGAGCTTCATGAGACGGGCTATGGACCTCCATCACAGCTCGTCGTATCACCAGCAGTTAGTAGATGTGTTTAAGAGTCGTTAGTAGATGTGTTTAGCCAAAAATGGGTGACTTTGAGCCGGGCACAGAGCACCGCGAGCTGCTGCTCATTAGAGATAACGGTTAAATTTAGTCGACAAAATATGAGCATTTTGCCACGACGAAAGTTAAGATTAGGCACCAAAACGACTAGTTAAGCTTGGGAAAAAGATTGCGGTTTGGATTAAAACACTCCACTTCTTTTGTCCTGAAGCAACGGAGACGAACAAATGGGACCCTGATGGTGGTAGTCAGGGGTGGGGGGGCGGGGGGGGGAAGCATCTCTTATTCATGTCTCACTTCCAGGTTTCTCCGGTCTGTCTGAGATTAAAGCTGCTGCACACCTTCCAGAAATAAACACACTATACACACACACACACACACACACACACACACACACACACACACACACACGTGGCACATAATAATCAAAGCAAGTTCTCCTAACAATAGGATTCTTAAAAATAGCCGGGAGATTTTTAAAGCAGCACCTACAGTATGTGTGCTTAATGAAAGTATCTGTGTCTGAATGATTTATTCTGAACAAAGATTTGTCCCTGAATGACCTCTTTTCATTTAATGACTGTTAAATAATTTAATAAATGTGAGACTTTAGACTTTAGTTTCGCCCTCGGCGCTGCTTTTATCTGACCCAGTGAATATTATTCACGAGATTAGAAACAAGCTTTCTTACAGAACAATGCGTCCGTGAACAAGACTCCCTGACCTAGAACTGTGTGTGTGTGTGTGTGTGTGTGTGTGTGTGTGTGTGTGTGTGTGTGTGTGTGTGTGTGTGTGTGTGTGTGTGTGTACCTGTATTATGTAAGGTCTCTTTTATCTGGGTGCATCTGTGCAATGCAGGATTATTAAGGTAAAGTGAAAATAAGCAGTGACAAATATTTTTAGTAAATTAAAACTAAATTAAAACTAAAACCTTCAAGAAAAACTGAACTGAGACTATATTGCCAGGTTAGAAAACTAATACAAATGAAATAAAAATGAATATAAATCTTTTCAGTTTTAGTTTTTTAGCTGATATATATATCATATATATATATATATATATATATATATATATATATATATATATATATATATATATATATATATATATATATATAGATATATATATATATATATATATATATATATATATATATATATATATATATATATATATATATATATATATATATATATATATATATATATATATATATATATATATATATATATATATATATATATATATATACAGATATCTCACTTCTATGAACGGACTTGTCATGAGATGGTGTAAACACACTCTGAAAACTCAGTGTGTGTATGTGTGTGTGTGTGTGTGTGTGTGTGTGTGTGTGTGTGTGTGTGTGTGTGTGTGTGTGTGTGTGTGTGTGTGTGTGTGCATGCGTCCTGAATTATCACTCAAGGGAAAACATTCTCTTCGGCTTAGACCTCTATAGCCGAAAAAATAGAGCACAAAATACAGAAAAACATTGGGAAACAGATATACTATGAAGGAACACACACACACACACACACTCACAGTTCTTCAGGGTCAAGGACAGATAGATAGCTGCCAATAAATTCAGTTTGTATTTATATTTCACATCCACGATGCAATTTAATCAAATTCTGCAGAGACTGAAATGGATTTACAGTTTACTAAAAGATGTGTGTGTGTGTGTCTGTGTGTGTGTGTGTGTGTGTTGTTTCACGTTATGATATATGTGTGTGCGTGCGTGCGTGCCTGTGTGTCTGTGTGTGTGTGTTGTTTCATGTTATGATGTGTGTGTTACTCTGTGTGTGTGTGTGTGTGTCTGTATGGGTGTGTGTGTCTGTGTGTGTTACTGTGTGTGTGTTACTGTGTGTGTTTTTGTTTGTTTTTGTGTGTTACTGTGTGTGTTACTGTGTGTGTCTGTGTGTGTGTGTGTGTGTGTGTGTGTTGTTTCATGTTATGATGTGTGTGTGTGTCTGTTTGTGTGTGTGTGTTACTGTGTGTGTCTGTGTGTGTTACTGTGTGTGTGTGTTACTGTGTGTGTTACTGTGTGTGTGTGTGTGTGTGTGTGTGTGTGTGTGTGTGTACTGTGTGTGTGTGCGTGTGTGTGTGTGTGTGTGTGTGTGTGACTGAGACTGTGACTCATGCTGCACTGAGAACAACATCCAACAACCAATATTTGCAATTAAATGTAATGAGATGACCCTACTCCCAGTGGAGAGCTGACCCCTGTGATGTGATGTGTAGGGCTTCAACTAAAGATTGTTTTCATTATGGATTAATCAGAAGCTTATTTTCTCTTAATCGTTTTGGTCTATAAAATGTCAGAAAATTGTGAAAAATGTCCATCCAGGTTATACAAAGTCCAAGGTGACGTCTTTCAATTTTTGTTTGTAGGTTTAAAACATATTCAATTTGATATGACATAAGACAGAAAACAGCAGGAAATCTCCATATTTGGGAGGCTGAAAACATAATTTTCTGTTATTTCTGCATGAAAAGGATTAATCGATTATCAAAATAGTTGAGGAGTATTCTTCTGTCGATGGCCTCATCGTTGCAGCTCCAGTGATGTGCTGATGCTGATGGTGTCAGTGATGCTGGCAGGCTTCTTGTTGACAGTAGCGATGATGATTATGATATGAAAAGGCTTCCTTTCTCCCTGTTCCCCAAATGAATACTGTTTTGTGTCTGCTTAATCCTTAATTTCAGTGTAATGTTGTAGGTTATTGTTTTAGTAGGGTGTGTAAGCACATGTATGTATACATATATATATATATATATATATATGGAATGTCAGTAATCCCATTTATCTACAGGGTATGGTATTTTCTACATTCAAGTGTCTTGATTTTCTTCAGTTTGGCTCACCTTCTACCCACCGGTACAGGTGGTAGGTGCCAGTTGGGTGAGGCTGGGTTAAAAGGGTTTGAGGAGAAGGGGGGGGGCAGCTTGCAGAGAGGTTGCTGCTTTTGTTTGTTTGAGGGTATTTTGCCCTAAAGTGAATTTTTATTTTTTTGTATTTTGGTTTGAGTATGTTTTGGTGTTGTTTTTGTTAATGCATACACAAATTGTGCACTATAAAAGCCTCCTCTCCAGTCTTCAAGCGTGACAATGATGACGAAGAGCATCTGAGAAAATCACGATGCAACCGGAGAAAACAAACTGCTTAAAGCTGCGTTCACAGCTCACTGTGGCGGCCGTCAGACGGCCTTTTTCTTTCTGTTCATTTTTTAATACCACAAAGTAAAAGTCCTGCATTGAAAAAGTATCATCAGGAGAAGGTAGTTAAACTATTAAACCATTGTAGAAAGAGTAAAGGATTCAACCAGTTGTGTGTTTAATGGTCTCATCATCTCAGCTGGACTTGTAGTCCGTTATATTGTTGGCTAGTTTACTTTAGAATCAAACATCAGATTTTATAAACTACATGTGTTTAGTGTCCAGGAATCTTAATGTGTAAAGTAACTAGTAACTAAAGCTGTAACAGATGAATGTAGTGGAGTAACTAAAGTAACTAGTAACTAAAGCTGTAACAGATGAATGTGGTGGAGTAACTAAAGTAACTAGTAACTAAAGCTGGAACAGATGAATGTAGTGGAGTAAAAAGTAAAATATTTCTCTCTGAAATTTAGCGGAGTAGAAGTAGAAAGTGGCATGAAAAGAAAAGACTCAAGTAAAGTACAAGTACCACAACATTTGGACTGAAGTACAGTACTGGAGTAAATGTATTTAGTTACATTCCGCACTGGCCCCTAGTACTACTAAAGCCAAGAGAAAAATCAAATCAAATCAAATTCAAATGTATTGTATATGTAGTGAAATGCTTTGTCCACTGTCACCATGGCTGTGCAATGTGTTAAGAATAAGGAATTAAATAGAAAAAGAAGAGAAGAAGAAGAAGAAGAAATGTCTAAAGTGCATGAGGTGTTTCCAACATGCTTGTGCTCCTGCTACAGTCCTCATTCAGTATCCGGATAGCTTGGCCCTCAGGCAGCGATAACGTTTCCCAGAGCGTAGAGCAGAGAAGAGGCAGTTGTTGGGGTGACTGGGACCTCTGGTGATTTTCTTTACTCTGGACTTTACTCTCCTGATGTATATTTCCTCTAGGTTGGGTAGTGCACTCCTGGTGGTACGTTCAGCTGATCTCACTACTCTCTTTAGGGCTTTACGGTCTTGCTGAGTGCTGTTTCCATACCAAGCTGTTATATTCCCAGTAATAAGACTTTCAATGGTGGCTCTGTAAAAGTTCCTAAGTAATTGCTCAGGTAGCCTAAAGTACTGCAGATTTAATTAATTGGCTGCAGATGTAGACTCTAGATGATGGAGTCAAATATAAAAATAAATTCATACAACAGCAGGATGGTAGTCATTCAGGCCGGCAGGATGGGAATTCTTTGGAACAGGAGCAATTGTTGATCTTTTAAAACATGTCCTTGAACACTGGAGTAAGTTGATCTGCGCAGGTTTTGAATACTCATCCAGGAATGGCGTCTGGACCTGCTGCCTTCCTGGTGTTCACGCTTCGGGATGCTCTCCGCACGTCATGCTCTGAAAGGGCGAGCGCAGTCTCCTCTATCGGCAGGACTCCCGGTGCACGCACCTCATGTGCCTGGACGTTATCAGCGATGTTTGTGTCGAAATGCGCGTAGAACACGTTGAGTTCGTCTGCCAGCGAGACGTCAGTGCTCACGATGGTGGAAGCAGGCGCTTTGTAGTCTGTCATCGCCCTTAGTCCTTGCCACATGCATCTGGTGTCAGACTGTTCAAACTGGGACTGGATCTGTGCCCCATACTGCCGTTTGGCGTCTTTCACCATCCTCCTTAGATTGTACGCGGCAGCTTTGTACTCCTCCATGTTCCCAGATGCATGCCGCTCATTGTAAGCAGCAGTGCGACTGTTCAGGGCCTCGTGGATGGAATGATTTACCCCTGGCTTTTGGTTTGGGTATGTTCTGATGGTGACTTTGAGGACAACATCATCCACAAGCTTCCCGATAAACGCCAACACTGTTTCTGTAAACTCGTCGATGCTGTCATCAGAGCTACGTCTGAACATATCCCAGTCCACAGTGACAATGTGACAAATATGACTCAAATGTATAATTTTTTTTTCCAAAACTTCAAAAAAGCAACCAAAATGGGTGGAGCCGGCAAAAAGTTGAGACGGATTCAACTTTTGGAGAACGCAACCCCACGTCAGGCTGCGGTGGCCAATCATGTGCGAGTGGGTCGGACTTATCGGTGTATTTTGAGGTGGTGTGAGAGTCCCGTACAGGAAATAGGGAACATCACTGCCTCTATCTCTGCCACAAGAGAGTTTTAAAACAAACACATTTGCCCCCTTTGTGGCAAATGTGCCCTAGTCCTAGAATGCTTAGATCCGGGCCTGCCAACAGAGTTCCTGGAAGCTTTGCATTTCATCTAACATGAGACAAATGCGTGTCATCTGCAATGAGACACGCCGGTGTCTTTAAGGGGACACTTTTGGTTTAAGATTGAATCTGCGGAAAATTGTTCCTTGTTATTCATTTCATGATGGGGATTGTCGGGGTGGCTGTCGGCGGCGATGACCGTAATCATGACGGCGCTAATGTCGACTGTGACAGTGATTATGATGAAGAAGGCAATAATGGTAATGACAATAGAGAGTAAGAGCATCAGAGAGGAGAGCTGCAGAGCGGAGTTCCTGATAGCTGTGGATAAAAATGAATAAAACATCCAATTTCTTCTGCAGAGTACATAGGAAAAAAAACACCTTTTCCAAACCTGTAATAGGGACAAATACTTCTCATGGTGTTCTACCTAATCTGAACCCTAAACCAAATGTTAAATGCATCACATTTGGTTTGCACATCAGCGAACAAGACAAGATATATTACAGCAGGGGTGTCAAACTGAAAGCCACACTGGAAAATGAGAATCACATCACGGGCCAGATGTTTAGTTTATCCACGTTTTTATTTGAGAGAAAAGTCAAACATCTTTGACCGTGTTATTATATGTCTTATAAAGTCTTCTCACACGAGAACATCGGAACAAACGTTGGGGAAAAAACTGCCAAAACAGGCTGGATAAAAGGCAAAAATGTTGAAAAAAGCGTCTGCAAAAGTGACAAAAACTTTAGAAAAAAAACTTTAAAAAACTAGGTTGTCCGAAACATTTTGTGAACCTAAGTTAATATGCGGCCCGGATCAAAATCTGCGATGGGCTGGATTTGGCCCGCGGGCCTCGAGCTTGACATGTGCATTACAGAAAGTTTTATACACTCTATATCTTTATATCAAATCCTCAGCCGTTTTCAGACCAAACTGTTCTGGCGACTCCCTGAGAGGGAGCAGGCTGTTACCATGAACCATTCGTACACAAAGCTACCAAAAGTAATATGTTGTTAATGTTTGTGTACAATGTGTTTGTGTTCACACATAACTATGACGATGTGTTTGTGTTCACACGTTATGCTGACGATGTGTTTGTGTTCACAAGTTATGCTGACGATGTGTTTGTGTATATATGTATAGTGGATGTATTCCACATATTTAGTCTGGATCAACAGAAGTACATTTCCAGGATAAAGCATGGAGCCGGATGTCAGGTTTGCCCCTCCTCTTCCTCTCTCTGTGTGTTGTCATTCAAACTTCGTTCTCTTCGGGAAACAACAACAACAAACTTCAGGCTAGCAAGCTACACGGTGAAAATGTCAAGTTTTGAAGAAAGATGGTGCAACAAGGCAGGCCTGCTTGACTTTTTATACTAATATTAAAAGTTAGTAAGGGGAGAGAGAGGGGAATGTCAAACCTTGGGCTGTTGCGTCGAGGAGTAAACCTCCATATATGGGTACGCGCTCTACCAGGTGAGCTACCCAGGCGCCCGTTTATCAACGTTTGGCCCCTTTTCCGATGTTTTTTTTCCCAATGTTTCTGTCGCTTTTGCAACCTTTTTCTATGACGGCTAAGGAACTTTTTAATCTGACTCTTTTAGGACTTTATGTGGACCAAACTGTAAGTGAGAAGACTTTATAAGACATACAATAATACGATGGAAGATATTTGACTTTTCTCTTGAATAAAAGCATGTTAATAAACTCTACATCGGGCCCGTGGTGTGATCCTCATTTTCCAGTGTGGCCTTTAGTGAAGTTGAGTTTGACCCCTCTAATATAAGTCAACATTTCAAAGATTAAGCGTCTGTTATTGATCGGTGATTCGAGATCAGAGAGAGAAGCCTCGTCATCCATAACAATGATTGCTCTGGTATCTGTTAGCTCACATTAACGTGACCTTGTTGCCGTGTTAACTCATTATTTCCCCTCCAAAGATGTGAGCTTGATGGAAAAGAAGCCTCTGATCATGTTTACTCTCTGCTAATCCTCTCAGGTCGGTGGACGGCCGAGAACAAGGTGCCACATGAGAGAGATTAACTCTTTCAGGTTGGGTATTGAGCTGCAGGCTCTACCAGGTGAGCTACCCAGGCGCCCCCATGTACATGTTTTTATTGTTTTTTGTTTGCGTGTTAATTGTAATTCTTCTCTTTTCCTCTTTGATTTCTTCCCTCTTCTCTTTCCATCTCCCTGTTTGTTTCTCATCCGCCTGCCTCCACCTCTTCTCCTTCTGACTGGGGATTTCAGTTCGGCCCCCGAGCAGTCATTTGGATTCCCATAAGGCCGTGCGGCATTAGGAGTGTCTTTGAAGCACCTCCCCCACCCGACCCTCTTGCCCGAATCTGGAAGGTCGTTATCCTCGTATTAAACACCGCTGTGGAGCCGCTGTGGCCTCGACGTGGTGACCAACCTTGACTCTTTGATTTAATATGCCGGCGCTCGATCGCACACACACAACACTTCCACGTGTGTTCCCTGAACGCATCCACATACACACACACACACACACACACACACACACAACACACACACACACACATAAACACACATAAACACACACACAGAACACTTCCACGTGTTCCCTGAACGCATCCACGCACACAGACATACACACAGCCACACACACACACAGAATGACACGCACACTCTTCAAAGTAAATTAGGTTCAACAGACTTAACACTTAACAGCTTCAAAGGAGAAGAGGATGATGTTTTGCATGAGACACACTTTTATCGAACTTCACAGTTTGATGTCTGTTCTTTTTCATTTTCTTCCTCTTCCAGATGTGAGGTGATGCCAGACACACACACATCCCAAGGTGATATCAAAATCACAATTAGATCAAAGTATTGGTACATTTTGGTCACAAGGATATCAAATGGCAAGTTTTAAATACAAATTTTGGATGATGCAACAAGACAGGACTGCTTGGTTCTTTGGGGGAATGATCCTAAAGATTTAATAAGAATATGTTTAGGGCATTTCCTCTCTAACTGGGACGTTTTGGGACCGATTGGGACACATGGAGATACAGGTGTAAGAGCCAATGAGGTTTAACCATGTATCAGCTAATTTAAATAGCTCACCTTACTGTATTGTGTCAACAGTTAATTTAATATTGTCTGTGGCGTTTTCTTTTACGGGGTGAAAATGTTCCACCAATGTTCTGGGTTGAAATAACCCAGAAATTAGTTGGTCACTTTTTAACCCAGGAGTTGGGTCAAAAATAACCCATTATGGGTTATTTTTGACCCAGGCATTTTTAGTGTGTAGGGTTAGGGTTCATGTGTTCATGACAGTGTCATGTCACTCTTATGTAGATACCTTCAAGTAAAGTGTAACCAACTATTATTTCCTCCTTCGAACTGCCAGCGCCACTAGCATTTGCCTATACTGCCACGGGCCAGCCCTGCTCCAGCGTACCCTTGATACATACCTGACTGGTATTTATGCTTATGTTTTTTATAATGTCACAATAAATGTAATGTTGAGAATCATTCATGTGCTTTTCCCCCGAGGTTCTAATCACCTGAGGCCATCTTTTAACACCCAGGCAGAAAGGATTAGGCTTTAAATGGATATGTTATAATAAATTGTTATAATTATAACTTCTGGTGTTAGATTTTAATGCTTCTGTGAGCTGCTCTGGACACATTCCAGGTATTTCACAAAGATATATTATGGAGCGAGTACTACACTAAATCTCATAATTAAGATATTATTTCCAGTGTTAATGCTCCACGCTTCCAACAGTACCCTGAGCCAGCTTTAATGTCTTCTGACTTTCATTTCTTTTAGCTGAACGTTTTGTTCCAATGTGTCCACCATTTCAACATCTACTGAAAACCTGACAAAGCAGATGGAATCTATCCGGATAAAGTTATCATTTATCTGACATTTATCTAACCTTTTCATTAAAAAAAAGTAACTCAAACCGATTATCGAAATAGTTTAAGGCAAAACACCAGGCTGCAGGTGAATAGGGCAACATTTTTAACTTACAGATATCATCATGCAACTTTACCAGTTGATTACTCACATGATTAGGAGAAAGAAAGAAAAGAAAGAAATGTATTGCAAGTTTAAATGTAATGTTATGTTTAAATATGCTAATTAGGCTATATCTAATTAAATATGCGTGAAATTGCATATATTTTGAAGCGAAGAAACTGACCATTGAACAAAACAAGGTTCAAAATCATTTTTTCATTATGTTGATATATTTAGGGCTGCAACTAACAATTATTTTAATAATCGATTAATCTGTCAATTATTTTTTCGATTAATCGATGAATTGGATAAAAAAAACAAAAAAGCATTAATTTACATCAACTCAATACATACATACTTGTTGTTTTAGTAAATAGTTGTGTAAAGGTAAGTAACCCAAATAGCAGATACAGACCAGACAGACACACACAGACAGACACGCAGAGACACACACACACACACTCACACTTATTTATAAAACTATTACCATCATTGTAGTAAGTGCAAGTTAAGTTCATTTATACACCACACACTAATATATTTGTCAACAATAACTGATATGGGACAAAGCACATAATATATACATGACAACAGATTGAAAAATGAATGGGCCAAAAAAGGCGAGAGAATTTAGTCTTGCAAACTGTACCCCCCCCTGCTTTATTACTGTTATTACCGAGCTAACGCTAGCCTGTCATGCTAGTCAGCTGGATAACGAGTAAACAGCAGCACCAGAAGAGCTACTGGAGGGACGGTACGTTCCTCCCTTCAGACCGGAACAGAAGTAGGATAGTGTAGTGACTTTACCCTGCTGTTGAACTCCCTTCCTCCTCATCAAGGACTCCAACATGTTTACGTTTTAGGTGCTGACTCATCACCGTGGTGCACCCGTGCCATGCCGTGTTGCTTTTGCTTATCTTGTAATTAACATGTTTTTGATTGATTTAGTGTGAAATGCTGCCACACCTTGGATGACTTGGGTCGTACTGATTTCTCTGCCTCCGCCGAGTGTTTCAGAACAACGTTACGGGTCTCTCCGGTCTCTCTCCGTATTTCCTCTACCCCCGCTCTGCTCTTTTTTCTTTTCTTTCGCTCCGCAATGCTCCACTCTGCGCTCAACTCAAATTGAGTGCCGTAATAGTTGCGCGACACAACAAATCGATAATGAAATTCGTTGCCAACTTTTTTAGTAATCGAATTTTATCGATTTTATCGATTCGTTGTTGCAGCCCTAGATATATTAAATTAAAAGACAATTCCAGAGGGGATTATGAAAATCTCCTTTTGTTACCCAGTAAATCAGAAAATACATCCAATAGCCTTAAAAAATGGATTTCTGCCCTATTTTTAGGGATAAAAGGTCATATAAATCAGGCCAAGAATGATATATCAACAAATCCCCCTGTAACAACCTTCAAAATATAGCTAGGAATATGACTGTAAAGTTTGGTGTAGGTGCTACAGAAGTAGAGATTCTTCACTCGGAGTGTGAGGAAAAACTCATTTTGAGAAAACGGTCTTTAATAGTTGACAACTAATCAATGAATCTTTGCAGCGCTATAAGTATGAGTATTGATGGCACATTGCTGATCCCTTCTGCAGCATGCCAAAGCTACGATAAGGGAAGATCAGAGGCTTAATGTTTGTGCTCCAGTGAGGAAATATTTCTACGTGTTGCCTGCAGCTCAATACCCAACCTGAAAGAGTTAATCTCTCTCATGTGGCACCTTGTTCTCGGCCGTCCACCGACCTGAGAGGATTAGCAGAGAGTAAACATGATCAGAGGCTTCTTTTCCATCAAGCTCACATCTTTGGAGGGGAGGTAACGAGCAACAAGGTCACGTTAATGTGAGCTAACAGATACCAGAGCAATCATTGTTATGGATGACGAGGCTTCTCTCTCGGATCTCGAATCACCGATCAATAACAGACGCTTAATCTTTGAAATGTTGACTTATATCAGAGGGGTCAAACTCAACTTCACTAAAGGCCACACTGGAAAATGAGGATCACACCACGGGCCGATGTAGAGTTTATTAACATGCTTTTATTCAAGAGAAAAGTCAAATATCTTCCATCGTATTATTGTATGTCTTATAAAGTCTTCTCACTTACAGTTTGGTCCACATAAAGTCCTAAAAAAGTCAGATTAAAAAGTTCCTAAACCGTGGCCGGGTTGGTTCAGTGGTAGACCGGCCGCACATATGCTGAGAGGTTTATGCTTCGACGCAGAGGTCCAGGGTTTGAATCTGACCTGTGACAATTTCCTGCGTGTCGTCCCCCTCTCTCTCTCTCCCTTCTCACCTAGCTGTCCTGTCAAAAAAATTATCCTAAAAAAAAAAAAAGTTACTTAGCCGTCATAGAAAAGAAATCGCCAAAGGTTGCAAAAGCGACTAAAACATTGGGGAAAAAACGTTGATAAACGGGCGCCTGGGTAGCTCACCTGGTAAAGCGCTCGCTCATATATGTAGAGGTTTACTCCTCGACGCAGCAACCCAAGGTTTGACTCTGACCTGCGGCCCTTTGCTGCATGTCAATTCCCACTCTCTCCCCCCTTTCACGTCTTCAGCTGTCCTGTTGAATAAAGGCCTAAAAATGAGCGGAAAAAAACTTTGTAAAATAGCTTTAAAAAAGGCGACAAAAAAGTGTCCAAACAAACCTTGAAAAAGGTGACAAAAACTCTGAAAAAAGCAGCAAAAACATTGTAAAGGAACAAAAACTTCTGAAAAAGCCCAGGGGTCTCATTTATAAAACTGTGCGTAGGATCCTTACTAAAAGTATACATTGCCCAAAAGCCCAAAATGGCGTACGCCGAAAAAAAGTCAGATTTATAAAACCGTGTGTACGCACACCTGTAAACAATGTTCCCTTTATAAATCACAGATTGACTACAAGTGTGCGTACGTGGCTCAGCCTCTTATCCCGCCCTGTGCACACCCATTTTTAGCCATAAATAGTCAATGTAAAGCACCTCGTGAATGCTGATCAGTATGTTAATGACCCTGGTAGTTGTTCTTCGTTACACCGAATCATGATGACTGGCGGAGAAAAAGCAAACAACCTCTCAGACGTTCAGGAATTGCTACAAATTGAATTATAATTTCGGCCTGTTGTCGCACAGCGTATGGAACCCTGATCTATAGACTACCTTTATTAATAAAATCTTCCAAAACAGCAGGCATTAAATAAGGCACTCTGGGACAGCTTTGATATACCAGACGTACATAATAAGATTTAACAGAACTATATATTATATCCAAACAAGCCCTAGTGATAAAGTTGAAGATTATATATAATATTTATTTAAAAAAAACACTTAGCTGTCTGCCATTTCCCTCTGGAAACAGCCGGTGGCCCCCAGCGTGGTTAGGACCTGTATTTGGACCGGGATGGCACAGTTCCGGCGTGATGCCCTCTCTACTGGATCCAATTCAGTACATAGATCCAAGAGCTCAGCTTTAGAAAATCTAAATCTTCATATTAGCCAGTCATCGTCATGGTCTCTTTTTCTCCTGATTCTTCCATTGGGGGTTAGTCCTCCTGTAGGGCCAGCAGTGCCATCATGCAGCATTACACAAGGGGTCACCGCAGTATTTATATGTTTATAACAATTTGTGACTGTTAACACCTTGCCAACACAGCATCAACTAGTGGTATCCCCACTCTGAGATACAATTTGAAGACGAAAGAAAGTGTAATAGGCAAAACTTTTCTTCATGCAGGTTTTTTCACAAACAGTATTAAAGTTCGGACTGATAACAAGGACATTAAGGGCCAGCTGTGGCTGAGTGGTAGAGGTTGGTGGTTCGATCCTTGGCCCTGCAGTCCCATGTCGAAGTGTCCTTGCCCAAGACACTGAACCCCGAGTTGCCCCCGATGCTGCGCATGTGTGTAAAAGTGTGTGAATGATTATCTGATAGTGTGTGAATGGTGAATGGTTCCTGTACAATGTTAAAGCGCTTTGAGTAGTCGTTGAGACTAGAAAAGTGCTAGATAAGAACAGTCCATTTACATTAAGGGTAACGAACGGCTGTATTTTCAGACTTTGACATTTGATGATATATGCACAGTTTTAAAGACAGATACACTGTGTTGTGCAGTTATCTAATGCTAGGGTATTTGATGCTATCCTGTATTCCATGCAGTCGGACCATCTCCTCCTCCTGCGCTCCGTAGCGGACAATGTGACGGCGAGACAGCGCTGATTAAATATTAAGAACTCATTTTTATTTAAGATTTGGAGGTGTTTATGGAACAGTTATCACTCAGTCCAAGCGCAAATCACACTGCTGGATTTAATCTTCATGGTAACGTGGATGATATGGAGGAAAAGAATGTACGTGAGGCATCAATACTAGAAAATATTAAGAGAAATCTTTTTCCCATTTACTCTCTGCAGTCTGACTTCACCACCTCACCATCTGCGTCGCCAATTCCTATTTTGTCTCCAAATTGTGCGTACGCATGGGTCAGAGTTTGCGTGGAGGACCGCACATTCTCCCATCAAGTTTGTTTTTTAGAAATCACAACCTTTGCGTGGGAAGTGTTTTTTGGCGTTTTGTGCGTACGCCATGTTTATAAATGAGACCCCTGTTCTGATAACTGGGGGGTTGTTGTGAAGGGGGTAAGCCAACTTCCACACAGCGTAGCTCCTATGGCACCATTTTGATGCTAACAAGCACTCACCCGCCATTAGCATCCCATTGACTCCCATTCATTTTGACGTCACTTTGACAGTGAATAACTTTACATCTGAAGCATTTAAAGACTCTATTTGTCCGTTGTTTATTTCTAAAGAAACACAACAATGTATAAAAGGCTCCATTACCTTGTAGCTCACGTTATGGCTCCGTAGCAGACGCTTTTATAAAAATAGGCTAACGATTGGGTCATAACCACGAGACTTACTGTCACACAGTAGAGGAATTACCGTATAGTACAGGAGAAGCTCACAGGCAGTTTGGACTTACATGAGCTGTTTAGGTTTAATTACTAATGTTAACTAGCATGTTAGTGATCAGTAATTAGCCTGTGTCTATGTTATCTCCTTACATATACCTACACTCTCCGTCTCTGTGAGATTGGGAATGATTGAGATTTCTCTCTCACAGCTACCAGAAGACTTCACACTTTCAGACAGGTTGATCACGTCACATCTACGTCTTCAAGCTCAGTTGGAGGCTGCTCAGTAACACTCAGCCAGCACCGGGAAAGAGACTTCTGATATCCTTCACTGGTCTCAGACCAGTGAAGGATATTAGACCAACAGACACGGGGTCTGTTGGTCCTTTAACTGTCTATGGTTGTTTTTTTATCTATGGTTGTTGGCAGTTATGTTCGTTGTCGGAGCACAGCTAATAATAATAATGCAGTTTGAAATGTAAATGAACAGAAATACAAATGTGAGTCAAGTTCTCAGTTCTACGGACAACTTCTGTTAAAAATATACAGTCCTACAACTGTTAACACAACCATGTTTCTGTGTACATCTCCACTCAGTGTTTTGTGTTGTGAGTCTGCGGCCTGGTCTGAGTAGCAGTGATGCAGAGGCTCACGTCACACTCTGTGTGTGGATTACCTCGACAGTATTTGGGCTCAGCTCAGCTCTGACCACCTCTCCCTGCCTGAGGGAAACCGAGGCAGCTGGGTAATCAGGGAGTTGTTTTGTGGTGAGAGAGCGCTCTCCGCTGGACGCTCGGGGAATGCTCTGTCTTTCTGTTTCTTTGTTTGATTAAATTTATTTTGAACATGTTCAAAATAAAAGTACATATGCATGCATATATACCTACTTACAGGCACATATACACACATATACACATACACACATACATATACACATACATATACACATGCATACACATGCACACACATACAAACATACATATACACATGCATGTATACCTACTTACAGGCACATATACACACATATACACATAGACACATACATATAAAAATGCATATATACCTACTTACAGGCACATATACACATACATATACACATGCATACCCATTTACACACATACACATGCAATAAAAAAAATGTATTGACATTTTAGCAGTTCAAGTCCAATGAATAGCTTGAAATGGTATTTATTGGTATATGGTATTATATTTTTATTAATAAGGGGAAAAAATCCACTAATTAACCCTGACAAGGCACACCTGTACATATTGTTACAATCTGTAAAGCTGGACTTAAGTTAACAGTTGTGGTTCTATATAGCATTAACTAGGGGGCATGTCTTTTGCGAACGGTCAATTCCCACAGGTGTTCCAACTTGTCTGGATTACTTACAACCCCCTCGGTTTGTATAAATGTATTGTTGGAACACACTGTGGTACCATACCCTCGTGAGCATTATATGAACAGTATTGTACTGCAGAAAGTAGTGTGTTGCTATAAAAATGGCGGGAAAAAGGCAATTAACAATGGAAGAGAGACAGACCATCATAATACTTAAGAATGTTGGTCTTTCCTACAGAGAAATTGCGAAGAAAGTCAAGGTGTCAGTGAGTACAGTATTCTTCACCATCAAAAGGCACTTAGAAACTGGGGGAGACTCTGACAGGAAGAGGTCTGGCAGACCCAAAGCCACAACAGAATCAGAAGACAAGTTTCTGAGAGTCAACAGCTTGCGTGATAGGCGGCTCACAGGACAACAGCTTCAAGAACAGCTTAATAGTGGTCGTAATAAGAAGTCTCAGTTTCAACTGGAAAGAGAAGACTTGGAGCTGCAGGTTTGATAGGTCCAGTTGCAGCAAGAAAGCCATTGGTAAGACGTCAGAATAAGAAAACGAGGCTTGCCTAGGCTAAGAAACCTCGTCAATGGACTACTGAAGACTGGAAGAAGGTGTTATGGACTGATGAATCAAAATTTGAAATCTTCGGTTCATCACGCAGGATTTTTGTACGCCGTCGAGTAGACGAAAGGATGGGTCCTCAGTGTGTGACATCAACTGTCAAACATGGAGGAGGAAGCGTGATGTCTGGGGCTGTTTTGCTGGATCCAGGGTCGGTGATTTGTATCAATCAATCAATCAAAATGTATTCATAGAACAGTTTAAAATCCAAAGGAGGACACAAAGTGCTTTACAGTAAAACAATAAATGAATACATGAAAGCCCTAAAATACAAAACTCACATGACCCATATAATACAAGTACAAACAAAATATCCATACAATGAACCAATACGACCAGTATAACCAAACATGAATTGTCAATTTCAGTTTTCAAAGGCCAAAGAATAAAGATGGGTTTTAAGAAGAAACTTAAAAATAGACAGTGAAGATGCCTGTCTAATGTGCAAAGGTAAATCATTCCAAAATTTAGCAGCTGCTACAGAAAAAGCACGGTCCCCTTTTTTGTTTTGGGCACAGTTAGGAGCAGTTGATCGGCTGACCTGAGAGAACGGGTGGGTCTACAGGGATGTAGCAGCTCAGAGATGTAAGGTGGGGCAAAGCCATTTTGGCCTTTAAAAGCAAATAAAAGAATCTTAAAATGGATCCTGTGATATATAGGCAGCCAATGCAGTGACGATAAAATGGGGGAAATATGCTCGTATTTACGTGTTCCAGTTAAAAGACGTGCAGCAGCGTTTTGCATCAGCTGGAGACGAGGAATAGAGGAACCACTGACCCCCACGTACAGTACATTACAGTAATCCAGCCGAGTGGTGACAAAGGCGTGGATTACTGTCTCAAAGTGCTGCCTAGAAAGGAATGACTTTATTTTGGCCAATTGCCTCAAATGAAAAAAACTTGTTTTAACTACTGACCTAATCTGTCTGTCAAGCTTAAGATTGGGGTCAATTTGAACCCCTAAGTTAGTGACAGTTGGCTTAATATATTGACTCAAGGAACCCAAATGAGCACCAGGGGCCCCAGCGGTGCCACCAAAAAACATCACTTCTGTCTTACTTTCATTAAAACTTTGAAGAATCTAAAATATAAGACATGTTTTCAGTTATTTCACACTTTTTTGTTAAGTACATAATTCCATATGTGTTCATTCATAGTTTTGATGCCTTCAGTGAGAATCTACAATGTAAATAGTCATGAAAATAAAGGAAATGCATTGAATGAGAAGGTGTGTCCAAACTTTTGGCCTGTACTGTACACACATACATATACACATACACACATACATATACACATGCATACACATGCATACACATGTACATATACAGATGCATATATACCTACTTACAGGCACATATACACATACATAACCATATAAATATACACATGCATACACACATACATATACACATGCATACACATGCATACACATGTACATATACAGATGCATATATACATACTTACAGGCACATATACACATGCATGCCCATTTACACATGCATACCCATATACACATGCATACACACATTCTCATGCATACCCATATACACATGCATACACACATACACATGCATACACACATACACACATACTCATGCATACCCATATACACATGCATACACACATACACATGCATACACACATACACACATACTCATGCATACCCATATACACATGCATACCCATGTACTTCGGTAAGTGTAAGCCACCTTTGGAAAAAGGTCCTTTCTCTGACTTTTTGACTTTCTCTGTGCTCTGTTCTCTGCTGAACCATGGATACCTTCAAAGTATTCTGCATTTTCTGTGCACTTCTCTCATCTTTCTCAGTACCTCGCGTTTCTCCATGTGCAATTAAATAATATGACCTTGCTTGTTTACCCAGCAGCAAAACAGACAACGTCCATTCACATGACAGAGACTCTGTCTCTTTAATGATATTAAGGACTTTTGGGTTAATGCCTGACAGACTCTCTGTCACTCCGACACTGCTGACATGTTTTATTATGAGAATGCTCATTAAAATCATTGCATTACCCAACAAACTGCATACAAATGTTTTGTTAAAACAACAATACTGTAGTGCCTCAGCTGTTCTCTGTCATGTCTTGATTATATCACTGCTTATGATTTCTGGTAATGGTCATGTCCATCCTGGCCCCTATTCTGGTTTTTGCTTTCCCTGAGGGTCGCGTGGCCTCAAATAACATATGTTTTGTTGATTTTTGAAACCGCAAAAACCTTGGATTCTTGCATGTAAACGTAAGAAGCATATTACCCAAACTGGACCAGCTTAAAGTATTGGTTGAGAGTTCTAACCCTGAAGTTTTAGTGATCACTGAGACATGGCTGCATAACTCTATTCCCTACCCTGAGCTGAATTCATCTGGTTACAACCTGTTTTGGCAGGATAGGTCATCTAAGGGGGGTGTAGTATAGTCCTGGCGAAGTCTATACCCAAACAGTACAATCTTCTTCTTCTTAAAGTGATGCTTCGGAGTAATTTCACCCTCGGGTCCTTTGCACCATCACCTCGAGCCAAACACCCCCCCATAAGGAAAAAATTCCAACACGGCCCCTTAAGACGGTTCCGAGACACACGGGAAGAACGGGACGGAAAAGAAGAAAGCGACTTTAGGAAACTTTACATGCGGGACACAATCCCCGGTCTCCTGGGTGAAAGTCCTGTGTTTGACCCCCCAACCAACCTCCTTACACGGAATTTTGGCCTTACATAGTACTCGCTACCGTAGTCGCTCTTAATGCTACGTCGTCATCTTCTCGTTGACTTTACATTGGCCAAATGATGGAAGCAAGACACGATTCAGACAAACAGAAACAGCAAACAGAAGTCAAAAGGAAGAAAGGGAAAAAAATAAACGTCTCAGACAAGGACAAATCATACGTACATTCCAAAAATGATATAACAAATGAAGGTCATTTTGCTCACTTTTTATTCTACATCTAAATGTGTGGAACCAGATATGTATTAATAAAGTTCTACCAGCTTTAGACAACAGAGGGCAGCAAAACACTTCTGACTGATTAAAGCTTCTCTCTCTTCATTTGTGTCTCTTCAACTATCTATCTATCTATCTATCTATCTATCTATCTATAATCCATCTACCTATCTATCTATCTATCTATCTATCTATCTATCTATCTATCTATCTATCTATCTATCTATAATCCATCTACCTATCTATCTATCTATCTATCTATCTATCTATCTATCTATCTATCTATCTATCTATAATCCATCTACCTATCTATCTATCTATCTATCATCCATCTATCTATCTATCTATCTATCTATCATCCATCTATCTATCTATCTATCTATCTATCTATCTATCTATCTATCATCCATCTATCTATCTATCTATCTATCTATCTATCTATCTATCTATCTATCTATCTATCTATCTATCTATCATCCATCTATCTATCTTTCGATCTATCTATCTATCTATCTATCTATCTATCTATCTATCTATCTATCTATCTATCTATCTATCAGCCCAAAATGCTTCACAGAACAAAATTAAAAACACAGATGAAAAAAGGTTAAGCAAGATTAAAAATTAAAACTTAAAAAAAGATGAAAATGAACAAGTAAAACCGACAGAATAAAATAAACACCAAAGTAAAAAAATGAAGAGTTTTGTGTGTGTGTGTGTGTGTGTGTGTGTGTGTGTGTGTGCATGTGTGCATGTTTGTGTGTGTGTGTTAGGAAAGTTGTTGGACAGTTGTGCAAGTGTGTGAGTGTAAGCTATAGAGCAATTGGGAAAAGGTAATAAAAAGCAAGCGATGAACAACAAAATAGTTACGCAAAATAATATCTGAAATAATGGTGTAGATAAGTCAATACATAGAATGCATTCATTATATCTAAAGACAGACACATGTCACCTCTGTATCTCCTTGCACCTTTTGTCAGCATAGTTATAATGGGAGCATTCCTCTGTGTGTGTGTGTGTGTGTGTGTGTGTGTGTGTGTGTGTGTGTGTGTGTGTGTGTGTGTGTCTGTCTGTCTGTCACCTGTTTAGCCATTTCTTTCCTCCCTCTTTAGGGCCTCTTCAATGTGTCACTGGTCCTCATCACTCTGCTCCTAATATAACTATGATAACAATAGCAGGACTCACAAACACACACACACACACACACACACACACACACACACACACACACACACACACACACACACACACACACACGTTGATGGACACACAGCAGGGACGGCTACTGGGTTTTGGTGAAAATTAAGCCTCGACACAGGGCGACCTTCCTACATATGGCATTTCTATTGGTTAAAAAAAAAAAATTCTCAGCCTTTTTGGAAGAATATATTTACTTTTTTGTCAGATGTCAGATTGTGCAGCGACAGTGGAGCCAGATACGCTGATAAGTGGAAAAGAGCAGGCTGTTTGCCACCTCTATGCCGTGGTTTAGAGAAACAAGCACTTAACACTTGGAAGAGTTCAAGTCAAGTCAAGTGGGTTTTATTGTCATTTTAACCATATACAGTACATGTATACAGTATACAGTGAGGCGAAACAACGTCTCACCGTGGATCAAGTGGGGTTACACGCTGAGCACGCTGTTACATTTAAAATATATAAAAAAGACATTTATGAAAGGCTACATTTAGTGCACACACATTATAGATTATACATAAAGTGCAATTACTACTTAAAGTAGAGCATTTAAGACAGGAAAGACAACAGACAACAGAGGACAGGGCATAAGTAGACTTATAACAGAGTACTGATCGTTATGAGTTTGGTTCACCGTGAGGTGGAGGTAGAATATATAGAATTTAGCAGCAGAGAAAAAGTGCAGGAGTGCATTTCAGTTCAGTGTGAAAAATGTGCATCATTGTTGCAGTTGCAGTAAAAAAACACGTTCATTTGCTGAAGTTTGGCATCCGATTAAAGGGTAATATCGTGTGTGTGTGTGTGTGTGTGTGTGTGTGTTTTTTAACCTGGACCCTGCTTCCCCATGCAGTGGTGTCCAAGTGACTGATGGGAATGCCAATCTTTGAAGTCGGCCTACTGATGTAACGGTAGTTAAGTCCAGCTAAGATGATTAGACCATTAATAATACACAAACTGGTTGGATCTTTTCCACTTTCTTCACTGGGGGGACTGTTCTTTACTTTTAATACTTTAACTACATTCTCCTAATGATACTTACAGACTTTTACTGGAGTAACATTTTCAATGCAGTACTTTAACTGGTAACCGAGTAGTGTGGTATTAGATAGATACAGTAGACAGATAGATAGAGAAATAGATAGATACTTTATTCATCCCGAGGGAAATTTTAGGCATACAGTAGCTTAGACCAGTGGTTCTCAAATTGGGGTACGTGTACCCCAAGGGGTACTTTGGAGGACTTCTGGGGCTACGTGAGCAGCAACTTTGTCGCTGTTTTTGAAGTTTGTCATTTTTTGTACGTTTTTGTTGTTTTTTGTCACTATTTTCAACCTATTCTTTCCTTTCTTCCTTCCTGCCTTCCATTCTCCCTCGATCCTTCTTTCCTTCCTTCCTTTTTTCTACTGTTTTTTTTCTTCAAGTTTGTCAAAGTTTTTGTCACTTTTTCCAAGAAACAATTCCGCCTTTTTCAAGGTTTTTCGCTTTTTACAAAGTTGTTTTTGTCGCTGTTTTTTTAAGTTTTTTATACTATTTTCCACCTATTCTACTTACTTTTTCCAAGTGTTTATGTTTTTGTTTAAAGGTTTTTGTTGCCTTTTTCCATCAGCATTTAAATGTTTTTTCAGTTCCATGGCTGTTGTTTGGTAAATCTATCGCTGGTCAGGGGGTACTTGGCTTAAAAACACAATTCAAATGGGGGGGTACATTATTGAAAAAAGTTTGAGAACCCCTGGCTTAGACAACAAACACACATAGGCCTATATCTCACATACAAAAATCACTCACAGAAATGTAGAGAGTTAACAATTTGTGAAGTGATTACAAAGGTCTGGTATGGACTGACCCATGTGATGCAAATGTAGTATTAGTAGCCTACTTATAGTGAAGTAAAGGATCTGAATACTTCTTCCAGCGCTGCACTGGATATACATCTATGGAGCCACTGCCTCATGGTTTGTAATAATGAACCCAGAAGTGTGACAGTAGATCTCTTTTTTCCTTCCTTCTTCCTCCCTGTAGATGGCAGCAGAGAGACAGTGAAGTCTGGCAGTTTCACTTTGACTACATGGAAATGGGCATCACTAATCTCAGCGTATCACACCACGCTCAAACTGCCCTCCTATAGCTGCTGTGTCACGTGTCATGCTTCAGTCCCACGAGTCTATTTCATGTGTGGCTTTTTATTTTTCTTCCATTAAAAAAAATAAATCTATCTTTCCATTTTGAAATGTTCATTTCCACCCAAAAAAAACAACAAGAAAAACGGCCTCCAATCAAACGCTGTCCCATCCTGCGCTGCCTTATTTCCTGTGACAATCAGCCCCGCTGTTTCTAATTGGATGGGGAAGCACCCGTCCCCCCCCCCTCCTGCTCTGCTCTCCGGTTTATTGTCACTGGCAGTCGGATTATTCCCTCACAGAAGCAGCTCGCTCCCTCTCATCCTCATCCTCCTCCTCCTTTCTCTCTCTCTCTCTCTCCGTCTCTGACAATGCGGGAAACCAACTAAGGATTTATCGTTTCTGCGTTGTTTCTTCCTCCTGCTCTTCTTCTCCTCTCCGGTAAGACCGTTAGCCTAATCTCTGCTATCCGCTTCTTTCGAAATGTGTTTGTGCAGAGAGATAACGTGTGTGTGTGTGTGTGTGTGTGTGTGTGTGTGTGTGTGTGTGTGTGTGTGTGTGTGCTGCGTGCTTTCAGCCATGTGTGCGTCACATGAAGCGCAGGAGTTGAGAGCGGAGACAGTTGGCTGTCATTAGCATGAGCTGGTCGTGTCGCTGTCACTGACTTTAACTTCAAACAACTGAGCCCTGCGTGTGTGTGTGTGTGTGTGTGTGTGTGTGTGTGTGCACGCGTGCGCGTGTGCGTGCCCGCGTGGCTTTGATGTGTGTTGACATCACGGGCTCCGTTAGTGTTCATACAATGACTGAAGGATGCTAATTAAAGGTCGCGCCGCGTGCGCTGTGATTAAGCTAACCATGTCTTTTAGAAACAGTGTGCAGCTGTGTGTGTGTGTGTGTGTGTGTGTGTGTGTGTGTGTTCAGTCCTCAGCAATGTTAGGAAGGTTACTTTGGAAGTGTAATAGGTTACACTGTCCGAAAATGTAATACTAGAACTATGTCAATTTCTTTGTCAAAGTAGGCCAGTGGCGGTTTTAGGGGGGTGATAGGGTGGCCAATGCCCCTGTAATATTATCAGTCCCTCCAGAAAAACACGATTATGTGATTGCATAATTCAATGCACAATCATACTATATCTTACCAGAAAGTTGAAAAATGTTGTGTTTACTTCACACATAGACAGTATATTATGGAGCAGCAGACTCTGTGTCTCTGGTCTGAGACCAGTGGAGGATATCAGAAGTCTCTTTCCCGGTGCTGGCTGAGTGTTACTGAGCAGCCTCCAACTGAGCTTGAAGACATAGATGTGACGTGATCAACGTGTCTGAAAGTGTGAAGTCTTCTGGTAGCTGTGCTGAGAGAAATCTCAATCATTCCCAATCTTACAGAGACGGAGAGTGTAGGTATATGTAAGGAGATAACATAGACACAGGCTAATTACTGATCACTAACATGCTAGTTAACATTAGTAATTACTGATCACTAACATGATAGTTAACATTAGTAATTAAACTTAAACAGCTCATGTAAGTCGAAACTGCCTGTGAGCTTCTCCTGTACTATACGGTAATTCCTCTACTATGTGACCCAATCGTTAGCCTATTTTTATAAAAACGTCTGCTTCAGATGTAAAGTTATTCGCTGTCAAAATGACGTCAAAATGAATGGGAGTCAATGGGATGCTAACAGGAGGTGATGGCTTTGTAGCATCAAAATGGCGCGATAGGTGGTTCGAGTTCTGAAGCGAAGCTTACCCCCTTGACTTCACACAGGAGCAGCCATTTTCTCCTGTTGCCATGGGAACGTTATGAAGTGACGTAATTATGCGACGTGAACATCATCGAAAAGCAGGGTGTTGGGGAGGTGGGGGAATCACTTTTTTTCGCTTTTTCATCAAACCGCAGGTTCACGCAATTCCATCTAATAAAATTGCATAAATATCCCGCATATTCCATCGCATTTTTTAAGAAAAACGTGCCGCATAATCAAGGATTTTTGCCCGCAACAATCACAAAAGAACTCCGCCTTTTTCTGGAAGGACTAGCCTATATTATACTGCTTTCCAGACACAAGTTTTAGTCCGTGACTTACGACTTGAAGTCACGACTCACGACTTGGTAGCTTTCCAGGCAAAGTCTCGCATGAAAGTCGGTTTAGTTACGTTTATGTAACGACGATAAAAATAATGACGTTTGGCACACCGTCAAAGCGGGCTAGCTAAACATTGTGCTGTTGGCGGGGTTCAGGTTAGGCTACCTAACGTTCGCCAGTAAAGTAATTACGCACACTGTAATCAAAAAAATACACATACGATTGTGTACTACTACAGGTTATGTTGATTAAATGAAGCCCAAAATATGTTGCCGACTAGAAACTTCATTTAATCAACATAACCTGTAGTAGTACACAATCGTATGTGTATTTTTTTTATTACAGTGTGCGTAATTACTTTACGTTGCCTATTTATGTCTATTTATTTCTATTTCTCACCATTAATATGTATTTTGTTTATCTGGGAAGCAGGAGTCGGGAATGACGTCACACCCCAGTTGCATTCCATTAAAACAAGTCATATTTTTTATTGTGGGGTTATTAGTAGGGGTGTGCCAAAAAAACGATTCACAGAAGAATCTAGATTCTCATTTGCAACGATTCAGAATCGATCTGAAATGTCCAAGAATCTATTTAATAAATAAATAAAATCAGCTGTCTGTTCGCCTCCATTTTTGTAACTAGCCTATACGGGACGTCCGGACGTCACCACGCAGCCGGTTTATGAACGTGAGCGGCAAATCACTAAAACAAACAACCAAACAAATTATGGATGAGAGGGAGATCCAACCAGCCCCGTCTTCACTTAAAGCTAAAGTTTGGCGTCATTTCGGTTTTTACCGAATGCCTGGAAGCACTGCGCTGGACATGACACACACAGTGTGCAAGCTTTGCAAAACGAAGACCCAGTACTTCGGCAGCACAACAAATGCGCGGGCTCATGTTACCAGGCAGCGACACGGAGCAGAGTCAGCCGCCAGCTGCAGACCAACGCACACTGCAGTGCTTCACGAAACTTCCTGCCAACTCCGAGAGGGCAAAATAAATAACTCGGTCTATCGCCTGCTTCATGGCCAAAGACCTAAGGCCTTAGTGTGGTGGAGAACCAGGGGTTCGTCTGCATGTTACAGACAGCGGAGCCGAGGTACGCACTAGCGTTGCAGCTGAGAGAGTTTTCTCCACCGCTGGAGATATAGTAGAGCTTAGATCGGGCCCAAAAAATTAACCCCGACCCAGCCCGAGCCCGTGCACGTTGTGTCCGAGCCCGGCCCGGCCCGACACATTAACTGGAATTATGAGCCCGATTTCAACCCAACACTTTTTTTAATCCGTGGGCCGTTATAACTGACGTTCTCAACTACAATTCAGAGTTGTTTGAACTGCAGAAATCTGTTTAAAATTATCTTAATGAATAATGCAACAAGAGCGAAGCATGTAAACTGCGCTGTTTGTGGCAGAGAACCTAAACTCTAAGATATAGTGACAGCACAGCGAAGCAGTCTCACTCCTGCACATGTTGATCAGCTTCTTTTCCTGCAAAAGAACCTGAATGTTGCATCTGCAAATGGACAGTAACCTTGGACACAGTTCATGTCCAGATTTTTTCATGATTTGTTGAAAATCATATAATCAGTTGCACAGTTTACAGTTCTATTGTTGCAAGAGACACTGTCATGAACATTTAGCTTAGGGGTACTATTTTTCATTTTGAAAGAAGCATTTTATTTTCATAACTTGTTATATTTATTTTTCTGTCTTCACCGGTGGTGTTACATGATATTTGTGGTAAACTGCAACTTTCCTGGGAAATGCATCTATTTTCATGCATTTTGTTCCAACTTATTTTATAGCTAGCTACTAATGAGTAGCAATTGAGAACCAGAAAATGTTTTTGATAAAAGGCACCTCCCTGAGAATTGAACTTAAAATGTGAAAAAGACACTTTAATGTCTCCGTTTGTCATTCTGTATAGCAAAGCAGATGAGAGTAGATCATGATCAGAAACCCGATTAGAAATCATTATGGATAAAATCGAATCGTTTTGTATCAAAAATCTTTTTGAATCGAAAATTGATTTTGAATCGAATCGTGGCCTCAAGAATCGGAATCAAATTGAATCGTGAGATGGTAAAAGATTCCCACCCCTAGTTATTAGCTCTAGCCAAGTTAGCCATTTTTAGCAATACCAGTTGATAACAACGCATTATTTTTGTGTGTGCATACAAACGTAGCCAAGCGTAGCCACATGTCCGCAGTTAGGGTTTTGTCGTTGACATCATAGTAAACTGAATAATTTTGGTTTTTTTTAAACACAGTCCTCCTTAAACACGGAGGAGATTCTTTTTCAAAATTAGAATTGGAAATTTAATTACCGCTCATTTTCTCACTCGAGTAACTCAAACCCCACTTGAGGTCAGGGCTCCCCGGACCCCCCCCCCCCCTCCCACCACTCCCATAAAATAAGCCCCTAAAATTTGGGTGGCATATGGCTCAGCGTTCCCCGAGGCGCACAGATGTTCAGCCGCTACATCAGCAGCGTAGTTTGGAGGCAGAAGACACTCAAACTAGAGTGTGTGTGTGTGTGTGTGTGTGTGTGTCTCTCTCTGTAATTGGTAAGGTCTGATCGCCTCGTGTTCTCACTGGAGGGCTATAATACTCAGCTGAAGGTAATCCTGTGCCGAAGAAAGAGGAAGAGTAATCCTGCGATGTATTTTATGCAAATGTCCGACCCTGTAGGAGAAATGATAACAACCCGACAGGGCTCTTCAGGTGATTTTAATAGGAAGCATAATGTCTTTGTATGTGTGAGTGGCAGCCACTTTGACTCAGGACAGCAGACCCGAACGGAACGTGCAGATTTTTGTTGGACAGTTTTCAGCAGTGATTCTGAATGGAAAATGGTTTAGCGTAGCCTACTGTTTCTCTTGTCAGGGTGAAGATGTGTTAACATTCTGAGTTTATTTTTTATATACTTTTAAATTGGTTGTAAATCTGCGTTTGGCCCTGCCGATCATGCCTTCATTGATTGGTTTTTAGAGGCCTACAGAAGTCCAACTATTAGACAAAAAACAGTCAAGTGAATATTTCCTATTTTTTAGTCACTCCTCTGTGACAGCAAACTGAATGTCCTTCCTTCTTTATTCTTTCCTTCTAGCCTTCCCCTCTTCCTTCCCTCTTTTTTTTGCATACTTGCCTCCTTCCTTTCATCCCTCCTTTTCTTTCCTTCCCTACCTCCTCCCTACGTACGTAATTTCTTCTTTCCCTCCCTCCTTACGTACATACTTAAAAACAAAAGATTATTGATTAATCGGTTTGAGTCTTTCGTCTGTGACCGTAAATTGAATATCTGCTTTCTGTCATCGTCCCTTCCTCCTTTCCTACGTTCTTCCTTTCTTCCGTCCTCTTTCCTCCTTTACTTTCCTCCTTATCCTTCCTTCCCTTTTCTTTGCATCCCTACGTACTTCATTTCTTCTTTCCCTCCCTACATACTTACTTAAAAACCTACATGGAGTCCAGAGCTGCAAAGATGAATCGATAAGTTACCAACTATTAAAATAATCTCCAACTATTTTGATAATCCATGATTAGTTTGAGACAGTGAAACTACTCTGATGTCAGCTTGTTAAATGTGAATATTGTTCTAGTTTCTTCTCTCCTCTGGGACAGTAAGCTGAAGATCTTTGAGTTGGGGACAACACAAGACAATTGAAGACGTCATCTTGGGACTTTGGGAAACACTGATCAACATTTTTCATCATTATCTGACGTTTTAGAGACCAAACAACTCATCCATTCATCCAGGAAATAATCCACATAAAATAACATAAAATAACTGTAAAGTAAAACAGGGGAAAAATGTGACAGAAATCAGACTTTAAGCCTGCAACCTCATCTTATTTCAATGTTACGCTGTGTGTGTGTGTGTGTGTTAGGGGTGGGGGAAAAAATGGATACAGCATAGTATCGCAATATTTTCCGTGGCAATACTGTATCGATACACAGACGCCAAGTATGGATCTTTTATGATATATGTGTTGGTCAGTTTGTCTGCTTTACAATCCCATTTTGCAGCAATACAATTGAAGTGAGATGAACAAACAGAGACATGTATCTTTTTAGATAAAACAGATGTTGACAAAGTTTCCTTTTGGGGACATAATTTGAAATTGGGAAAAGGTAATGAATTGCAATATGTCGCAGAATATGTTTAACATCGCAATAATATTGTATCGTGACATAAGTATTGTGATGATATTGTATCGGTAGGCGTCTGGTGATTCCGTGTGTGTGTGTGTGTGTGTGTGTGTGTGTGTGTGTGTGTCGGGGTGGTTGACTGTATGTGTTTCTAACAAGCCGTGTCTGCAGCCCCTTGACTCCATCGTTATCCCAGCAGCCACTGGTGCATTCCTCGATGCTACAACAACAACAGGCCATAGGCGCTGGACTCTCTCGCCGTGCCGCTGTTTGCTTGCCCTATAAATAGCCACATTACTTTGAAATGTAAGTATGCTTCCTAAAATCCCCACCCCCCTCACTCCGAGCGCTGCCCCCCACACACACACACACACACACACACACACACACACACAGAGCCCAGATTAAACTCTCCTTTTTTAAGCTCATCTCTGAGAACGGAGGCCGTTTGATGTGGCTGGTTGATATGCAGCCTGTGATGTTCGCTGACTGACTTGAGTGCTGCACATCTCGAAACATCCTTGTTTCCACTTGAGTATTGCATATAGATTAATAAAGCACGCAGTGCACGTCATGATGGATGTAGAACACGGTTTCCTCTTTACAAATGTGTCCTATTATTATGCAAAGGGTTGGGTTTAGGCCCCCTTTAAACGACACCGCTCGCAGGTGAAAACGACAAGATATGTTGTCAGATGTGCCTTTCGTTTAGACGGCGACGACGGTGTTTTTGGGGCTTAAAATCGCAAAAAAAGTGAAACCACCCTCCAGAGTGGAAATCTCAAAAACGCTCCGTTTAAAGGGTAGTGCTCCGATCTGCTCACGGTGGCTCTTGTCGCGTACGCGTCACATTGTCAACCAATGGAAAGCAGGTCCGTCACACATTACGCCCATATAAGGCATCCGAGGGAGAACAAAGATTGTTTATTGTGAGGAGAGATCACTCGAAATCAGAATAGTAAGAGGCGTGCCGACTTGGTGGTGATGATTGTCTGGCAGCGCTTCACACTACCACCTAGCCGCCTGGCGTGCCTACTACATCACATTTCACACACTTTTGCGTCGCCATATGCACGCAGATTCCCCATTCACAAGGTTCCCGGTTCGATATCCATCAGGTTAGGTACATTTCACTTACAATAGCAGTTTAGCTTGGATATAAAAAGAGATTCTCAGAACTTTATGATGTTAAGTTGCACAAGCGAGAAGCAACCCTCAAACATTTCATATTAGATCATTGCATCCCTAGTGCGTATTATGCATTAGTCGTTTAACAGGAAATCAATCGGCAATAATTAATTAACCATTTCAGTCTTTTTTTTTTGTTAACCCTCGTGTTATCTTCCCGTCAACCATGCAACTTTGTGTTTTTCTGGGTTGAAATTTCAACATTTTGTTCTTTTTCTACACTTTTCTCAACGTTTTTGTCGATTTTTATTCCATTTTTTTTTGTCGCTCTCCAATTTTTTCATCACTTTTTCCATCCATCCATCCATCCATCTTCGTCCGCTTATCCGGTGTCGGGTCGCGGGGGGAGCAGCTCCAGCAGGGGACCCCAAACTTCCCTTTCCCGAGCAACATTAACCAGCTCCGACTGGGGGATCCCGAGGCGTTCCCAGGCCAGGTTGGAGATATAATCCCTCCACCTAGTCCTGGGTCTTCCCCGAGGCCTCCTCCCAGCTGGACGTGCCTGGAACACCTCCCTAG
Source organism: Perca flavescens (assembly GCF_004354835.1). Classification (NCBI taxonomy): domain Eukaryota; kingdom Metazoa; phylum Chordata; class Actinopteri; order Perciformes; family Percidae; genus Perca; species Perca flavescens. Next base: position 1,975,586 of record NC_041334.1, read on the forward strand.
GGAGGCGCCCAGGGGGCATCCTTACCAGATGCCCGAACCACCTCAACTGGCTCCTTTCGACGCAAAGGAGCAGCGGCTCTCTCCGAGCTCCTCACGGATGACTGAGCTTCTCACCCCTATCTCTAAGGGAGACGCCAGCCACCCTCCTGAGGAAACCCATTTCGCCGCTTGTACCCTGGATCTCGTTCTTTCGGTCATGACCCAGCCTTCATGACCATAGGTGAGGGTAGGAACGAAAACTGACCGGTAGATCGAGAGCTTTGCCTTCTGGCTCAGCTCTCTTTTCGTCACAACGGTGCGATAGATTGAATGCAATACCGCACCCGCTGCGCCGATTCTCCGACCAATCTCCCGCTCCATTGTCCCCTCACTCGCGAACAAAACCCCAAGGTACTTGAACTCCTTCACTTGGGGTAAGGACTCATTCCCTACCTGGAGAAGGCATTCCATCGGTTTCCTGCTGAGAACCATGGCCTCCGATTTAGAGGTGCTGATCCTCATCCCAACCGCTTCACACTCGGTTGCGAACCGATCCAGTGAGTGCTGAAGGTCGCAGGCCGATGATGCCATCAGGACCACATCATCTGCAAAGAGCAGCGATGAGATCCCCAGCCCACCAAACTGCAACCCCTCCCCACCCCGACTACGCCTCGATATCCTGTCCATAAATATTACAAACAGGATTGGTGACAAAGCGCAGCCCTGGCGGAGGCCAACCCTCACCTGAAACGAGTCCGACTTACTACCGAGAACCCGGACACAGCTCTCACTTTGGTCATACAGAGATTGGATGGCCCTGAGTAGAGACCCCTCACCCCATACTCCCGCAGCACCTCCCACAGTATCTCCCGGGGACCCGGTCATACGCCTTCTCCAAATCCACAAAACACATGTAGACCGGTTGGGCATACTCCCAGGCTCCCTCCAGGATCCTTGCGAGAGTGAAGAGCTGGTCCGTTGTTCCACGACCAGGACGGAATCCGCATTGTTCCTCCTCAACCCGAGGTTCGACTATCGGCCGAACCCTCCTTTCCAGCACCTTGGAGTAGACTTTACCAGGGAGGCTGAGAAGTGTGATACCCCTATAATTGGCACACACCCTCTGGTCCCCCTTTTTAAAGAGGAACCACCACCCCAGTCTGCCACCCTTTGGCACCGTCCCCAGACTTCCACGCAATGTTGAAGAGGCGTGTCAACCAGGACAACCCCTCCACACCCAGAGCCTTGAGCATTTCTGGACGGATCTCATCAATCCCGGGGGCTTTGCCACTGTGTAGTTGTTTGACTACATCAGTGACTTCCGCCTGGGAAATCGACGACAATCCCCGTTATCCTCCAGCTCTGCCTCTAACATAGAGGGCGATTAGTCGGATTCAGGAGTTCCTCAAAGTGCTCCCTCCACCGCCCTATTACCTCCTCAGTGGAGGTCAACAGTGTCCCATCCTTACTGTACACAGCTTGGATGGTTCCCCTTCCCCCTCCTGAGGTGGCGAACAGTTTTCCAGAAACACTTTGGTGCCGACCGAAAGTCCTTCTCCATGTCTTCTCCAAACTTCTCCCACACCCGCTGCTTTGCCTCTTTCACGGCAGAGGCTGCAGCCCTTCGGGCCCTTCGGTACCCTGCAACTGCCTCCGGAGTCCTCCGAGATAACATATCCCGGAAGGACTCCTTCTTCAGTCGGACGGCTTCCCTGACCACTGGTGTCCACCACGGTGTTCGTGGGTTACCGCCCCTTGAGGCACCTAAGATCCTAAGACCACAGCTCCTCGCCGCAGCTTCAGCAATGGAAACTTTGAACATTGTCCACTCGGGTTCAATGCCCCCAGCCTCCACAGGGATGCACGAAAAGCTCCGCCGGAGGTGTGAGTTGAAAGTCTGTCGGACAGGGGCCTCCTCCAGACGTTCCCAATTTACCCGCACTACACGTTTTGGCTTACCAGGTCTGTCCAGAGTCTTCCCCCACCCCCTGACCCAACTCACCACCAGATGGTGATCGGTTGACAGCTCTGCCCCTCTCTTCACCCGAGTGTCCAAAACATCACTTTTTTGGCGATTTTTAATTATGTTTTTGTCGCATTTTCTGATGTATTTTTTTCTCACTTTTTTTTAACAAGTTTTTTTTCCCTTTGGTGATGTTTTTATTTTTGGTCACTTTTCCTGATTTTTCACTTTTTTCAGCGTTTAAAAAAAAATAATGTTTTTGTCGTTTTTTTTCCTGCGTTTTTGTCACTTTTTCCACGTTCCAACGTTCTTTTGTCATAGTTCTGATATAGAAAGTTTTAACACAATCGGTAACATAGATATCAACTTACAATAAGCAACTAAAGTAGGACTTGACAATTATTATTACTGAGCTCTTCCAGACATTTAAAATGAACTATATATAGAGTGTGAATTTCAAAACAAAGGCACACCTTATCGATATTGTCACTCTGCGTCGATGATATTGGATTGTTGATGATTGAATCGATGTATCGGTCCAGGTCCATGTATCGTTCCACCCCTAACGTTTCGGTACCCGGCCCTACTTAACAAGGCACCAACACACAGCGCACACAGGCACAGTTTGGGGACGGATGCTAATGTGCTGTTTTGATCAACACTTTGGAGTTCAGAGATGATGGCGAGCCTGCAGCTGCAACGTGCCTGATTGTGTGTGTGTGTGTGTGTGTGTGTGTGTGTGTGTGTGTGTGTGTGTGTGTGTGTGTGTGTGTGTGTGTGTCTAATCGCACATCTGAGTGTGTGTATGTGTGTCTCTCTGTGTGTAATTGCACATAGATGTGTGTGTCCCTGTGTATGTGTAATCGCACATATAGGTGTGTGTGATTGCACATAGATTTGTGTGTATCTCTGTGTGTAATCACACATAGGTGTGTGTGTGTGTGTCTGTGTGTGTGTGTGTGTGTAATAGCACATCGGAGTGTACGTGTAATTGCACATTGGTGTGTGTGTGTGTCTAATCGCAGATTTAAGATTTAGTGTATACATGTTTGCTTGCCTCTGTGTGTGTGTGTAACCAATCGTAGATAGCAGGCTCGTCTTTATAAACTGTGTGTGTGTGTGTGTGTGTGTGTGTGTGTGTGTGTATAGGAACGAGTGTGATCATCAAAGACTTTGATATTGATCGTAGCCTTTGCATGCGTGCAGCAGCGGCCCCCGAGGCAGACCGTGTGACTTCTTGGAAGCTAAACAGATTTGCTGCGCCTGTTTTGTGTACGATACATGAGAGTGAACCCGGGCGAATGCGCCTCTGCTGGAAGATGTTTGAGCGTTGTACACAGTCAGGGACACCATGAAAAAGATGAAAGCTGCGATGTCTTTTATTGATTTCTCCTGATTTAAGTCCAGTTTAGTCTTGAGATGGAAGCTCTGAGACAACTGGGACGTGGAGACCTATTGTATACCATTTTCATGTTCATACGTGTGTTTTGTTTACATGTTTTAATGTCCCGTCCCCGTCCCCCCCGCCCGCTGAGCCTGTCTCTTTAAGCTCCCCCTCCCAAAAAAGCCCAGTCTGCTCTAATTGTTCAGTGTTTCCGCAGAGCTATTTACCTACTGAGGTCAGCTTATGATTCAAATGGTGCTAAATCTTGATTGGTGCAAGTATGTGACATCACCTATTTCCACCCCCACGCCCACTTGAAATCGTAGATAAGAGCACAAAGAAAAATTACAGAAATCTCTCACTAAAAACACGGCTGCAACTTATGATTCATTTCATTGTCGATTCATGTGTGGATTATGTCCTGGATGAATGGATGAGTAGTCTGGTCTCTAAAATATGGATCTGTGTTTCCCAAAGTCCCAAGATGACGTCCTCAAATGTCTGGTTTTGTCCCCAACTCAAAGATATTCAGTTTCCTGTCCCAGAGGAGAGAAGACACTAGAACAATATTCACATTTAACAAGCTGACATCACACAAGTTTGACTATTTTTCCTAAAAAATGACTCAAACTTATGTTGATTCATTCAAGGGTTGACAACTAATTAATTCGTCTTTGCAGCGCTACACTTTACGTTAAGTAATGTAAGGAGGGAAGGAAAGAAGAAAGGAAGTACGTGGGGAAGAAAAGAAGGATGAGAGAAAGGAGGCAGGGATGGAAAGAAAAGGGAAGCAAGGATTATTGGAAGGAAAGTAAAGGAAGAATAAATAAGAAAATATGGGAAAGGGAAGGAAGGAAAAAAGACGGAAGAAAGGACGTATGTAGGGAAGGAGGAAGGGAAGAAAAGAAATGCAGAGAAAGAAGGAATGATGAAATGAAGGAGGATTCAGCTTACTGTCCTAGAGGGAAGAAACTAGAAAAATATTCACATTTATTTAATTTATTTAAGTTTTTTTTCATAACAAATGACTCAAACCGGTTAATCGATTATCAAAATAATTGGCAATTAATTCATGTGTTCATGTAGTATCCCATTACTCCAAGTAAAGGAGCTAAATTGAGAAAAATCTATGTTCAGGGCTTTTTACAGTCACATAGGGACAAACTTATTTCTTTGAAGAGCAGAGATATCAGTTCCCCAAAATGCATTCTCAAAGATATGAGCTCTTAGCAGCAACAACAAAAGCACAGTGCAAGATTGCAGCAGTGCATCTGTGCGATGTTTTGTGCAACATTGTGCAGACAGACACGGCACAGCACAACACAAAACCCCTCTGTTGGGGCCGCGTGGTGGAACGCAATGACACCCATCACCCACCGAAACAAAGACATAACGCAGTGTACTGTAACAACTCTGACAGAACCTGCAGCTAATATCTGGGGAAGAATGCAAGCATTGTTCACACGGGAAAAACAAAATATTTTCCACAAAATGCCTTCTTACGTAAGCCGTCCCTTTTTCCTTTTTCTTCTTCATCATCCTCATGTTCTCGCTCTTGTTTTTCTCTTGTTTTTCTCTCTCTCTATTCGGCACAGAAATCGAGGTCAGCTTTAATTGAAATTCAGACACCTATTAATTAGTGAGAGGATTTCTCCTTCTCTGTGTACTCTCTCTCTTTTTTTTTGTCCGGTCTTCTCCTCTTTTTTTTTTTTTTCTCCTGACCTTTTGTTGTTGAAAACGTTTCCCATCATCTCATATCTCCCCTCTCTCTTCCTCTCCTCACTCTGATTCCCTCGCGTTTGGCCATCTCCTGATGATTGGTTGAGCTGTTTTAGGTTGACGGGGTGTGTGTGTGTGTGTGTGTGGGGGGGGGGTTCACAAGTCTTTCTCGTCTGACCGATCCGGCTGCAGAATAATTTAAACCGTCCAAATCACACGGCCCCACTTTCTCAGGCCGCTGATTGTTTATGAGACAGATAATTAGTTAATTAATGGAACTTGGTTGGACTGACGATTAAAGACATTGACAGGAAATATTGACCGTAACGTTAGCTTAGTGGCTGGTAACATGCAGCTAAAGACACCGCGTAATGTTAGCTTAATGGCTGGTAGCATGCAGCTAAAGACACAAAGTAATGTTAGCTTAATGGCTGGTAGCATGCAGCTAAAGACCCAGTGTAATGTTAGCTTAGCGGCTGGTAGCACGCAGCTAAAGACACAGCGTAACATTGCGTAATGGCTGGGAGCACGCAGCTAAAGTCACAGGGTAACGTTAGCTTACCGGCTGGTAGCATGCAACAAAAGACACAGGGTAATGTTAGCTTAATGGCTGGTAGCATGCAGCTAAAGACACAGGTTAATGTTAGCTTAGTGGCTGGTAGCATGCAGCTAAAGACACAGCGTAATGTTAGCTTAATGGCTGGTAGCATGCAGCTAAAGACCCAGTGTAATGTTAGCTTAGCGGCTGGTAGCACGCAGCTAAAGACACAGGGTAACGTTAGCTTACCGGCTGGTAGCATGCAACAAAAGACACAGGGTTACGTTAGCTTAGCGGTAGCCTGCAGTTAAAGGCACATGGTTACGTTAGCTTAGCAGTAGCCTGCAGCTAAAGACACAGGGTAACGTTAGCTTAGCGGTAGCCTGCAGTTGCTCTTTTCCAGATACAACGGCTGCCATCTTCCCCGTGAGTGAGTGAATGTAAAGCATGTGCGCTCCGACGGGACTCCATGGTGCATTTAGGTGCACCTCGCAAACTGAAAAACTCAAACTGTTGTTGCAAAGTTACCGTCTGCGATTTAATGGCTCTAATTATGCCATCTCTGCTGGAAAAAAAACCCCATTTGAGTTGTGACACTTGTAGTCAGTTCTCCAATCAAAATCCTGGTTCAATACAACTCGGACTATTATTTCTGTTTCGGTTATGATAGTTCCTAAAACATGACCTGCTGATTCTACCCTCCCTGCAAACCCCCCAGGAGTGGTAGTCTTTGTCCACACACCAACCGTTATCAGTTATTTCAGAGGAAATCGTTACCAAACTATTAGGCCTAAAAACAATTTGTTTCATACTTACAAAACAACAATAAAAACCTGTGTATTGCTTCAGGCTCCTCAGCACGCGACAGTTAGCCAATCAACACATATGTAAGACTGTCGGTGGGAATTCCTCCCCACTGCGTTCTCTGCTCCATTCTTTTCTGTTTACTTCTGAAATCCTGGCCTCTGGCACAAACTCTCTCGTGCAAGAAAAGCCGTAATGGAAGCTTTTTGCATTGGTTACCAGTTCAGTTGCGTTGTTAGTAAACTGCCCGGCCCAGACGGTATTGACCGTGGTCACTAATGTGGTCACTAATGGACGTGAAGACTCCTCATCATTCTGCAAGTGCACAAGAGCCCGTTTGGTAGGGAGAAAGGTAGAGAGCCTCTTATACTAATGCATTTAAAGTCTCCAGAGAGAAGAGACGGAGAGGGGGACGGAGAAGAGGATGGAGAGGGGGAGGGAGACGGAGAGACAGAGAGATTGTTGAGAGGGGGAGAGGAGGATGGAGACAGAGAGGGGGAGAGAGACAGAGATGGGGAATGGGGGGATGAAGACAGAGAGGAGGGTGGAGACAGAGGGGGGAGAGAAAGAGACAGAGCGGGAGAGAGACGGAGAGGTGGATGAGACGGAGAGGGTGATGAAGACAGAGGGGGGGAAAGGAGGATGGCGACAGAGAGGGGAATGGAGGCGGTGGCAAGAAAGCAAGGGAGTAGGGCTGCACAATTAATCACAATTTTATTAAAATCACAATATATGGACTGTAGTGCAATATCCAAATTACAGCGGGGACGCAATATTTGTTAAAGGCCAAAAATGTGTCAAACCGTTCTGAATGAGGTAGTGTGGTGCTGCTGAAACCAATCTTATCCTACAGACTGAAGAACACATCTCTATAATAATGTTTTTGGAAATATTCTTCAATGAAAATTGAGAAAAAGTGTGTGTGTGTGTGTGTGTGTGTGTGTGTGTGTGAAGATGAGGAAAACACAGGAAGACGAGTTGAAGAGAGATGAGATATAAAGCGGAGGATGAGTGTGAGAGTAAAGGCGGCGGCGAGCTATCGGATGGCGAAGGTGGCAGGTTAATAACTCTCGGTGCCGAGCGGCGGAGCTGTGCAGTTGGGCATTGTGCAATTCATACGTTATTGAGCACAGCATGATTTCACGTGAAATTTGCAAAATGGGTAGAATTAAAGGTCAAATCCGGCGCAAAATGAACTTAGGGGTTACAAATACATTGTTACCATACCAAAGTACTAGCCCGGATGCAGGCCGAACTTAGCCCCGCCCACAACATTTGAGGTCGGGAAATTGGGTCCGGACTTGATTCGTTGTGGAGCAACTATGCTCCAACCAGAGCAGTTTGGACCAATCAAATTGTCAGGGCGGGCTTTATACGATGATGGACAGATGATCAACAAAAGAACTACTTCCATGTCCCTGTTCTGCAGGTATTCCACGCTAAGTGTGAAGTGCGCCCTCATTTAGAAGAAGTCTCCTGGCTAATCCTGCCTACTGCTCAGACATCGCTCTGCACAGCGACGCTCAAACATCCAAGTGTAGGAACAAGAAAACATTGTTTCTTTTTTAATGGAGTGGGACTTGAAGCGAATAAATAACTCGCCGTGTCGCCGTAAAACCACACTGGAGAAAGGAAAACAATCAAAATAAGAACTCCCGTCATGAAGTTTTAAGAACAAATGTTCCCATTTGCTTTCAGTGACGTGAATCACGCCAGGTGTGTTTAGAGGCAGCGGGAATGAGAAGACAGGATGCAGACCAGAAGCATGTTTGCTCTGCGAGCCGTAGATTGAGGCAGATACCGCTGGAGCTGGAGCTGGAAATGACTCATTTGTGATTAGGGTGCAATGTGTGAAAAAAAACAGAGGAGAGGGGGGGAGATGTTTTGATCATGCACAACAAAACGTGCAAGAATGAAATCCTTCTTCCAATACCACCATGGATATAGAGCCACTCCGGCACTCTGCTTAGTTATGGACTTCAACATCCAACGGAAAATGATCTCAAAATGAAAAAGCACAACGTGGTGACAACGTGAAACACGGCACAGGCGAGCGGTGTTCACTGTGCGGCGAACCAAAATTTCCAATTTGGACACAAATTTCCGATTCACAATCTTTTTCCTAAACTTAACAAGTCGTTTTGGTGCCTAAACTTAACTGTCATCGCTGCATGACGCTCCCTTTTCCAGCTAAACTCCACCACCACGGTCCCTGAAAGGAGGGTCATCTGGCGGTGCCTGTATCCGGCTCACAGTTACCTGTTGGCGGCTAAACAACTGCCGCTGGTAGCCGGCGTCCCGGAGCTCTGTGGCGGCTAAATACAACCAGCAACTGTTGCTCGGATTGTATTGTTCTATGGCACTATGTGTTCACGTTAAAGCAAATACTTACTTTTTTGCTATATACAGTCCCTCCAGAAAAACGTGATTATGCGATCGCATAATTCAACGCATAATCAGCCAAAGTCTGCATATTTATGCGGGGGCGCATTTTTTCAAATACACAGCACTTTCGCCGCATAAATTACGATTTCCGCGCAAAATATGCGGGGCTTGCATGATTTCATAATTCCCGCATTTTCGTTGCAAAATGTCCCATATATCTTAGCAGAAAGTTGACAAATGTTGCGTTTGCCTCACACAAGAGCAGCCATTTTCCCCTGTTGCCATGGGAACGTTATGAAGTGACGGATTATCCGACGTGAACATCATCGAAAAGCAGGGTGTTTTTTTCTCTTTTTCATCAAACCGCAATTTTTGCAAGTTCCCGCAATTTTATTGCATAAAATTACATAAATATCCCGCATATTCCATCGCATTTTTTAAGAAAACGTGCCGCATAAGAATTTTTTCCCGCAACAATCACAAAAAAACTGTATATAATATACTTCTATTGAAGGGCTGCACAATGAATCACAATATTATCGAAATCGCAATAGAGTGTAAATTGTAATTTCCCCACTGGGGATCAATAAACAGTATCATTAATAATTAATTAATATGGACTAGTGCAATATCCAAATTGCAGGGGGGCGCAATATTTGTTAAAGCAAAATATGTGTCCAATCATTCTGAATGAAGTAGTGTGGTGCTGCTGAGACCCTACAGACAAAACTCTTTGTGGGGCGACCTCTAGCTCACCCAGTAGAGCGTGCGCCCCATGTAGGCTGAGTCCTTTCCCGCGGCCCAGGTTAGAATCCGACCTGCGGCCCTTTGCTGTGTGTCATCCCCCATCTCTCTCTCTCCCCCCTTTCCTGTCTATCCACTGTCACTATTGAATAAAGGGAAAAGCCCCCAAAACATTATCTTTAAAAAACAAAATTAAAAAAATCTTTTTTTGGTACAGATCCTCGCAAAAAATCACACTATAATCATTTTCATTATAATATTTTTCAATGAGAATGAGACAAAAATGATCATTGCCTCCAATATCGTGAATCAAATTGCAATCGCATCAGTCAAAAATAATCGCAATTAGATATTTTCCTCCTATAGTGCAGCCCTAATCTATTGGTGAAGTGGTGAAGATAATGCAGGAAAATAAGAGACCCTGAAGTCCCTGGGTAAGTTTGGAAATGAGTTTCAGAGACCCACTCTCCCAATCGAATACATGTGGTCAGAAGGCAACAGCTGAGAATTGATCACAGCAGCCAAAGGAGACTGAAAATGAACTTGTGCTTGTGGCCAAACGCAGCTTAATCACCGTCTTGGATTGAACGTCAGGGCCCAGTGACAATGTGACGTGGATAAAAGCTCTACGTCCACAGCGCCGCGGAGTAAGGTGTGCCTACACCACAGTCTCAGGAATAGTCTCAGGAAGGAACTTGGTTTGGTGGAACATTTGCACCTCACATAGAAAACACCACATACAGTATTAACCCTCCTGTTGACCCAGTTTCTACATCAGAAATTTGGGTTTTCTTTCAACTAAATTGTCAAAAAATAAAACACAACGTGGATGGTTCCCTACAACGCTCTTATAATCAGTCCCTCCAGAGAAACGCGATTATGCGATCGCATAATTCAATGCATAGCCAAAATCTGCATATTTATGCGGGGGCTTCATTTTTTCAAATTCGCCGCATAAATTGCAGATTTCCGCGCAAAATAGCGGCTTGCATGATTTCATAGTCCCCGCATTTTTGTTGCAATAAAGTCACATACAGTATATCTTAAATGTTGCGTTTGCTTCACACAAGAGCAGCCATTTTCCCCTGTTGCCATGGGAACTTTATGAAGTGACGTAATTACGCGACGTGAACATCATCGAAAAGCAGGGTGTTGGGGGAATCACTTTTTTTTCTCTTTTTCATCAAACCACAGTTATTGCAAGTTCCCGCAATTTCATCACATGAAATGGCATAAATATCCCACATATTTCATAGATTTTTTTAAGAAAACGTGCCGCATAATCAAGGATTTTTGCCAGAAACAAAAACAAAAATTTAAAAAAAGTGACAAAAATTGAGAAAAAAAACATCAAAAAAAGCACAGAAAGAAATCAACAGAAGTGACAGAAAGGTAAAAAAATGTTGGGAAAAGAGTTGAAACATTTTTTCTTTACAAATTTTGAAGCCAACCCAAGGGTTAAATGGAGTGAACTGTTGACACAGTATACCAGTTGTGTGAAACCGACTTCAGCAAACCAAGCATAAAAACATAATCCAAAGTGATAACGCTATGATTTGAAGGCATTATACCGCTTTTCATATGCAAGTAATGTAGTCATACTGATTAATAATACAGTCAGGGTTTCTGGCAGCACTATGCAGCTTAGGCGGCCGCCTGAGCAAGACGAGCCTGCCGCCTTAACTAGGTCGTAAAATAAAAAAAATGTATATGAACAATATCGGCCGTGTTACTCTGTCCTGTTTCCTCCCTTTAATTCCAAACCGTGACCAACGCCAGTCTCCCTTCTCTGCAGAACTGCAGTCTGCAAGTCCACAAGCGGTGGATTTTTGCAAATCCCACTGCAGGCTGTAGGTGGAGCCAGAGGAGCTGGATTTATTTTAAATGACCTGCTTCATGTAGTTCTACTGGAACATAGGGTCAGTTTCAGCAGATATGACAGAAAGGTAGTTTTATAAGGCTTACCTACTGCACCTTTTAATGAAGTTAACTGTTGACACAATCCAGTACCGTGAGGTATTTAAATGAGCTGATACATGGTTAAACCTGATTGGCTCTTACCAGTGTATCTCTGTGTGTACTTCATCCACAGCAATCCCACCAATCAGTCCCAAAACCTCCCAGTTAGAGAGGAAATGACCTCAACATATTCTTAGTAAATCTTTACAATCATTCCCTGAAAGAACCAAGCAGGTCTGTCTTGTTGCACCGTCCATATGTTCTTCATAACTTGATATTTCCAGTTTGTAGCTCGCTAGCTACAAGGTTGTTGTTTCCCGTAGCAAACCAAGTTTGAGAACGGCAACACACAGAGACAGGAAGGGGAGGGGCCTCATCCTGGAAATGTACTTCTGTAGATCCAGACTACATCAGGAAAAACCCAGTAACAACGTGTTTGACCGAAACTCGACAGAACAGTTCTTGGAAATTTTGAAAACACTTCTGTTTCATTCTTGTTGTGTGTGTGTGTGTGTGTGTGTGTGTGTGTGTGTGTGTGTGTGTGTGTGTGTGTGTGTGTGTGTGTGTGTGTGTGTGTGAGATCCTATACTGGAAGAACGACTTTGTTTTACTGTGTGTGTCGATGTGTTACTGTGTCGGGGGTGTTTTACTGGATGTGTTACTGTGGGTGTGGGTGTATGTGTTTTACTGGATGTGTTACTGTTTGTGTGTGTGTGTGTGTTGAGGCGCCACAGTTTACTGTATCTCTACTTTGGCACACATCAGCAACTTTGAGATTTTGAAGCTGTGGTTCAGTAGCCCGGTTCCTGAGGCGCTCTGTGAAACAAAGTCTTGTCATGAAGCTTTGACTGCAACAAGAAGGGCATTTCTCCCCGCCGAGGTCGAGGGCGTAGCCTATCAGATTAAGCCTGGACCCCGCTGTCCGCGCCGCGAGACAAACCAGTCCCTGTTCTTTCTAATACAGCAGTAATACAACAGTGCCAAAGTGATCTTTGGTTATGTATTGAGCGGTTTGTCCTGGCTCCATATGGGACTTTTCAGCACCAAACACTGATGCATTCTCATACATTTTTATACAAATTTATGATGTAAATGTCTTTATTTATGTAAAGGGAAATACAAAATTCAGGAGGCAGGTTAAAACTTAAAGGTCCCATGGCATTAAAATGTCACTTTATGAGGTTTTTTAACGTTACAATGTGTTCCCCCAGCCTGTCTATAGTCCCCCAGTGGCTAAAATGGTGATAGGTGTAAAATGAAAAATGAAAGCTCAGATGGACCAATCAGGAATCTTCTCCTTATGAGGTCATAAGGAGCAAGGTTACCTCCCCTTTCTCTGCTTTGCCCGCCCAGAGAATGTGGCCCACCCATGAGAGAGAGAGAGAGAGGCATTACGGCTTTCAAACAAGCAAAGTGGCAGTTGGTCAAGTTCTATATACCGTAGGTCTATATAAAAGAGACTTCAGATACAGTATTAGGGGACCACTAAGGTCTATATAAAAGAGACTTCAGATACAGTATTAGGGGACCACTAAGGTCTATATAAAAGAGACTTCAGATACAGTATTAGGGGACCACTAAGGTCTATATAAAAGAGACTTCAGATACAGTATTAGGGGACCACTAAGGTCTATATAAAAGAGACTTCAGATACAGTATTAGGGGACCACTAAGGTCTATATAAAAGAGACTTCAGATACAGTATTAGGGACCACTAAGGTCTATATAAAAGAGACTTCAGATACAGTATTAGGGGACCACTAAGGTCTATATAAAAGAGACTTCAGATAGCGTATTAGGGGACCACTAAGGTCTATATAAAAGAGACTTCAGATAGCGTATAAGGGGACCACTGAGGTCTATATAAAAGCATCCAAAAAGCAGCATGTCATAGCACCTTTTTAAAATATAAAAAACATAGGCCTATAATGGAATATAAAGCAGTAATGAGATAGTCATGTCAGGGAGCCTGGAGTGGTCAGAGTCTAGTTTGTTTGATTATTGTGAACAACAAGAGACGTTACCATTTCAATGATTGTGTGTTCATCACACAGCGGGGGGTGAAGAGGGATTTTTTTTTCTCTCCTCTTTAGCGCTGCCTTTTTGTCCCAAACTCAATGCGATTTTCTCCCTGTTCCCATTTGTGTGTTCAATCCCCTTTTTTGTTTTCTTAAAGAACTACATAAAACCCGTTTGGACGAGCCCGTTAATGTCGTCTTTTGTTTGCTGAGCTGCCGTTTGTGGTCTGGTTTTGTGCGTTCTGTTTTCCTGAAAGAAAAGCAGACATTCAGCGTGTACTGCTACCTATACAGTAAGCTTCACTCCAGCTCCAAATGCTTTCCAGAAAACACAGAAAGAAGAAACAACACAACCCGGCTCACTGAATCAGAGGGAAATAAGCCATCATGGTTGTTTGCAGAGGTGGATTTACATTCCAATGCAAAGCAGTGACACGCTCGTTCCCCCCCCCCCTCCTTGTGTTAGGCTTCCGTAAGCAGACATCAAACGGGACTGCGGTTCCACTCGGGGCGTCTCCCAAGTCCCCGCCGCTCGGGCCTACAGAGCCGGGGCCGCGCTCTCCTGTCATCCGCGTAATGGAGTTGAACACCGGCACGGCTGTCTCATATCTAATGTAGGAGCAGGGCGGGCCCCCGCAGACGCTCTCTCACACAGCCCAGGCCGATTTGGGTCAGAACGGCCCCCGGCGATCCAAACGGAAAGGGCTGCGGCTCGCAGCTTTGTTTTTGTGCCTCCTTGGAAGGGAAGGAACGTCGCCGAGGCTCCGGGAAACCATCGATCCATCATGTCAGAATGGGTTTGTGGAAGGGATCGCTCTCGCTGGCTTTTCCCAAACCTTCAGTCTTTAGTTAGTGTTGCCTGCCTGCGCTCGGTTTGGACGGAGAGCAGGATGGAGGGAAGAAATGGATTGTTTATGAAGACACTAGATACATTTCTGCCCCCATTTTTAATAAAGACAATCCTTTGTGCATCCAAGTGAATCATAAGCTTTGGGTGTACATTTTCTAAGAAGCCTGTGGCCCGATACCATCTTTTGCTTCCCGATACCGATTCCGATACCTGAACTTGCGTATCGGCCGATACCGAGTAGCAATCCGATACCAGTGTGTCATATATTGTATTATGTTTTAACAACTGTATACTACTATCCCTGTATGGATGTGATATGATTTTGGGGTCTGCGTTTAAACCCAATGAGTCCTGATTCTTCACTCCTGTCGTACCCAATTGATAAAGCCGAAATAGACGAAGCTTCAGGTGCAGGGCAGAGTGAGGCCTCCTGCACGCTGGCTGCGTGGCGTGAGCGTGGCGTTTTCTGTTGCGTGGCGTGAGCGTGGCGTTTTCTGTTGCGTGGCGTGAGCGTGGCGTTTTCTGTTGCGTGGCGGCTGCGTGGCGTTTTCTACGTCTTTACACTCCAGAAACGTGTCTGACGCGGCGCTGCTGCTGCTAGCTTTGTCCGTACATATATTTCCCATTCACAAAATGAAATACCATGTTCAACATAAATATGTAGCCTACTGATCTGATTACAGCAAAGACAACGTCAGCAGTATTGACTGCAGAATAGGCTCCAGAATATTTCCTTCTGGATTGACAGGTGCAATTTTTGAAAATCTAAAAAAAAATGTAATGACTTTTATATATCTGCATTTATGTCAAAACCTAGAGACTGTCAAACATGAAAATGTCATTTATTAATATGTATTTGTGTCAAAATGACATATAAACGTCTTTCCGCGGAATGTTCTCATGATGTGGCGTATGTATGACACGCCAATTGGTGTTACAGGCTTTTCAGCGTGTTTATCAAAGCCGTTTGGCCTCCATTGACTTACATTACCTTGTGATTGCGCGTGAATTGACGCCATAGGGAGTAGTATGAAAGGGCGGAAATACGCGTAGGGATGTAGGTCGGGGGGGGGGTGGATAGGTCAAAAACACTTTCACCCAGGAGACCGGGGATCGGGTCCCGCGTTTCACGTGTGTGTTGTTTCCTTACCATGTTTTTCTTTTCCTAATCCCAACCATTGTTTTCTTTTTCCCCCGCGTGTGACGTTACAACCAACCGTAGCCTCGCGATAACACGCCACCTGGCTTTAGAAAGTGGCGTCTGCTGTATACAGCGCAGACATACACGTGGATAGCTCACAATGCGTACAGATACAGTGGCGTATACGTTTACGCGAAGCCATGATGTCATGTTGCTTTTTGTATTCTTTTTTGCCTGGAAACGCTTCCAACACGCTTGCTTGTGGCGTGAAAAATAGGCGTCGGACACGCCACGCAGCTGACACGCTCACGCCACGCAGCCGGTGTGCAGGAGGCCCTGAAGCAGAGCAGTAAGTAGAGCTCTCCACCGTTGCAACGCGGCCGTGAGGGCTAAATCAGGTGACGCAAGCCGATACCCAAATAGATCACCTGAAGCTCCGTTACCTAGGCAACCGACAACACATCTTGGCTGGGAAGCATGGGTTTCCATGCTCCAAAATAAGAATAATCCCACACACACATATGTTGGTGAACAGAAACATGTTAGCACCGTTGCTTTCTCAAAGTTTGAATGTGAAATAGTCAAAAAAATAAACAAGCTCCCTGAAAAGTCTGCGTCACATGTCCTGTAGTTCATCAAGTGTAAACACAGAATCACTACATATTATACTGAAGTCATTTCGGTTAACCCTCTGAGGTCTGAGGGCATTTTCACATATCTTAAATGGACCTTTTTGGAGTATTTGCATCTAACTGACCCCCATGTGTTTCATATCAAAGTGTTCAGAACAAACGCAGCTTTCCATATAGTGACGCCCAAATCAGTCTCAGTGCAATGTGTGGAGAGATGAAAAGGTGGATTCTATGCAAAATGTAATGATAAATATATGAGAGAGAGAGGATGGGACCGAGAGAGAGAGTGGCAGACGAAGGGATGGAAGGAGGGTTAGTGCAGAGTTAAGTGGCTGTGTGAGGCGATTAATGCTTTTTATTCATTATTTAAGCTGATGCAGACGGAAAGTAGAATGGAGGGGGAGAGAGAGAGAGAGAGAGAGAGAGAGAGAGAGAATTCAGATGTCCAGCAGCTCAAAGACGCGAGCACACTTCCACACTAAAACCATATGAAATCTCCATAGCAGCTTATCTCAGTGACTTCAAACTAAAGCAGATGACACTGTGTGTCTTCTAGCCATCAGGTTGTGTTAATAGGATGCCTGAATCCAATCTGCACCTGTTCTCTCCTCACAGAGAGCTCAGAATGGTTGTTTCAATCGTGTGTGTGTGTGTGTGTGTGTTTGTGTGTTTGTGTGACCTATGGTTGATACCCAACCTCTGCGGAGGCCGTCTGTCATCTGTGTAGCAATCGCAGGAGTTTGAAGTGACACAGACAGATATGTGTTTGTGTGTGTGCATGCATGACAGTGACTGACTGACTGTGTGTGTGTGTGTGTGGGTGTGTGTGTGTGTGTGACAGCAGTGTGAAACAGGTCAGTGTAGAGCGGCGACACAACGAGCCTCCACAGACGTGAGATGAGAAACAGCCATTGATTCAGTTTTTTAATTAAAGGTCCTCTGGAGTTCAGGAATAATCAGATGGACCAGTGACAGAAGTGTGTGTGTGTGTGTGTGTGTGTGTGTGTGTGTGTGTGTGTGTGTGTGTGTGTGTGTGTGTGTGTGTGTGCATATTTTAGCATAACGAGCTATTCTCTATAATGAGGATGATATTAAGAAAAGATAAACTAATACTGAGTATTAGGTTATTTGTTACTTTTATTATAACTTCAGATTTAAAGATCCACTTGCTGTCAAATGCACACACACACACACACACACACACACACACACACACACACACACACACACACACACACACACACACACACAGACACACAGTCGACAGTGGCGGCAAGATGAGAATTTACAAAATGGCCATGAACTAGTGTCATGAGTCTTTCTGCGGCAAGAGGGAAACACACACACACACACACACATACACACACTGATAAGTTATAAAACGACTGCATTACAATACACGCTCACATGACAGTGTGTGTGTGTGTGTGTGTGTGTGTGTGTATATGTGAAGGGGATGCGACCCACACATTGCGACTCAGAGATGCGTCAGTGGAATTCATGCATTTCTCCACACACAGACACGCACATTTAATACTTTTATGTATGCAGTGCATCGATGCGTCACTGCAGCGCACACACACACACACACACACACACACACACACACACACACACACACACACACACAGAGCTCCACTGTGACCCGATGCCTTGACTGTCACAAGGCCGAGCTTTGTCTGATTTTCTCTGTACTTCTCTGTCTTGTCTTGCCTCTCTCTCTCTCTCTCTCTCTCTCTACTCTCTCTCTCTCTCTTTCTCTCTCTCTCTCTCTCTGTTTATTTTTTATTTTTCAGTTTTTTCTGTCTCCCTCTGTCTATCTCCACCCTAGAAATCCTTTTTATCTCTGTTTCTCTCTTTCTGGCACTTCTCAGTCATGGTTTTTACAGCAGTTTGTGACAGTTTGTGACAGTTTGCGGCCTCTCGCCCATTTATGGCTTGCGGTCAGCTCGGTGCGTTGCTATTGGTTGCTGTCAGTTTGCAGGGCTGCAGACCCGAACGGGCCAGTGGGTGAAGAAAGAACTAGTTATGGTACTACTACTGTGGGCCTTGAGTTTGACACATAACCTTTTTTATGGTGCCCTACAATACTAAGCTATGAAACTAAAATCTATTGGCATATTATTCATATATTTCGGAGATTCAAGGGGAAGAGAGAGTATAAGAGGGCGTCGGCGAGATGAAGGAAGGATGAGAGATTTAGTTGCAGAGAGCCAAAGGAAGAGAGGAAGCCAGAGAGACACGGTTTGAAGCAGACAGCCGCGGTATGAAAAGCAGAAACATCTTCTGTGAAAATGACAAGAGATGACAACGATTTGAAACGGAGAGATAAACTGAAAGAGAGCCAGAGATAGAAATGCAGAGAGATAAGACAAAGGACCGATTTTAAAGACTCGCTAGGCTTTGGGACATTTTTTAAAAAGAGAAAATGCGTTCCGACTGAAATCCAGCAGACAAAAAATGAAAAGTACTGGAGAAGATGGAAGATGGAGGAAGCGTAGCTAGAGGGAGTTGGCACACGAACAGGAGGCGCTTCAGCTCTCTCTTTTGGTTTAATTTGCTAATGCGCTCCCTGGATCCTGTAACAGTGATTTGGGGGGTGGGGGGGTGGGGTTAATGAGAGCGAGACATCAGCCCTCAAAGGAAGGAGAGGAATGACGGATGGCTGGGCGAGTTGGGGGAAACTAACGACACAGAGGGTTAAAGGGTAACTACCGTATATATGTGTGTGCAGCTTGTATTTACTTCACAAAAGTGCTTGTGTTTCCACTGAAAGGCTCAGATTATTATTCTAAGTGTCTGACAACATTATGGGATGGATCCCTACAGTGATAGACCTTTAAAACCTCTTTAAGACCTTTCTTTTAACCAGAAACGGCTCTGAAGTCTCTAGCGCTAAACTCCACCAGACTCCATTTAAAAAAAAACATTACTTTTAGCGTGTATAGAACCAACATATTTTCACATGTAAATCAGTAAACTAGGTGTTTATTTCAACCAAAGCTATAGTAGTAATGGTTGGAAAGTGGAAAGATGACTCAAAACGGCTTTTCATAGTTTTATTTTGTTTCGGTCCACTTTGAATGAAGTGTATTTTACGATGCTAAAATGGCTGTTTATTTACATGGAGTCTGGTGGGTTTGAGCGAACGCAATTTCTAGGGCTGCACGTTTATAAATATCTAATTGCAATTCTTTTGACTGATATTGTGATTGCAATGATGATCACTTTTGTATCATTATTCATATCTTTATTGAAACATATAAAAATGAAAATGATTTTTCTGTACCAAACAAATCTGTTTTTATTTTGTCTGTAGGATAAGATTTGTAGGCCGGGACGTCTCTGCAGCGCCACGACATTTCGTTCAGAACAGGCTGACGCATATTTAACCTTAAACTAATATTATATATTATTACTAGTCCATATGGCGATTAACTGTGCAGCCCTACTCTTTACAACAAACAGACAGACAGACATTTAAAGGAATGGTGCTGTTGTTGTTAACACTGTACATACACTAGCAGCTTTAAAAATGGAAGGATGGGAGGATTGTAAGGAAGATGGGCAGATTATTAAGGCCAGGGCAGGATGAATAATGTAGATGGATGGGTGGAGGGATAGATGGATGGGTGGAGGGATAGATGGATGGGTGGAGGGACAGCTGATGGATGGACGGTCATAAACAGCTGACCGACACACCGACCGCAGCATGCTCTTCCAAGAACAGATCAATACTAACCTGATCTGTGTGTGTGTGTGTGTGTGTGTGTGTGTGTGTGTGTGTGTGTGTGTGTGTGTGTGTGTGTGTGTGTGTGTGTGTGTGTGTGTGTGTCGCCAGCAGCAGCTTCTGTTTTTGGGATCAAATCAAACTCATCCCCCCGTCTCTCTCTCTCTCTCTTGTTTCTTTATCTTCTTCTCTCTGTCTGCATCGTTTTGTCTCTCTTTCTGTCTGTTTCCTCCCCCCTTCTCTCTGTCAAACCTTTCTCTCCGTGTCTCGCTGCTTCTCTTCTTCTTTGTAAACTCTTGTAGTTCTATTATTAGATCAGAGAGAATAATGATTGTCTTGGAAAATTTGCTTATGCTGACCTAGTTTTAACACATCCTTGTACACACACAGACAGACACACACACACACACACACACACACACACACACAGATGTATAAAGTCAAAGACTTGTTTTATTCACAATGCAAAGCACAACCTCAACTGTTACAAAAAAGGAAAATCTATGTTATGATTTTGTAACATACTTCTTTTGCATCTCTATATTTATCAAAAAATAGTTTTTGTAAAGCCTGGTTATTTCCCTGCATTAAGAAGTGGATGAGTGCAGCGCTACGACAAAAAGGGGTTTCACTTCAAACATCGGTTTTGTGATGAGGACTATTTCCCCAAAACTTGCAACAGATATTGAAAATTTCAGACTGTGAAAGGCAGCGGCCTTAACACACCCCTGAACCTCTGACCGATCAGCTGGTGGTCGAGTTGCATTGTAAAAATCCGAAAATAACAACTATAGAATAATTATTTTCCCAGGAGACACGTTCATGTCCCGCTTGAAAAGAAAAGTTTTTTTTTAACTTTACGGAACAAACAGAGTTGCGTCATGTTCTGTGGTGTGGGTGTGTGTGTGTGTGTGTGTGTGTGTGTGTGTGTGTGTGTGTGTGTGTGTGTGTGTGTGTGTGTGTGTGTGTGTGTGTGTCTCTCTCTCTCTCTCTCAATTTCAATATACAATTTCATGTTGCTTTATTGGCATGACAAAAAATACATCTGTGTTGCCAAAGCATAAGAACAAACATAGATATAAACAACAACAAGGAGTAAATACATCTGATATAATAATACAAGTAAACAGGATAATTATGATATAAATGCAGATACTAAACACATTCTGTGCATGTCCCTCAGAGGGTATGTTGAAAATAATATGAAAAAAGAATACAAATAAATAAAAGAATAGAAAAATAATCTCTCTCTCTCTGTCTCTCTCTCTGTCTCGCTCTCTCAGTCTGTCTGTCTCTCCCTCTCTCTCAGTCTGTCTCTCTCTGTGTGTCTCTCTCTCTCTCTCTCTCTCTCTCTCTCTCTCTCTCTCTCTCTCTCTCTCTCTCTCTCAAATCTGCAAAAAGAGTTTCTTAAGCCGAGTCAATGAGAACTAGCGCAGCATTGTTCTAAATGAGCGTGATCATTCTGTGTTTGTGTTTGGGGCTTATTTTGAAGTTTTATTTCCCTCGGCTGCTGCTGCTGCTGCTCCTCCTTATGCTACCATCTGACTTACTGAAATATTTAACAAGGCTCGTGCTATTTTTGGGAAAACGCCTGCCGTTCCCTCTGTGGCTTAGAATCGCAACCTAATGGCTCTGGACTCGAGCACTGACGTAGCACTCCCAGACTGCACTCTCAGGCATTTTATTCCATCAAACCTTTTCATGTATACCCTTTAAAGGTGGAAAGACGTCGTCATGAATCACCCTTTCTGGGGGAATCTTTAGAAACCCAGCAGGGGACAAATAGTTGCATGTTTAAGGTTTCCGTCTCTCGGTTAGAGTGAGTTTTGGCAGATTCCTGTGTGGTTAAACCTGCTGGGGGTCTTCAAAGTTTTTTTTCAAGGACCCCTTAGCTGAAGAAGAGACCGAGCCGGGACCCCTACTACACATATTGTACAAAATGTAGTTGCATGTTAAACTGGGCTTACAACAGAACATGTAGGGTGACCTAAAGCCTTTATACCATTAATGTCAAACTCAGGTTCACATCAAGAGCCAGATGTTTAGTTTATTGGCATGCTTTTATTCTACAGAAAAGTCAAATATCTTTGACCGTAGTGTTACGTCTTTAGTCTTAAGTCTTCTCACTTACAGTTTGGTCGACAAAAAGTCAGCTAAAAAGTTCCTAAGCCGTCATTGAAGAAATCGGCAAAAAACTTTGGAAAAAACATCGGAAAACATGGCAAACAAACGTCGGAAAAACGTCAGAAAAAGAGCCCAAAAGCTTTGTGAAAATGCACCAAAAAAATGTCAGAAAAAGCGCTGGAAAAACGCCAAACAAAAACGTCTTGAAAATGCACCAAAACAATGTTGGAAGAAATGGCAAAAATGTCGAAAGAAAATGCCAAAAAAAAACATCGGAAAAAATGCCAAAAAACGTCGGAAAAAGAGCCCAAAAACTTCGTGAAAATGCACAAAAAAACGTGGCAAAAAACATCAGAAAATGCGCCAAAAAGCTTCGGCAAAAGTGATAACATCAGAATAAACCAAACTTCATCTGTGAATGGTTGTATGGCCAGTAAGCCTATCATCATTAAGGTTGTGTACATTAAAAAAAGATCTACCTTATACTAATAATAATAATAATAATAATAATAATAATAATAATAATAATAACAAGGCTGAAGGCTGTGGCACACGTGGTGGTAATATTTTTTTTTAAACCATCGAAGAATAATTTGGTTTCAAATAAACAATACTTATTCCGTTATTCTGTTATTCCGTTAAGTGAGCTCCGTCTCTGTGTAACGTGTAGTTTCTCCTGCGTGTCTCTACGACGCGTAACGTTAGACAGCCAATCACAGACGTTATTAGATCCTGGGAGAAGCACGCTGTGTGCTGATTGGCTGATTGAGATTTACTCCTTAGGGTTTGAAATTGGGTATTGAATGACACTTGAATGATACTTCTAGAGGCAATTCGGGCGGTGCCTAAAAAGTATTAAATTGGGTACCCGGCTCTGTCTCTCTCTCTCTCTCTCTCTCTCTCTCTCTCTCTCTTTCTCTCTAACTCTCTCTCTCTCTCTCCTCTTTCTCTCTAACTCTGTCTCTCTCTCTCTCTCCTCTTTCTCTCTAACTCTCTCTGTCTCTGTCTCTCTCTCTCTCTCTCTTTCTCTCTAACTCTCTCTTTGTCTCTGTCTCTCTCTCTCTCTCCTATTTCTTTCTCTCTCTTTCTCTCTA
Organism: Perca flavescens; assembly: GCF_004354835.1. Taxonomy (NCBI): domain Eukaryota; kingdom Metazoa; phylum Chordata; class Actinopteri; order Perciformes; family Percidae; genus Perca; species Perca flavescens. The sequence continues at coordinate 1,998,650 of NC_041334.1, forward strand.
ACTCTCTCTCTCTCTCTCTCTCTCTCTCTCCTCTTTCTCTCTCTCTCTCTCCTCTTTCTCTCTAACTCTCTCTCTGTTCTCTCTCTCTCTCTCTCTCTCTCTCTCTCTCTCTCTTTCTCTCTCTCTCTCTCTCTTTCTCTCTCTCTCTCTCTCTCTCTCTCTCTCTCTCTCTCTCTCTCTCTCTCTCTCTCCTCTTTCTCTCTAACTCTCTCTCTGTTCTCTCTCTCTAAAAAGACGACCCGGCTCTGTTGAACAATGACGTCGTCTCTGGATGTCGCTGCAAATAATACTTGTTATTGATTTCCCTCCCTGAGAACTCGGTTTGGGTTTGAAAAACCCGGCGAGAACGAAGAAATCCTTTTTTAAAGGAGGCAGAAATACATCTTTACTGTGGCAGAAATGACTCGGCGCCCTGCTGTCAGCTCAAACTGGGGAAATATTTCTTTTTAAAGATCATTTTTGGGGCATTGTAGGCCTTTATGTTTATAGGACAGCTGAAGACATGAAAGGGGGGAGAGAGAGAGAGAGGGAATGACACGAGGAGTGAACCTCTACATAAGGGCGCACGCTCTACCACGTGAGCTACCCAGGCTCCCAGACCGGGAAAAATATTTCTGTGAGAAATGTGCAAATATATAAATATGACCTAATCCTGTGGCTGATGTGAGCCGAGAGGAAATCCACAACTGATGAGTCACGGTGCTGACTGGAGACATGACTCATCGGCTTTTTGCTAATGCATCTCCTGCACGCTGTGTCGTTAAAAACAAAAATAAACGTGTGTGTGTATAGTCAGTTTGAAAGGTTTGAGCATGTGTAGACGTAAAGATGTCATTAGGGTTGATTTAAAACCTGCATCGGAGGGAGGGGGGTTGACTTTAGTTTGTATTCACACTGACTACCTTTACAGCACACAAGATTACGGTTTCTGCCCTTATTCATAAAAAGACAATATTAGGGTTAGGGTTATAAATGTCTCTGTTTGTTCATCTCACTTCACTTTTATTGGTGCAAAATGGGATTATCAAAATGTATTGAAAACATTTCTGGTATAGGATATAAAATCCTCTATTCCAGACTTAAGCAACACAGAACAAATATATTATATTCACATTTTAACATGTTTGCATGAAACACATTAATTTCATGATTGAAATTTTCTAATCATTCATAAATAAATTACTTAAATTACTGACAAGCTTTATAATTCTACATTACACCTTTTGACAGGCAAAATGCATCCAACCTATTCTTCAAAGAATTAATTGAAACGCACAACTTCTTCTGGAAGCTCGCTCCATGATCTTACCGCATGGCATGTTCTATTGCTCCAAAACTGAAAGATGGGCTCATCATATATTCCCTGTACAAGCTTATACACCTGAATCATATCACCTTTGTATTAGAGCTGGGCGATATGGAGAAAATCAAATATCCCAATATTTTTGACCAAATATCTCAATATTGATTTTGCGATATTGTAGGGTTGACAATTGGTGCTTTCACAAAATATGCACACAATGCGATTTTTGATAAATAATCATCAGTTATGTTGAAATAATAACTATGTGGGTAAAGGCAAACAACAGAAGAGCTAGGACAGTCTGGCGTGTTCAGAAAAGTACATCACTCTACTGTAATGTAGCCTTTAAAACCAGGAAAAGACTAAACTTGTGTCATATCGGGATATTACGATATCCAAAATTTAAGACGATATCTAGCCTCATATATCGTTATCGATATATTGCCCAGCCCTACTTTGTACCTCATAAATATGAGAGTCGGTAAACTTTATTTTCTCAATCTATCTTCAAAAGACATATTTTTCATTCCTGGGTAGCAGCAGTGTTTCCCATACATAGGTTGGACTTGGGCGCACCACTCAGGTAGATTGAGACCCGCCCAGGTAGATAACATCTGAATTACATTTTCTCCCAATCAACAATGTATTTTTTACAGTGTACAAAGACCGGTGGCCTCCAGCCCCCCCCCTCGTGAAGTCACTCTCCACGTGCGTGACAAACAGATGTTTGAATGACAGAAATCTTCAGATGAGATCTTCATGAATGCAACAAGGACATGTATAGTAGCCTACAAAACGCTGTGTCCTGCGGCCGCCGGCACGAGATCCGTTAAATACAGTTTTGCCGTCTTTGTTTGTGCGCTTCGGCGTGTGCGTTTGGATGTTTGTGTAATGAAACCAAATCCAACCGGAGGAGGCACGGCGAGCCTCGGGTTATATTTGCTCCGTCTGTTTGCTCCGTCGGCACAAACGTATCGACTGGAAGATGGATTTCCCTCCCCTGTGGCGGGCCCGGGGGAAGGAACCGGGTTGAAGCAGAGAGAAAAGAAAGTTGATTTCCACTTGATGGTCTTTTGTTAAATAGGAATCCAATATTGCGGTGCGCTGGCAGAAAAGAATAAATGGAGCAGCATGTCAACAGTTTCCATCTCCTGCAGGCAAGTGAGTCGGCACATATTCAGAAAACGGAGATGTTCTCATACTATTTTTTTCCTATTTCTTTCTCCCATTTGACCTCGAGTGGTTATGGTTAGGATAGCTGATGGGTCAGGGGATAGGACCTGAACAAATGGGGTTAGGTTACCGTGCGTAATCATGGACGCCTGGCCAATAAATGCTATTGAAGGGCGGGTCTTGGCGTGGCCATAGTGGGACTGGTAATATCAACTTAACTCAGTAGTTTTGGTGTCTAAACCTAACCAAACTGGGACCGTTTCACGACGTTAACCACGTGGTTAAAACCACGACTGTTACCTTCTCTAGTTTAGAGGACGGAAAGTGTGTGTGTGTGTGTGTGTGTGTGTGTGTGTGTGTGTGTGTGTGTGTGTGTGTGTGTCAGAGATCTATAACCTGAACTGGGTATACCTTCCCGTTAAAAGGTATTGATCTGGCCCTCCCTCCATCCCTCTCTCTCTCTCTCTCTCTCTCTCTCTCTCTCTCTCTCTCTGTTTGCCTCTCCCTCCCCCCTTTGTCTCTGGGGGGGTCTCTGGTTCTCTCAATTGTTACTGTATGGAGACAGAAGGACGTTGAGACGGGAGGGAGACAAGGATCAGATAAACCCCCCAGGGGGGGGGTGGGGGTGGGGGTAATGGAGGAAGGACATGGAGAAACGAGAGAGTCAGCCTGTGTAACGGAGTAACAGGGAGCGATGAGCTCGGAGGATAAAAGAGAGACAGACAGGAAGGAAGGAAGGTGGGGGACGGGATGGATGGAAACGAAGAGAAAGGAGAGATTTAAATGTGAGGAGGAGTTTACGGGAAAGAGGAGAAGGAGCTGAGCAGACAGTGAAGGAAAGAGGAGAGTGGGGAGGTGCATGCTGGGAATTGACAGCAGGATGTGGGTGCTGATGGGAGTAATTTAACACTCGAGATGGGAGAGAGCCGGCGGCCGTCCTTCAGCCAGACACATGATGGACAATCAACCGAAAACACAAACCCATAATAGCTTTAACCCTCCTGTGGTCTTCGGGTCAAATCTGACCCCTTTTTAAAGTTGGTTTTTTTTTTTATATAAAAAATATGGGTTCCTTACAACCAAATTGCCCCAACATGAAATTGATGCATGCATGTAAGTTGTATGGAACCCATATAACATTCTTCGCAGGTCAAATTAATACTTCCATTGAATTGAAAGTTTTACTCAATTTTATAGCATTTGAAAAAAAACATGTTTACTGACTAAACTTTGACATAAACCCGTCTGTGTCCGTTTGCTATAATTTCATTTCAATTTGGTAGATTGACCACGAATTTAAAAAAAGTGACAAAAACGTTTTAAAAAGTGCCAAAAGCAATAAAAAAAAGCACCAACAGTGCCAAAAAAAAGTTCATTTTTGTCAGTGTGAGGCAAGTTTGATTTAGTTTTATTTGACTTTATTTTGCATGCAGTTAACACATCAGTGATCATTTTAGTTTTAATGGAAACTCTCGAGCCAACGAGATTAACAGGGGAACTAGCTTTAAACGGGAGTTTTCTTTGAGTGCTGTGGCAAAAAAGATGTGCCATTCATTTGCGATTAGCCGTTAGTTTAACTATTGGACAGTCCCGTTTGAGAAGGAGGAAGCCGTGACGTTTAGTCATTTTATCTGATGAGAAAAGAAAGGGAAGTGATGGATTAACGGTAACGAACACAAGAGGGATGACAGCGAGCTCAGATGTACACACAGGAATCTGGCCGGTGTTTGACTCGTAGAATCTGACCTTCAAGCCTGACATAATATAAACACACACACACACACAAATACACTCTTTCAGGCTCACAGACACACTCTTACAGACTCTTCTCTCAGAACACTCAAAGTGCAATATACTGAAAGATTTTGCCCAACGACGCCAAAAATAAACGGCCTCCTCCAGCTTTAACAGGAAATGTGTACATGAGAATATGCTTCAGAGATTGTATTTTTACATTTTGCAGCTTTGTCGGTTTGTGCAATCCTGCTGCCGTTCTTAAGTGACGGACTCAGTGGTGGCATTGAACCCGTCTGAAAACTTCACTCAGCCCAGAAACGTACCCGACCACTACTGAGCAATGCCGGTACACTACTTTGGTCTCATCCACTTGTTTTTGTCCGTTGTTGTATTTCATCGGGAAACCAAAGTGTTCCCAAACCGTAACGATAAAGGAGGGTCTCTACATTGGCCGTGACGCTATAGCTAGCAAGAGGCTTGGCTGGGATAAGCGTACCGTGTGCGAAGTGTGTGTAAAGTGCTCAAACTTCTGGTCCGCCACTTAATATGTTCGCGTGGGAACTCAAAAGAAGCCTACTAATTTCTGTTAATTGTGATTGCATTCGGTGTACGTTAGCACCGAATCGGTCCGGTATGAAAACATGTACCATTACGCCCCTATCTAATAAGGAAGAATGAGCCAGTAAAAGCCATTTCCTAGATCACAGAAGTGGATCGACTAATGTCATGGAAAGGTTAGAGAATATTATACAAGAAAGATATTCAGAAAATATGAAAAAAAGAATCTGACCCTTCAGAATGTAACAGTAATTGTCACGTGTGCACATGACAATACATGGATTTAGTACATTAAAGGTCCCATGTCATGCTCATTTCCAGGTTCATACTTGTTTTTTGGGTTTCTACAAGAACATGTTTACATACTTTTAATGTTAAAAAAAAACATTAATATACCTTTATTCACCCTCTCAGCCGGGGAATGACTGTAACGGCACTGTAGCGGCACTCTCTAACTATATATAGTAAAATCGTGATATCACACCCGTACAGGAAGTCCTGACGGCTCGTTTAAAGAATTTCTGAATACGGGCTGTGTGCATTTCTCTGTGGATTGAGCGTTTTGATACTTTCACAGTATTTATATAGCACCTTACCCGCTTTATAAGTAAAAGGACATGGAAAACTAACTTTTTACAATATGGGACCTTTAAATATCAGACCCAACCATATCAAAGAAAGTGAATCATTATCATATATTCAAGGTGAAGACGAAACAAAAGTACTGCCAGCAAAGAACATTTCAGTTAAGCCACATTTGGGCAAATGTTTCGACTCCCTCTTCGTCTTTTTCCGGAAAACATAATAATAACTATTTTCACAAGACACTTTCAGGGTTAATGGAGCAGAAAACACGAACAATCTGAGTAATCAGCTTAAATAAAAAGACGACTTCTTCTGCTGACACCAACAACACCTGCAGACGCTGACTCAGAAAACATATTTCGCTCCCGGCAAACAAATTACCGTTGCTCTTCCTGCATAATGAGAGATATAATAAGCTGTCAGTTAAATGTGTGCCCAGACCAAATAAGTTTTCAGCAGTGTCTGATAAAGATTAATATGCATACATAGTCTGCTGATCACTTACGTTGGCCGGCCGATGGAGACTTACACACTTAGTAGATTTGATCGTTATTAAATACTTCTTATAGTGAGAGCCTTCGAATAATAGAGCTCGCTGTTAAAGAGCTCTTAATAATATGCAAGGCCACATCTATATTTCCTAAAATTGCCTGAACTTATCTAGTTCTTTTATGAATATCTGCATGTCAAAGTGCCATGATATATTCCTCTCTTTCGAGAGTGTTTAGGCATGTTGTTGGTTCTTTCTTTCGAGAGTATTTTTAGGCTCTGACACACCAACCTGATGGCCGACCATCGGCAGAAAAGGTCACTCGCTTCCCCGAGGTCCAAAAAGTGTCTCAGAACACACCGAAGCAACGCCGACTTGAGCATACGTTCTGAGCGTGCGCGAGACGTAATACGTCTCCATAACAGCAAGCGGCGCTAATCTGTATCGTCGCCCAAAAACTGAAAACCGGCAGCTGATTGGACGAACGCGTTACGTGGGTCTGGCACGCTCCCGCGTTTTACAACGGAGCACAATGGCGGCTTTGTTCAGTTTACGATCTCGTATTTCACGAAGATAGTTCACCGAAACGTGTTTCTGAGTGGCTGAATCTGTCTTCATCTCAGATCAACAAAGTCTGTCAATTTCAAAGAGTTCAGTGGACGAGAGCAGGCAAGAGCAGCCGGGGGCGGTGAAAAAACCCGCTGTCAAGTCGGACAGTTTGCAGCCGTTTCCAGCGGCCTTCAGGCTGAACGGGAAGTGACAGAAACACTCACATCCTGTTAGGACTGATTCTGATTTAATAAAATGTTATCAGACCCATAGATCAGCTGGTACACAGTCTCCAGTTGATTTTTATTATGACAGAGTAGCTGTCAAAAATGCTCTACATGTGATCTGTTGCTGATTTTAATTACCAACGGACTGTAGATGATCCATAATCTGAACAGATTTAGTCTCTCTGACTTCTAAACGTCACTATCAGCCACACGACAGGTGTTCTGGACACAATAAGCCTTTAAATCAGACAAATAGCAGTTAAAATCCCTCCAAATCAAAATCAATAAAAAAAAAACGGCGTGCTTCAGCTTCAGTTTGTCCCTGTAATCGACGCTCCTCACCGCTCGCGCAGCAGGAAACCAGGCGCCGCGGTCCAGGTGACATCAGCAGCACGGATACAGGATATCGACGGGCGAGGGAGACACGTTGTTGGACACACTGGACGGTTGGTATCACCGCTGTCTGGCTGCGGGGTTAGTTAGTGATATCGATCAACCTCAGCAGAAACATTCAAAACCAATCAGATACAGCCTTTAGAGGAGTGTGGGGGGGGGCGCAGCAAATTACAGATGCAAAGCAAATACATGAGGTGCTTAAATACACAAACAGAGAGACATGCTCACACACGCACACACATGCACGCACACACACACAGCCCTATAAAAAGTTCTGAGAGGGTCAATGATGAAATAAATAGGTGTGTGTGCACGTGTGCGTGCGCGCTTGTTTAACTATATTCGTGGGGTTCAAAAACACTTTGTGGGGCCAAAATGCTGGACCCCACAAGTTTAAAGGGCTGTTTGAGGGTTAATACTTGGTTTTAGGATTAGGGATATAATTAGGTTAGGGTGAGGGTAAGGGTTAGGCATTTAGTTGTGATGGTTAAGGTTAGGGTAAGGGGCTAGGGAATGCATTATGTCAATGGCGGGTCCCCACAAAGCTAGTGCCACAATTGTCTGTGTGTGTGTGTGTGTGTGTGTGTGTGTGTGTGTGTGTGTGTGTGTGTGTGTGTGTGTGTGTGTGTGTGTGTGTGTGTGTGTGTGTGTGTGTGTGTGTGGGGGATAGGCAGACTCTAGGAAGAGTCTCTTCCCTCAAAAAGAGAGAGCGAGTGGCCCTAAATCTTCCGTTACGTTCTCTGGTTTAGATAGGAGGACGAATCCCGACGATTGAGTCCATGCAGCTCTCACTTGACTTTCAGAGCCCCTCCCTGATTATCTGACACCCACCGGCAGCGCTGGGATCACTCGGGAGTAACGTCTCCCCAATGATCCGCTCCACTTCTGCCCGACACACAGCGGGTCATTTCCTGTTTGTCTCCAGCTTGTTTTCTCCTCAAAAGTTAATGATGTGATTTCACGTGGGGCAGCATGTTTCCCCCAGCAGGAAAGGAAAACGGCAGATTGTCTTTGCTCAGATCGATAGCCGCTGTAAGCCTCTTCGTCTCTTTATCTCTCTCCCTCCACCTTTCTCTCTCTCACACCTCAGTCTCTCCATCTTTCTCTTGTACTCCATTATGTCATGCTCAATAGAAGGGAAGCCAAAGGGGGGAAAAAACTAACTTACGTTTGATAATTATCTCACTCAAAATGTCTTTTTAATTTCCCTGTTTCTTGCTTTTGGACCTTTTTCTTTATTTTTCTTTCCCTCTACTGTATCATCCTCGTCCCTCATCCAATTTGCCGTCTAGTCTACCTCTGTTTAGCTTGTTCTCTTCTGTGTGTTCACACGCATACAGATAAAGTGATTACGGTGCACTCCCAGATGAAGGCAATCAGGAGCGTTCGCATCACAACCGCATCAAAAAGTGACAACAAATGGGAGTGATTTTTTTTTTTGTAATTTTTATGTCGTTGACTTTCAACGCGTTGTCAGGAATGGGTTCACATGATGTCCTACGAGATTACGCCGATCGCGGGCCGGTCACGTGACCGTTAAGTTTACAGCGAGAAATGGCGCCTTTTCTCTGCCCTGTCATGTGACCGATCAGCTGCTGCCATTAATTACGTAGGATATCATACCAATAGTTGCGCATAGGTTTTTGCTACGATATCGTACAAACTCGTTCATGAGAATGCGTTGCACACAGAACATAACAATAAACGTTATTAATATAGCGCCTTTCATATAGAGGGTATAGCTCAAACTGCTTGCGAGGAATAAGCCATCACAAGCAACGCGGCTCTGTTCTGATGACCTGTGAGTGATACGATCAGAGTATCATCGTTAATTAAGTCTTTACATCTTCCTCTAGTCTGCTATCCCCTCTTTAACACCTAGGCCTCTAACTCCTTTATTCTCCCTCTTGTATGTGTCTGTGTGTGTGTGTGTGTGTGTGTGTGTGTGTGTGTGTGTGTGTGTGTGTGTGTGTGTGTGTGTGTGCGTGTGTGCGTGTGCTTGTTTAACTATATTTGTGGGGTCCAAAGACCGGGAGTCCTGTATACTTGTGGGGTCCCGACAGCTTTGTGGGGCCGAAATGCTGGACCCACCAAGTTTAAAGGGCTGTTTGAGGGTTAAGACTTGGTTTTAGGATTAGGGTTAGAATTAGGTTATGGTTAGGGTGAGGGTAGGGCTGGGTGATATGGAGAAAATCAAATATCACGATATTTTTGACCAAATACCTCTATCGATACCGCAACAATATTGTAGTGTTGACTATTGGTGCTTTCACAAAATATTTAAGCAATGAGATTTTTGATAAATAATCATCATTAATGTGAATATAATGACTAAGTGGGTAAATGCAAATAATGCAACAGTTACAACAGTCTGGTGAGTTCAGAACATGACATCACTTTACTGTAATGCAGCCTTTAAAACCAGGAAAAGACAACACTTATGCCATTTTACGATATTACGATATCCAAAATCTAAGACGATATCTAGTCTTATATCACGATATCGATATAAAATCGATATATTGCCCAGCTCTAGGTGAGGGTAAGGGTTAAGGTTAGGCATTTAGTTGTGATGGTTAAGGTTAGGGTAAGGGGCTAGGGAATGCATTATGTCAATGATGGGTCCCCACAAAGATAGTGCCACACACTAGTGTGTGTGTCTGTGTGTTTGTCTTTGTTTGTGTCTGTGTGTGTGTCTCTGTGTGTGTGTCTGTGTGTCTCTGTGTGTGTGTCTGCGCATGTCTCTGTGTGTCTGCATGTGTGTGTGTCTTTGTGTGTGTCTCTGTGTGTGTGTGTGTGTGTGTGTGTGTGTGTGTGTGTGTGTGTGCACAACACACATAAATAAATCCGCGGGTCACCTTCCTCTTACTGCGTTCATTTCATCTGCACAGAGAGTTTTTGTGCCTCTGCTGTGGAAGCTTTTAGTGGCACTTCAACCGAGTGACTGGAGACATTTTATTTTTATATCGTAGCATGCACGTCACACACCCCATTTTCCTTCTTTCGCTCCCTGCACATCCATCTCACTCGCTTCTCGTTTCTCTCTCTGACTCTTCTCTCGTTATATTCCTCTCTGTCACCAAACGTGTCCTCCAGAGATTTAAGTCTATAACGTTCCCCGTCATTGCTTCCCGTCTCTGCTCTTCGGTCAGTAATGCGTCTGATCAAATCTGCAGCCGTGACAAGTCACTGGAAGGGAAACGGCGGTAGTTTTCATGTCCGCCTGTAGCCAACACAAACAGCCATCAGTACACAAACCTGTCGAGATCACAGCGGCGCTCTGTTCGCACACGCTAGGCTTGTTACGGCCTCCGAGGGAAACTTATTTTTCAGGGCATGAAATTAAACTCTCTCTCTCTCTCTCTGGCTCCAGGCTAGCGGCGTTGGGAGCCGCTGAGCCAGATCTGGAGCCAGATTCTGGATGCCACGCATGATCTTCAACCAACATTTAGTTCAGGAGTCTTACAGAGTTCACCGAGTCTCAGATGCTTGGTTTTTCTCTTTGCTTCTCGTTTCAATTTTTACATTCAAATCCAGGGATGTAGTCTCGCATTGCCAGACGTGTGTCCACAAACCAATCATTCATTAATTAAGAAAATGATTGGCAGATTAATTGATGATTAAAATCATTGTTCTCTGCAGCATTAAAAGGGGAACTGGGGAACAACACACACGCACACGCACACACACACACACACACACGACATGTCACCTCTAATAATTCAGACTGAGCTATTGAGTAATTCAGTTTAATGAGCACTTAAACATGTCCTTCACTTAGACAACTGCAAATCCATTCAATGTTAGTTCACATCCTGGTTCACTGTGTGTTTGTGTGGAGGGGTGTGTGTGTGTGTGTGTGTGGGGATGTGGGGGTGTGTGTGTTTTCATTCTGGACTAGGAGTGGACTGTTGCTAAGCTCTCTGATGCCCTTTTTCCGACATTTGACTTGTGGTTAGTGTAGTTGAATGTGTAAGTGCCTCAGCATGCACAAACCTGTGTGTGTGTGTGTGTGTGTGTGTGTGTGTGTGTGTCTCTTCCCTCAGAGCTATAATGAGGTCTTGTGGGACTGCAGGCCTTCTGTCTCGCTGACCAACATCACACACTCTGACAGGATCGTGACCTGTCGTGCGTGCACACACACAGATGCGCACACACACACACACACACACACACACACAGAGTGAAGTCCTAGAATTCCAGTGGACTCTGTGAGCTCATTGCTGTCGTCTAGCAGTCCGTTCATGTCTCTGTCCCTGCAGTTGTCCCCGTGTCAAACAGCTGAGTGTCGTCTCCAACATCAGACACACACACTCGCCGCGCATTAGACTGCTTGTACAGCTGACACACACACACACACACACACACACACACACACACACACACATCCAGACACACAGTGTCGGACAGACATCAATTTCATTCGGGTAATTACTGCCCCGAGTTAGTCTGCGGGCTTTCCGGAGAACTGGCGAGCAATTTGTTTGTGTTTATTAGCAGGTGTAGCGTGGAGAACGAGAAGAGAAAATTGCAAAAGTTGAAATAGAACAAAGTTGTGATCTGTCGGTCCGTTGTAGGGTTGAAGTGCGATCGAAGACGTTTTCACCGGCTGGGCCGCTGCTATGACAACCGTTTTTACCGTTAGCATTATAGTCCAGAGCCGAGTAATCAGGAAATCCACATTGACAGGAATTCCAACATTTGGTAATGTATCAAAGTAATTTAATAAGCAAAAACTAAGCTTCTACAGGTACATATATGGGCTTTGGAAGGTTGATGCAAATAGAGTTTCTATTTCTGTGTTTATTGTCTATTTCTTATAAATGTTAAATGTTTCTCACAGACCCTCATACACCCTCATACACCCTCATACACTCACACACTCACACACCCTCACACACCCTCATACACTCTCACACACCCTCACACACCCTCATACATGTCCGTTTAGAGCACCAGAGGGCAGCGCACACATTCAAGTGGCCCCAAAATCTGCGATGTCATTCAGTCTGGTAGAAATCGGTCGATTAAGAACCAATTTTCGTTACCCAATCCTACTCGTTGGAATTCAAGATGTCTGCCTTCCTGTCCTTCTTCGACCCTCTGGCTAAGCTTTCACGTCAACAAGCAAGCCCCCCCCCCGTAGCAGAATGATAATGTGTGCAGCCGTACTCGCTGCACAGGTTATATATGGATAGGTTTGGAGGGTGACCGTCTGTCTGCTGTTGTTTCTCGCCCTGCAGGATTGTTCCAGCGATGTGGCCACGTCTACGCCTCTGAGCCATCGGGTCGGTGAGTGGAACCTTCTGATACTCTGGGAATGTTCTCTGGAGTCCCTCCAAACTGTAGATCGGCACCCACGCTCAGCTCTTTTAAATCAAGGCTGAAGACCTTTCTTTTTGATACTGCCTATTGCCTAATGCCTAATTCTATGCACTGCACTGTATTGGGAATTTTTGGGGCCCGAGCGCCGACAGTGGCGAAGGCCCTATTGAAACTGAAGGAATTATTCTTTCTTTCTATTATTTTCCCGTCAAATGAATTGGCTTTTTGAGGGGCTTAACATATTCAAAAACTCACCAAATTTGGCGGCCGCATCAATTCTGGTGAAAATGTACGTATTTTAAGGGTTTCGGGAATAGGCGCACAGAAATGGCTCGCTAGCGCCCCCTAGAATGTTAAGAAAATTGAGCCCCTGCAGTGTGTTTAACGTAGACTCACGAAACTTGGTACACATATATAACATGTCAAGATGTACAACAAACTTCATTAGAGCCATACCCTAAACCCAACAGGAAGTCCGCCATTTTGATTTCAAAGTTCGAAAGTAGTGTGATTTTGGCCATTTCCACATGTCGTACTTTAACGAACTCCTCCTAGAGATTTCATCCGATCAACTTCAAACTCGGTCTGTGCCATCTTAAGATGTTAAAGATGAAAAGTTGTTAAAAGAAAAACTTTTCGTCATAGGGCGTGGCCGTGGCGGGGCGGCCATTTTGTGCATTTCGCCGCCGAAACAGGAAGTGGATGTAACTTGAGTGTATATTGTCCGATTACCTCGAAACTTTTCAGGATTCATAAGAGTCCAACCCTGAGGACAAATAAAGGCCGATATTTACTTAAAGTCATAGCGCCCCCTAGTGGCAACAGGAAGTAGGCCTAAAAGTCAAGGTGCTATACTTTAACGAACTCCTCCTAGAGATTTCATCCGATGGACTTCAAACGTGGTCTGTACCATCCCAACACCTTAACGATGAAAAGTTATTAAAAGAAAAACTTTTCGTCAGACGGTGTGGGCGTGGCGCGGCAGCCATTTTGAGTGTTTAGCGATGAACAAAGAAGTTGTTGTAACTTGAGTGTATGTTGTCGTATCTGCCCGAAATTTCTCACGATGGACAAGGGTCTTATATGACAAACATCATCCGATTTGCATGAAACTCAGAATGTGGGGTCTACGTGTGATACTGAGCCGCCCCCTATAATATGGCCACGCCCATTTACTCAGGCCACGCCCCCTTTCATAACATTTGAACCGTTTAAGGTAGAGTCTTGTGTGAGGTGTCATTGAACTCAGCAGAGACTTCGTTTTTAATTGGTCATGGTTTGACCCGCCCCCTATGCTTAAGCCCCACCCCTTTCATAAAATTGTAACTTTTTAAGGTATACCCTTCTGTGAGGTATCATTGAACTCAGCATAGACTTCTTTCTTCATTGGTGATGGTTTGACCCGCCCCCTAGGCTTAAGCCCCGCCCCCTTTCTTAAAATTTGAACCATTTAAGATAGACCCTTGTGTGAGGTATCATTGAACTCAGCAGAGACTTCCTTCTTCATTGGTAATTGTTTGGCCCGCCCCCTATGTTCAAGCCACGCCCCTTTCATACATGCTGACCCATCTAAGGTAGAGCCTTGTGTGAGGTATCATTGAAGTCAGCAGAGACTTCCTTTTTAATTGGTGATGGTTTGACCCGCCCCCTATGCTTTAGCCACGCCCCTTTTCACCGCTAATGAACCGCATGACGTAGAGTCTTGTGTGAGCTATCGTTGACCTCGGCGGGGAGTTCCCTTTTCATTGGTTACGATTTGCGGCGTCTGAGTGCCGCGCAAATGCACGGTCGCAAGGAGCGGCGTCCGCTGGTAACCCCGACGCGCGCCGAGGTGCGAGGGCCCGTCCATCGCTGCTCGCAGCTTTAATATTTAATCTCTTTTTTGATTAACTGTTTTAATTTAGTATGAATTGTTTTAATTTTGTATTAATTTGTATTCATTTTTAACTTTGTTTTAATGTTTTATGTAAAGCACATTGAATTGCACCGCTGCTTCTACGTCCCCCCCCCCTCTCATTCCCCCTGCTCTGGTGTTTCCCCCTCTCATTCCCCCTGCTCTGGTGTTTCCCCCTCTCATTCCCCCTGCTCTGGTGGTTCCGAGCCCCTAAACCGGAGACATTAGGAAACACTTCTGACCCGTTCTGGTTCTGAATCTGTGGGGTTGTGTTTCAACGGCTCCAAACAGAGACCTTTGGCAACAGCGACACTGACGCCAACGTGTCTCCTCCTGATTGGGTCTTATCGGTCACGACGTCTCGTTCTCTGAGACTAAAGCTACTAACAGTAGATACAAAAGGTCCACTCTGTCAACTGTTGCCTGAAAGTTTCTCAGAGAAACTTTAAATTCAACTTCAGCTGAGTTCAACACGCCTACAGCAAAGCTGTGGTGAACTTTTCTCCAAAGGTCCCTCATGTGACTTTAGTGTTGCCGGAACATTTAAGCCCAGAGAAACTCTGAGCGTGAAGGAAAACACTGCGGTGATTGTTTCTAATCCGTCTTTATCATGTTCTCTGCGCCCAAGTTCATGTGCCAGCGCCTCCGTCAGTTTACTTTTGGGCCAAAGCTGTGATTTATTACTTCTATCTTTGTGAGGACCAATTTAAGACCTTTGTCCTTGAGAGCAAAGACGCTTTTGCACAGTAAGACCAATTCTTATTTCTGCTGAGAAACCCGGGCACAGAAATCAAATAGATTTAGGTCACCAGCCACACAAGTATTTGTGTTTTTCAATCAGGATTCATGTTTAATGCTTCGGTCTTGTTTCGCCAACGATTGTCAATCTTTTACACATCAAGATATTAGCGGTCGCGACGTCTCGTTCTCTGAGACTTAAAGCTACTAACGTTACCATGGTAACTACCAGCAGTGGGCGGAGTCTCCACGCTGCCTCCTGTTTATGCCCAGTATAGCAGGATGATGAGATATGAGGTTCGGGCGTGTCAGTTTAAACAGAGATTAGTTCTTCTACTGGAGATAAAAACACTTGGTGCACCGAGATCACTTTGGGATCAAAACTTAACACTTAAAAACCAAAACGTAGTGGTGGAGGCGGAGCCTAAAAGTATTGAATTTGGTACCCAGCCCTGTGTTCATCTGGTCCCTTTGCTGCAGGTATGCAAGCACACTAAAGAACTATACGTGACACAACTACGTCCTGTCGTCATCACATACGTGAGCTGCGTCTCCCGACAGTTGTACCTGATTGGTTTGTAGACGGGCTCTCTGTGTCGGAGGTTTTCCAGCTGACTGCTGCTCTCCCCCGTGCAGTCTTTCTGTTTCGTAGTGTTGTTGAGAAGCGAGACACGTGAACTTAACTTGGGGTTTAAGGAGCTGCAGCATTTATTAAGAGACAAACTGAAACCTACACTGTACATTACAGCCCAATTGTCCCTATGTTCCCACATTTCTAAGATTTTTTTCAAAATTAGGCCCTATGTTCCCACAGTTCCCACATTTCTAAGATTTTTTTTTCCCAACATTAGGCCTTATGTTCCCACATTTCCTTTTTCATAAATTTGTATAAGATTGTATCTCCCTTTCTCCCAATTTGGGAGCCAATTGACCGTTTGCAAAAGACACGCCCCCTAGTTATTGTTACTACGCCCGTCAAACAATTGAGAACCAGACACATAGCCATGGCTGGGTTGAGCTCCATACCTGTTGGTATAAGTGATTGGTTTTGGAGTAATGCAGCAGACATATCTTCCAGGGCACGACAGAAAGGGCTGCAATATGCAGTGGAGGGATGTGTTCAATGACCGTCAACCTCTTGCTAAATTATCTGTGTCGATAGCAACATGTGCTTGACAGGCTAACAGCTATCAGGCTTCCTGAATTTCCTACGGAACAATAAAGTATCTAATGTTCTAACTTTACTACTTTCGATAATAATGCTATATAGAACCACAACTGTTAACTTAAGTCCAGTTTTACAGATTGTAACTGTTATGTACTTAGCTACTTAAACTATTTATTGATAATTGATATAAGTTAGCTCGCTAGCTTTATTTACCTTGGAGCAGACATATGTAGCTATGCTTATTAATCTTCGAGGCATTTAGCTGTGAGTGGAGTCTCCCACACTGCTTAATCCATTGTCGGCATCTTTCTGCTTGGGTCTTGGGCTTTGGAAAAGCGAAAAAAACGACCCCTCCCTCTAAACTTTTGGGGTACCTGGTGTCAGACTTGCAGGTGCCATAGGCGCATCGTTTCACCATCTTGCTGAAATCGCAATGTTTGACGGGGGTCCTTCTCCTTAGTTACAGTTGCTGAGCTAGGATTGGACGAGGACCGTTCGAGGGAGGGGTTTTGCAAATCGTCAATTACACCCAACCTATTATCCAGTAGCAATGGACTACAGATGGAATGTAACCCTAACCCTAACATAGGGCCTAATTATAAGAAAAATCTTAGAAATGTGGGACCATAAGGCCTAATTTTCAGTGAAAAATGTGGGAACATAAGGCTGACCGCTCTGGACCAAAGGAAGTAGGTGTGAAAGCCCCCTTAAAGGCAGCTGCAGGTAGTTCTCAGGATCAACCATCAACCACATTCTTGGTTAATTCAAATGATTCCACAGACTAAACACACACTGAACACACATTCCTGTTCAAGAACGTGGATACCTTTTATCAAACCCGATAAATTTGCAGAAAACTTTTTATTTCTCTGTCTGTCGAACTAAAATTTATTTTTGCTAATAAATCAGTAGTCTGCTGTAGGTTGTGTGGATCGTGGTCGGGGGAGGTTTCACACCTGTAATTTTGGTTCGGATCAAACTGGAAAGTCCGGACAAAATGAAGTATGTATGAAAGAATTATTATTTATTTGGTACCCAGCCCTTTATTCATCCGGTCCCTTTGCAGCACAGGTTTAATCCTCCTGCATCAGTCAGTGAGGAGGTGTGGGTTCACCGGGTCGAGTGAAGGAACGGCGGGACATGAAGAGCTCATTTCCTGCTGACATTGCCTCTGTGTGACCCCCCCTGACCTGCAAACACTGTGAGAGAGTATATGTGTCTCTCAGATCCTCTGCATGTGTTACTGTCGCTTTGTATCTGCCACTTTATCACTCAAGGAATACATTTAATCCACCTTTTTTGTAGCTTCCATTTTTATTGCCAGCTGAATGACTCTGTTGGTTGGTTCTCCACTTTGTCCCAGAAGCTCCATAAACTGCCTGACGCCAGCTAGCTCTGCGGGTGGGGCATAGCTTTAGCTCAACGGTACGACTAATTACCACTGTAGGAGCCTCATGTTGCATGTTGTTTATTGTCTCATTTATATTATTTATTGATTATTATATTGTGCACTTATACTGTAGGTGGTGGGCTTGTTCATGGCTGTTTGAGCGGAAGTGATAACATATTTGTTTGCTTCACCTGGGCCTGAGCCTGGGAGCGAACACTTTCTGTTGACCGCCGCACTAACGCACTTATTTCGACTCATAAAGTAACTTTATGTTATGTAACTGCAGCGCTAGTCGTATTTTACGTGTGGAGATATATATCATTGCAATAAAACCTGGAGCGAATAGTGTGTTAATGCATCTCTGTGTTTAGTCCCTCGCAGCAGCACTTTGATGGACTGCTTAGAGCCGCAACATCCACTGATATAATTACAATTTGGGGGTTGAGATCTCCAACTATCTAGGGGGGGTCCCGGGATGTGTCTGCCCAAATAGGCTGTTTCACATTAATTTTTAAGAGACATAGCAAAACAACACGGTCTACATTTCTGAACTAGTTCAGTTGAAGAGCATAAAATCATTCACTTTTTCAATAAAAGCACCAAATGTGTAATGTATCAGTCTGTTGTTCCAGTATTAGTAAAATGGATATATATCTTCAGCCCTTTGATGGTCATGCTACAATTTAACTGTACTTAATTTCATATTATTCTGTAAAAATTATTGCAGCGTTATGAGTCGGTCAAATTTGTATTTTTCCAATTTTATTTCATGGGCGCCGAAAGCAACGCGTCTGATTGGTCAACAAGACTCTACCAGAGCATCATGGCATGACAAAAGACTATTAATATTGGACCAAAGAGTCTGGATTTATTGCACAAAGTCCTCCGAAAGAATCCTAAGTTCCAGGAAAAGAAGCACGGACAATTTCAAATCGTTGGTGGTCTTTTACACCACTTCTTTTCATGCGTGTGTGCGCTCCAAGCGCTCAGAAGTCGCACTTGCCGCCGTTAAATACACGCCGATGGGTTTGGCAATGTTTTTCTTTGCTCACCAATTACATTGAATCGAGAAAGCCAACCACTTATGTTTTATAACAATTAACATTTTTCATGCATCGTTATGGTAAGATATTTGGGGGGCGAGTTGCACTGGCCAGTTTAAAGTTTGGAGTTGGGAGAGTAAGAATGGGTTAACCGCACCTCCCCCCTCTGGGGAGAACTCACTGTTTGAAAACCTCCTCTGTAACTACCTTGCTCCGACACACACACACACACATAGGGGAGATTTCATTATGGATCAAAACAGAAAGCAATTTATTCACCCACAACGGCCTCAGTGGAACGAAATGCGACAGAGCCCCAAGACATATTAAGACATAAATACAAGTAGAGGGGAGAAACACGCTGGACAGAAACTCTCGCTCCGATTAGGTTCTAATTGTGGACCAGAGGGTCGAGGTACTCCTGCAGAGACACAATCATTAGATCTCCGACAGTACGAACACACACGTAGCAGTGGAACTAACACCCAAGTTTAAAGTGCCCATATTAGCCACTAGAGGGCGACGCCACTAGAAACCTAAATATAGGTCAGATGATGCTGGAACAAACGACCTATGGGGGCGTTTTTCAGGGGTCGACCTCCTTTGTTCTACCGGCGAGCCGAGTGTAGGGAGACAGGAAACACTGACACCTAACAGGGTTTGAAAAGCATTCACCGGAGAGGTAGCAGCTTTTTGACTTGGTGTTTGAATTATACTGTTTCCTGACGAACACTCACACCAATAAAGTCATTTAATCGGAAGAAAAAACCAGCGGCAGGCCAGAATACAGAGGAAGTAGCTGATGGGAGAGAGAAACGGAGGCTTCTGGGCACTAACAGGCAGGAAGCAATGGACTCTTTATTGAATTAGATGGTCCACATACACCAGAGCAGTCGTCATTATCCTGCTGAGATCCTGACCCAACCACTGATAACTGGATCCATTAAGCCATTAATCCCAGGACATTTGACATGTTGGATTCATTTCTCTGCTACTTTATGCTTGCTATAATTTGTAGCTGGGGTTTTAGGTTGTGCTGTTGGGGATATTTTTAAGGATATACATTTATTGTTTGAGGTCGTGAGCCTTTAGCATTAGATAGTCAGCTTCATGTCTAATACATAACTACATTTTGTGTTTAACGAAGGATTCGGGAAGAACCAAAAGTAGAGCCTTCAGGGAAAAACAAAAGTGGCGATAGTCTTTGTCTGTTCTGAAAGTCAAACAGCATTTCTAATCTGTACATAAAAACTTGTTGGCTAACATTAGCTGAGGTCCTAAGTAGGGATGCACCAAATCCAGATTTTTGGGTGAATACCGAATCCACTGGTTGAGATTGTGCTGACTCCTCCTCCCATCCTCAGTCCATGAACCCAGTAAACTCATGAATGAAGTAAACAGTGACTGTCCTTCCTTTGCCGTACCTGAAGTTGCTGCATTCTGGCTGCTGTCTGGAGATTCCTTCATGCACAACTCGTATTCTTTAGATGTTTCAGACCAGATGTTGTAACCGCAACCATGTTGTGTATAGTTTAGGGCCCTCGCCACCACCAGACCAATCCGCATTGCTGATAGAACATGTAGCTGGACTTGAATGGCCTTCTTTTGACTGAAAGTACTGCCAAACAACAACTTTTTCTGCTCACCAGTTCCATTTCCACTTTCTCACAGCCTGGTGCATTGAACGCTCCACCTATGTAAACACCTTCCCGTAATCAACGGCGCCGTCTCACGACGACCAGCGTAGCGCAAGCGTAGGGTTCGGTTCGCTGGCAAAAAAATTCTAAGGTTTGGCAGACACCCAACCCCGTCAAAAAGCCCAAATATTCAGCCAAATCTGAAGCTGAATGCTAGATTTGGTGCTTCCCTACAGAAAACAAACCAGTACATTTGGCGGTGTCCCGAAGGATGATATTGCAGCCCGTTTTGTAGCCACCCGACTGCGGCAATCTCGCTAAATACTGGACCAATTAAAAAAAAGAAAGAAAATTACTCTCATAAGTCACTTGGACACAAAAACATGGAAAGCTAGAGAATGCAATCTGTGAAGAAATAGCGGTGTGAATGCAGTATGCTGAAAGGCTGACGCTAGAGAGGTGGAACGTTTTAAAGTTTGAACGGTGTTCCTCATGAATGTATGAACGAGTAGAGAGCAGTTGAAAATGTATGACTTTGTGTCAAAAAAAAAAAAAAAAAAAAGAAATTCCATCCATTCACTTGAATGGGGAAAATTTCATTCAGAAATATTTCATAAAATTATGAAAGTTATGGAAATGTTGTACAGAAGCGGGACCATCCTAATCATGCTGAACGTTTTGACGTTTGAATGAAGTTCTTGTTTTCCCCCTAAATGTTTCTGGTTAACCGCTTTCTGTCTGTGTTAGCCGTCCCTCTTCTGCTGACTCATGCTGTCTGTCTTGTCTGTCTGTCTCTCACTGTGTGCTTTGTCATTTCTGCCCCGCCCTCCTCTCATCCTCGCTGTAATAGGCTTCACCGCCGGGCCTCATAAAGATAGCCAAACACAGAGAGGGTATCCATGCACACTGGAGAGATGAGAGATGTGGCTCTCGAGCTAAGGAGTCGACTGAAAGCCACGCAGACAGAGCAAAGACAGGCTGGGGGAGCGCTTGGTTTCCATACGGGGGTGGGGGGCAGAATGGGGGAGGCCGTTAATGAGGGAGGAAGAGAGGGAAACACACACACACACACACACACACACACACACACACACACACACACACACACACACACACACACACACACACACACACAGACAGACAGACAGACAGACAGAGAGAGACACACACACACACAGACTGACAGACAGAGACGCACACACACACACACGCACACACACAGACACACACACGCTCACACACAGACAGACAGACAGACACACACACACACACACACACACACACACACATCATCATCATCATCATCATGTATTCCCTGTCTGTCTGACTAACACACACAGAAACACACATGCACATACATGGCAGAGCAAATCCAGGCTGAATGAGCGCTTGATTTCCATACGGAGAGAGGGAGAGACAGAATGGGGGAGGGCGATAACGAGGGAGAAAGAGAGGGAAACATGTAGATGGAGCAACGCAGGTACACAGAGAGAGAGAGAGAGAGAGAGAGAGAGAGAGAGAGTGTGTTATTGTGTTGACAGATCACTTATGTAATTGGAGTGATTTGACAGTGTGACTGTTTTCTGAGGGTTGGACAGGAAGAGACCCCTCCTCTGCTCCAGGAGCCAGCGTTCCCTCTGCCTCTCAAAAAGTCTCACGTTTCAAAATCAAACTCTTTTTTTTTCTTCACTTTTTTGAAAGTGACTAAACTTAATCTTTGAAAGACAGGTTTTCTCTTTGTATAAATAACGATCTGACTGCTCTTTACTCATAATACGAACCGAGAGAATCCATAAATATGACTTAAAGAGACTTGTTAGGAGGGTAAACAAATCCAAAATGGAAGCAGCTGCCGAAAACCAAACTGTCATTTGAACAAAAGTGAAGATTATAATAATTACAGTCCTTTAAAAAAATTGTCAAAGCACTTCAAAAGCTTAAAAAAGAATCATGCTAAATAGAAAAGTAGCTTGGATTTTCTGTAGGGATAAAACTGTGAAAGACTTCAAGCGTAGTCCGTTTTTCCACAAATGTGAGAATATTCATTGGACCATAATTAAATCATGATGTTTTTTGGCTCGTGGCCTTCACACAGACTCTCATCATCCCGTCTTCCAAGCAGAAGCTTCGTGATTTATGAATGGCAGCAGAATGAATATGTCTGTGTCATGAAGGCGAGGCCGGGGCAGTAACCCTTTAACTGCCCCCCACGCTCAAATATCACACACTCACTCATGTTCTCTGCATCTCTATAATTAAGTCTTTTTTTACACCCCCTCATGTATTCCCTCCTTTATCTGTCTGACACACACACACACACACACACACACACACACACACACACACACACACACACACACACACACACACACAGACATGCAGACGCATGCATGCGCACACACACAGACACACACAGATAGACAGACAGACGCACACACACACCACACCATCACGTATTCCCTCCTTTATTTCTGAAGTACACACACACGCACGCACACACAGACATGCAGACGCACGCACGCGCACACACGCAGACACGCATGCTCTCTCTCTCTCTCTCTCTCTCTCTCTCTCTCTCTCTCTCTCTCTCTCTAAGCTCGTAGTAGTCATGGCTAATTTCAGCAGTGGGCCAGCCTATAAAAACCAGATCCCTGGTTGTCTGGTGGGTTAATGTTTGGTGAGTCAGGCAGCCGGCCAGCACCAAAACTCTGAAGACTCCGGATCATAGAGGGTCAAAATAATGGATGCAGCCTCAGCCTCAGGGAACTTTCTGTTTCCTTTGCTTTTCAAACGGGACACGACTCCATACACGCTAAAAGTACTAATTATTTAGATGGAGTCTGGTGGGTTTAGAGCTAGCCACTTCAGAGCTGTTTCTGGTCAAACAGAAAGGTCTCAAAGAGGTCTGTCAGTGGAAACACGAGCACTTTTGTCAAGTTAAAGCTGCACAGTTGTCCTATTAACTTACATTGTAGCTGGTTTCTCCGCTGCCGACTGCAGTGATCTTCTTAATACTGGACCAAGGTCAAAGATCGGTGTTCCCATCAGTCACTTAGACACAGAGACATAGGAACATAGGGTTGAAAAAAACAGAAGTTACTCTTAAAGGCAAAATAAAACCATGTTTTTCTGCCACCAAAAAGTAACCATTAAATATAACAAAATAAAAAGATTAAAAATAACAAATCAAGGTGAAACATAACCAGATAAAACCTGCACAGATTGGGCCCGGCCCGTTTGTTGTGGAAACTAAACTTTAGCTCCCTTTCAAACGATCCTACACTTTCATAAACAAAGTAGATTAGCATACTGGCTGAAAGTGATTCTGCAGTTTAAAGTAGAAGATGAAAAGCAATCAGGACAGTCTTGCGCCAGGATTGCTGCCGTATTATGTGCGAGTCAATACCAGATGTGATCCAAAGGTCGGAGCCATCCCGTGGTTGTTTGTGCCAGCAGCTGATATGCATATCTTGTTATGGTATTCAAATATTCACGGATCGGCAGAGTGACATTTGAATACAGAGCCTGCCTCTCCGTCTCTCCGTCTCTCCGTCTCTCCGTCTGCCTTTTCAAAGACTTCTTTCTTCTTCTGTATCGTATCACCTTTTGTGTCTCAGCTCTTCTGTCTTCAACACATACACAGCTTCATGTTAATTCTAAAATAAGAACAGAACTAATAACAACTTCATGAATACTACGTTGTGTTTCAGCATCTGGATGAGAATTGGCTGCAGCAGCTTGCTTTGTGCTCGGTCTTATTGGAGGCTCTAGATTAGCGTCATTCATTTTATATACAGTATATATATACAGTGTCTGACAAAAGTCTTGTCGCTTATCTAAGTTGTAGCAATAACAAATAATAACTTGTAGTTGATCAATTGGAATCAGAAATGGCTTATATGAAAGGCTTCTGGATTATGCTTATTATACCAAAATAAAGTCTTGTATCATTCATTGGGTTTTATAATTGAATTAGGACAGGAAGGTCAGATTTGGCTTTGACAAAAGTCTTGTCGTGTCTTTTAAATGATTCAACCAATCACAGATTAGAGCTTCCCTTGTGACAAATACTGTAATTAACACATTCCCGGGTGTGTATAAAAAGAACTGCAGCACACCAGACCTTCATGTGAAGTGCAACCTGACCTCTCACAATATGCCAACGATTCAACCACAGACCAAAGTGCTGATCAGCAAGAGCCTGAAGACCAAGTCTGCTGCTGAGGTGGCAGACATCTTCAATGTATCCAAACGTCACGTGGAGAGGATAAGAAAAAGATTTGAAGAAACTGGTGAAGTTCATGACAAACCCAGGTCAGGCAGACCCCGTAAGACAACTGTTCGAGAGGACAGTTTGTTGCTTCGGCTGTCCAGGGCCAGCCCTTTTTCTGGGCTGGCCACCAGCCAAAATTGTGTTGCATTTGCACAGGCCCGCAGCTTGGTGAAAGGATGGACAGTGGAAAAGTGGCAGAAGGTTGATTTTTCTGATGAATCATCCATTGAACTGCATCCCAATTGCCGCAAATACTGCAGAAGACCTGTCGGAACCCGCATGGACCCAAGATTCACCCAGAAAACAGTCAAGTTTGGTGGAGGAGAAATCATGGTTTGGGGTTACATCCAGTATGTATCCAGTGCGAGAGATCTGCAGAGTGGATGGCAAACATCAACAGCCTGAAATATCGACAAATTCTTGCTGCCCATTACATTCCAAACCACAAGAGAGGGCAAATTCTTCAGCAGGATGGCGCTCCTTGTCATACTTCAGCCTCCCCATCAAAGTTCCTGAAAGCGAAGAAGGTCAAGGTGCTTCAGGATTGGCCAACCCAGTAACCAGACCTGAACATTATGGAGCATGTCTGGGGTAAGATGAAGGAGGAGGCTTGGAAGATTAAACCAAAGAATCTTGATGCCCTCCGGGAGTCCTGCAAGACTGCTTTCTTTGCTATTCCAGATGACTTCATCAATAAGTTATTTGAGTCATTGCTGAGACGTATGGATGGAGTCCTCCGAGCTCATTTTCTTTTTCCCAAGACTTTATGACTTTATGTATGCTCTGATGTTATTGTAGCATGTTTGTGTATTCAAAATGAAGTATAATTTCTACCGTACATCACTGTATTTTTGTATGCGACAAGACTTTTGTCAAAGGTGGGATGCACCGAATCCAGATTTTTGGGGTTCTGCCGAATACCGAACCTACTGGTTAAGATTCTGCCGAACCCCGAACCGAACCCTACTCCCATTCTTAACACAGTAAACACATTAATGAAGTAAACAACGTCCACAGCAGTGCATTTTTCTTTGTATTTTAACTGTAAAAAATAAAAAAGAATAGGCAACATTATGCCTGGCACACAAGTGGGAAAAACTATTTTTGATAAGGCCTATGTTTACCCTATCTCAAGATCCAACCAATATCCAAAATATTTGCCTTTTAGATTTATAATCCCATAAAGTAGGCTACCCCCACGCTCTATTCACATCGTAGGAAAGTACATCGCTATCGCCAGATGAGTGACAATTTTGTTTTGCAAACTTTCGCTAACCAGTGTATGATGAAGACAGGTTGGAGGGGTGAAATTAGAAAGCTACCGTTAGCTAACCAGCAGCAGCCGGCCGTTTGGTCGCTCCGCTCTCGCTGTAGGAAGACTCATTTACCGAGAGAACAGCTGACAGCCCGGGAGAGGCTCAGTCTGGTTAACACCAGTTTTTAGTCGTGACTGTCCTTCCTTTGTCGTACCTGAAGTTGCTGCATTTTGGCTGCTGTCTGGAGATTCCTTCATGCACAACTCGTATTCTTTTGGTTTCATACGCAAATGTCTTAACAGCGGCGATGTTGTGTATAGTTTAGGGTCCTTGTCACCACGAGACAAATCGGCATTGCAAACTGAACATGTAGCGCGACTTGAATGGCCTTCTTTTGACTGAAAGTACTGCCAAACAACACTTTTTCTGCTCACCAGTTCCGTTTTCACTTTCTCACAGCCTACTGCCGTTGCTAGGTTGCTACTGCATTCAGTCTAGCTACGTCATTACGTCGACCACGTAACTCTACAAAGAGTAGTGAAGTAACAAGATAGTTCTGTCCAAGATGGCAGAGCTGCAGCTCTGTCATGGGTGCGTTTGTTTGCAATGGAACGTTCTATTGAGTTTCGCCTCTTGTTACTTCTATACTCTTTGGCAAGAGCAGAAACTCAACACAACGTTCGTCTCTTTTTCTCAATTTTCGCCTCTCGTTACTTCTCTTTGGTACCGTTCGGTTTGGTCGAAAAAAATTCTGACGTTCGGCAGTACCCGAACTCCGTCAAAAAGCCCAAAGTTCGGCCGAAAACCGAACGCTGGGTTCGGTGCATCCATAGTCAAAGGCAAATCTTACCTTTCTGTTCTAATTCAATTATAAGACACAATGAATGATACTAGACTTTATTTTGGTATAATATGCATAATCCAGAAGCCTTTGCCTTTCATATAAGCCATTTCTGGTTCCAATTGATCAACTACAAGTCAAGTTATTATTTGTTGTTCCTACAACTTAGATAAGCGACAAGACTTTTGTCAGACACTGTATATAATAATAACTTTTATTTATATAGCACCTTTCAGGATACCAACAGACACTTTACAGAATGACTGTGGCTAAGCTAAGGGAGGTTGTAGGCTGTGGGGGAACAGCTGGTGTTTTAGGAGTTTTTTTTAAACATGTCCAGGGATGTAGGATATCTACAGGAAGGGGGATCCAGAGGGATGGGGCTGCAACACTAAAGGCTCTGTTTCTGAAGGTACAGAGTCTGGTGTGGGGAACGGAGAGCAGGCCAGCGTCTGAGGACCGCAGGTTTCAGGGTGGGGTGTATGGATGGAGGAGGTCCGAGAGGTACTGTGGGGCCAGGGGCATGGAGGGATTTCATATGTGATGCGGGACTTGATTGGGAGCCAGTGAAGGTGGATGAGGGTTGGGGTGATGTGCTGCCAGGTCTGTGTGTGAGTTTTGGACCTACTGGAGCCTGTCTAGGGTTTTGCTGGGGAGCCCAGACAGGACTCCATTGCAGTAGTCCAAACGGGAGGTTATGAAAGCATGTACGATCTAGGGTTACACCAAGGTTGGGGACCTCAGCACGTGGCACACCCGTCAACATCCAGGATGAGATCTCCAACCTTCTGGAGCAGCGTCGCAACCAAGATATATGCATCAACGTGTTGTGCATATTATGTTTAATATACACATCACATGAAATCAGAATCAGCTTTATTGGCCAGGTTAGCGTAAACAAACGAGGAATTTGACTCTTGTAATCTTTGCTCTCAAAGTACAACACTCACTTAGAGGTCCCATGACATGCTGCTTTTTGGATGCTTTTATATAGGCCTTAGTGGTCCCCTAATACTGTATCTGAAGTCTCTTTTATATAGGCCTTAGTGGTCCCCTAATACTGTATCTGAAGTCTCTTTTATATAGACCTTAGTGGTCCCCTAATACTGTATCTGAAGTCTCTTTTATATAGACCTTAGTGGTCCCCTAATACTGTATCTGAAGTCTCTTTTATATAAACCTTAGTGGTCCCCTAATACTGTATCTGAAGTCTCTTTTATATAGACCTTAGTGGTCCCCTAATACTGTATCTGAAGTCTCTTTTATATAGACCTTAGTGGTCCCCTAATACTGTATCTGAAGTCTCTTTTATATAAACCTTAGTGGTCCCTAATACTGTATCTGAAGTCTCTTTTATATAAACCTTAGTGGTCCCCTAATACTGTATCTGAAGTCTCTTTTATATAAACCTTAGTGGTCCCTAATACTGTATCTGAAGTCTCTTTTATATAGACCTTAGTGGTCCCCTAATACTGTATCTGAAGTCTCTTTTATATAAACCTTAGTGGTCCCTAATACTGTATCTGAAGTCTCTTTTATATAAACCTTAGTGGTCCCCTAATACTGTATCTGAAGTCTCTTTTATATAAACCTTAGTGGTCCCTAATACTGTATCTGAAGTCTCTTTCCCAAAATTCAGCCTTGGTGCAGAATTACAGCCACTAGAGCCAGTCCCACAATGTGGGGTTGAGATCTCCACCTTTGAGCAAAATTGAAAATTTGAGAGTCAAACACTTCATTTCCTGCATTCTGGTGAATGTTTCTACAACAATGTGTGCCTTTTCTGAATCAATTCATGGTGCAAGTGTCTATATTTATGTAAAGGAAATTATACTAGGTTGTTGGGTGGGGGTTGCACTGCCCAGTTTTGATTATTGGGGGTCATCCCCCCCTGTATATTAGGCAGACTATGGTCAGAGGACTATAAGTAAATCTGAAGTTGCAAAGAAACCCACACACGAGTTTGTGCAGATCTCTAAAGTCCATTTTCCTCAAACTGTGGCTGCTCGGTTGAACTCTGAAATAGTTAATATATGTGTCAGTAGCATTATGTTCTTTCTTTTCTTCCCTCTCTGCCCTGACCTGAATCCCTCCCTCTCTCTCTCTCTCTCTCTCTCTCTCTCTCTCTCTCTTCCTGCCACCCCAGTGTTTGGTTAACAGGGAGCTTACGCCGTTTGTCACCCAGCCACATGAACGCCACGCCACTCTCTTCTGCTCCCAATGACAGGGCAGACTACACGCCGGCGTCCTCGTGCCGGCGTGGCGGTTTATGACTAAGCCTCGCAGCAGACTGCCAGGCTCAGTAATGTTACACCGCTGACCGGGGGGGGGCGGTGACCTCCTATCTCACACCTTTGTAAATGGAATTACAGCTCAGAAACAAACATTTACATTTGTCTTTTTTGCTTTCTGCAGCTGTTTGTTTTCTTACTTTTTTACCGTGTGTGTGTGTGTGTCTGTTTGTGTTTATGTGCACACACTGCCAGTGCATGTATATCCTTTTTATATGCTGTGTGTGTGTGTGTGTGTGTGTGTGTGTGTGTGTGTGTGTGTGTGTGTGTGTGTGTGTGTTTTTTTGGCAGGCCTGTCTGTGTATGCAGGCAGCACATGTTTTCCGCTCTATTTGTGTCTCTGTGTGTGTGTGTGTGTGTGTGTGTGTGTGTGTGTGTGTGTGTGTGTGTGGTCACAATGCTCAGTGCTTCTGGTTATGCACGTGCAGCGTGTTTGTGTATCCAAGGATGTTGTGTGTTTTTGTGTATGTGCTCCTGGTCAGCAATGACTAAATATGACAAGGTCACTACTGCTCTTTACCTGCCACAAACACACACACACACACACACACACACACACACACACACACACCAGGATGGCATGTACAGTATTTAACATGTGTTGCCAACTATTTTGATCATCGATTAAACATTAAAGTAATTTTTAATGCTAATATGACAGACAATGCTGTTTGTCAGCCTCTCAAATATGGAGATTTCCTACTATTTTCTGTTTGATATCGTATTAAACTGAATATCTTTGGGTTTTCTTGGGAAAACTGGGATGGACATTTTTCACTGTTTTCTGACATTTTATAGACCATACAATTTATTGATTAATCAAAACAATAATCGGCAGATAAATAGCTCATGAAAATAATCGTTAGTTGCATCCCTACACACATCTACTCTACATTTATCAGCACTCAAACACACACACGCACACACAAACATACACACACACAAACACACACACACACACACACACACACACATACACCAACACACACATACACACACTGACAGCATGTAAATGTTTAACACATTATGTAAATTTTGGCCTTAGAATGAAATGTCCTTCTTGGCCACGAGGAATCTGATTGGACAGACTCCAACCCGTCCACACCCTTGACATTTGTCACTCTCTGCACACCACTTCCTGTTGACAGAGGGCGTGTCGTATGTAAATGTCCAGCTAAGTGAAAAGTGCAGGTGTGTGTGTGTGTGTGTGTGTGTGGCGGCCAACCACATCACAACATACACGTCAAGAAACCTACAAATATTACACAGTATGTCAGCGATACAAACCATATATATACTTATATATTTCATCTGATTAAGATATAAGAGGCTTATTTGTCCTTGCACTGCTGTCTCACAGTAGCACAACAAAATTACATTCCTGTAAATGAAATTGAAACATACATAACACTACATCAAAACAAAACAAACACTAAAAAGGAAAGAAGCAATTAAATAAATAAAATGAGTAATTTCAATGTCCCATTGAAATTGCAAAATTGCAATTACAACTTAATGAACATATTTATACATGCAGCAATAGATAATTGCACATTCCAGATAGAGTACAGTTAAGTTAGCAGCCTAAGGAAATAAATAGACACACACAGACACACACACACAGACACACACACACACGCACGGTTTGTGGCACTATCTTTGTGGGGACCGGTCACAACTAAATGTCTAACCTTAACCCTTACCCTCACCCTAACCATAACCTAATTCTATCCCTAATCCTAAAACCAAGTCTTAACCCTCAAACAGCCCTTTAAACTTGTGGGGTCCAGAATTTTTGCCCCACAAAGTATATTGGACTCCCGGTTTTTGGACCCCACAAATATAGTTAAACAAGAAAACACACACACACACACACAGTACAGCTAAGTTGGGGGGGTCCAGCATTTTGGCCCCACAAAGCTGTCGGGACCCCACAAGTATACTGGACTCCCGGGTTTTGGACCCCACGAATATAGTTAAACAAGAACACACACACACACACACACACACTCACACACACACACACACACACACATACACACACACACACACACACAGTACAGTACAGCTAAGTTAGCAGCCTAAGGAAATAAATAGATAAATACATTTGATAAAAATGACTTTTTAGCCCTGGACATGGCTGGGATTCCTCTGGACTAACTCAACTAACTAAAGATTGGGAGACGTAACGCTGAAGTGCCCAAACGTTTGGAGTCTTTAAGGATATTTCCATGTAATCATGCCAAAGTTCTTCTAATCCGCCTTGAGTTCTTTCTGCCGCAGGGCGGTCAGCTGATTCTTCAGGGTTTTATACAAACTCCACGTTAGCGTTCAAATATCTGGACGAGAAAACAAATGAGATTCCTGAGTCTTATCTTGTACAACTCTGGATTGATTCCCAGAGTCCTGGAGTCGATTTGTCTTCATTGTTAATGTCGCTGGCAGCACCCGGAGTCCATCTTCAAAGACTCCCAGTCTTTTGGCTGCATTTTGGATTCAATAACTTAATAATTAGGTTTGCAAGATGAAGGTGAAGTATTTTGTTTCATCTAAATACACCATCACCCCCAAGACTAGTGTTAGCAGCATGAAGCACACACAGAGACACACAGACACACACACATACACACACAGAGACACACACAGACACACATAGACACAGTGATGCCACGTAACGCGTTACTATTAACGCGTTACTATTTCCAAACCAGTAATCAGATTAAAGTTACTTATCCAAGTCACTGTGCGTTACTATTTGTCATTTTCCTTAGTAAAAATATATATTTTTGCTTTCTTCTTACGTCTCGGGGAGTGAAGTCACGTATGCGACAAGTCACGTTTTCAGCATGAGGACCGTTCACGTGTACCACGCAGCGACACAAACGTAAACAACAATGGAGGGGGGAGAGAGATGGAAATCCAGTCACTATTTAGAGTTTGGGTCAGCTAAAGACGGCAATTTTAAGGTCCGTACACTCTGTGCTATCTAGCTACAAAAACACTACGTCAAATTTGAAGAACCATTTGGAGTCGCAGCGCTGCAGTCAAACCTACAGAGCAAGTCCCAGCAGGTGGTACAAAGCAGAGAGCAGGAGGCCCCCCCACCACCCAAACAGCAAAAGCTGGACTTTGGTGCAAAACCAGTAAGTGGGGGAGAGTTGAAGAAGTTGGTCGGTCAGTATGTTGTAGAGGAAATGCTGCCCTTAAAACACGGTAGACTCGCTCTCTTTCGTGCCATAATAAACCAGATCCTACTACTGGCCACGCTGAGCTGCCTCACAGTAAACCGGTTGTCATGTTTATGTTGAGGCTGTGGGGGGGTTGTCGGCAGCTGCTGCATGTAACTAATAAAGTAACTTGTAATTAGGGCTGGGCGATAAAACGATAACGATATGTATCGCGATAGACACATAATCAATATCAATAGAAAATGCGGTCGATAAAACGTTCGATAACTTGTTTTTCTTAATCAGAAGAAACCAGAGGTTGTGAATCAAGTTTGGTTGCATGAACAAAGGCCCTCACTCTCTGGCAACGTGGGGAGTGACACTCTAACAGCCAATCATGTAACAGTATCAAGTTTGGTTGCGCCACATCGCTGTCTCGTGTTCTTCAATAACAGAACCGGCGTGGAGTGGAAAGTGAGTGCCGCAGCGAGCGAGGAAATCGTTGATAAAAACAAGAAAAGTCAGTATGGCAGTTTTGGGGATTTTATAAGTCTGACCGTAGTCAGACCAATGTCGTCAGACCAACACTGGTAATACCATAAACTTGTTTTACCACTTTAGCCGCGCTCACACTTTCGAGCACAGCCGTATTCGCCATCAACGTCCAACAACATCTGCAGCTGCAACTCGGCACAAGCAGCAGACCACCATGGAGAGGTACTCTGCATCAGCACCTTACTAAACACTACAAGCAGCAGACCACCATGGAGAGGTACTCTGCATCAGCGCCTTACTAAACACTACAAGCAGCAGACCACCATGGAGAGGTACTCTGCATCAGCGCCTTACTAAACACTACAAGCAGCAGACCACCATGGAGAGGTACTCTGCATCAGCGCCTTACTAAACGCTACAAGCAGCAGACCACCATGGAGAGGTACTCTGCATCAGCGCCTTACTAAACGCTACAAGCAGCAGATCACCATGGAGAGGTACTCTGCATCAGCGCCTTACTAAACGCTCCAAGCAGCAGACCACCATGGAGAGGTACTCTGCATCAGCGCCTTACTAAACGCTACAAGCAGCAGACCACCATGGAGAGGTACTCTGCATCAGCGCCTTACTAAACGCTACAAGCAGCAGACCACCATGGAGAGGTACTCTGCATCAGCGCCTTACTAAACGCTACAAGCAGCAGACCACCATGGAGAGGTACTCTGCATCAGCGCCTTACTAAACACTACAAGCAGCAGACCACCATGGAGAGGTACTCTGCATCAGCGCCTTACTAAACACTACAAGCAGCAGACCACCATGGAGAGGTACTCTGCATCAGCGCCTTACTAAACGCTACAAGCAGCAGACCACCATGGAGAGGTACTCTGCATCAGCGCCTTACTAAACGCTACAAGCAGCAGACCACCATGGAGAGGTACTCTGCATCAGCGCCTTACTAAACACTACAAGCAGCAGACCACCACGGAGAGGTACTCTGCATCAGCGCCTTACTAAACGCTACAAGCAGCAGACCACCATGGAGAGGTACTCTGCATCAGCGCCTTACTAAACGCTACAAGCAGCAGACCACCATGGAGAGGTACTCTGCATCAGCACTTTACTAAACGCTACAAAGAAATAACGGCGGGCAGACATGCTGGGCACTGTCCAGAAGCCAGGTTACCAACCTAGCACTAAACCTGCAGAAAATAGTTCCTTCTCAGGTTTCTTATATTTAGCTAACACTTTGCACTATTTTATGACACTTTATTAAGCATTTCTTACTTATTCTTTAATTTTGCACCTTAATGTTAAGAGATAATTGTTAAGTGTTCATTGTGATTTTAGACCTGTTTACATGAGTGTTTTCCATGGTTGTGTTGACATTTCTGCTTTTATAACTGAGGGGATTATAATCAGAGCAGGGTTAAGTTTAAAATAAAAATGTTTAAATTTAATATATTTTTCTCCTGGTCCTTATTTTAAATAGGTCATAAAAAATATCAATAATTATCGATATCAACCGATATGAAAAACTTATATCGTGATACAGTTTTCAACCATATCGCCCAGCCATACTTGTAATCTAACTTCGTTACTTTTAAAATCAAGTAATCTGAAAAGTAATTAAACTACTTTTAAAATCAAGTAATCTGTAAAGTAACTAAGTTACTTTTTCAAAGTAATTGTGGCAACACTGCATAGACAACACACAGACAGACAGACAGACACGCACGCACACAGAGACACAGACACACACACAGACATACACATACACTCACACACATAGACATATATACACACACACATACACAGACACACGCATAGAGACAGAGACACACAGACACATGCACACATACACACACGTACACAGAGACAGACACACACACATACACAGACTCACACATACATACACACACACACACAGACATACACTCACACACATAGACATATATACAAACATACACACACACATACACAGACACACGCATGCACACAGAGACAGAGACATACACATGCACACATACACACGCACACACAGACAGACACATACACAGACACATACACAGACTCACACATACACACACAGACACACACACAACATTTCGGCTTTCCATATTTAGCGTTAGCATCCTGGCTTCACCTTTGATTACAGTGTTAGCCGTAGCATACTAGCATTAGCCCGTCCTTGTAATTACAGTGATCACCAGCAGCACCGGAGAGTAAATGACCTCCCTATCTGCCCCTGCATCTCTCTCTCTTTTGTTTGCTCTGTCTCTCGCCCACTCTCTCTGCTCCTCTGTATGTCAACCAGTTGGTTTAATGAAGATTTCGGATTTAAATCCCCACCCCCCACTTATCTTTTCTTCTCTCCCTCCATCCCTCTCCAAATCTTTCTGTTCCTACTTAAATACATTCTGTCTGTCTCTCAATTCAATTCAAAGGGGCAGGAAAGTTTCAGTAATTATGTTGCATCAAAATACAATTGGTCCAAATCTCTCTCTCTCTCTCTTTCTCTCTCTCGTCAGAGAGAGAGAAAGATTCACAAAGATTCACAAAGATGATTCACAAAGATTCACAAAGATTCTGTTGTCTTTAAATAGAGACTGATGTCACCCTCTCTCTCACACACACACACACACACACACACACACACACACACACAGTGATGTCACTTTCTCTCCCTCCCTGTCCCGCCATACCATGACATCATCGTCTGATGCTGTTAGTCTCCACACACACACGCACACACACATACATAGTGCGTGGCACTATCTTTGTGGGGACCCATCATTGACATAATGCATTCCCTAGCCCCTTCCCCTAACCTTAACCATAACCTAATTCTAACCCTAATCCTAAAACCAAGTCTTAACCCTCAAACAGCCCTTTAAACTTAGGGGGTCCAGCATTTTGGCCCCACAAAGCTGTCGGGACCCCAATTGTATACTAGACTCACGTTTTTTGGACCCCACAAATATAGTTAAACAAGAACACACACACACACACACACACACACACACACACACACACACACACACACACGTAGACTCACAGTCTACATTACTCTGCACGCACACTCACATTCCCAGGCCCATGCCTGCACACCAGCGGTGCAGCAGTGTGTGTACACAGGTGTGCAACATTTACACACCTGTGGGCCGAGGGATTCACTGTTTGGACCTAAAAATAGCCAGACACTCTCCATCCTGCAGAGTAACGCTGCAGCCAGTTCTCTGGGGTGCTAGCTGCGAACGAGAGAGACTTTTGTTCCCTGACTTCGTGCTGACTGCCAAACTCCACCAGACTCCATGTAAATAATCAAGGGTCTCATTTATAAACATGGCGTACGCACAAAACGCCAAAAAACACTTCCCACGCAAAGGTTGTGATTTATAAAAAACAAACTTGATGGGAGAATGTGCGGTCCTCCATGCAAACTCTGACCCATGCGTACGCACAATTTGGAGACAAAATAGGAATTGGCGACGCAGATGGTGAGGTGGTGAAGTCAGACTGCAGAGAGTAAATGGGAAAAAGATTTCTCTTAATATTTTCTAGTATTGACATGCCTCATGCACATTCTTTTCCTCCATATTACCCACGTTACCATGAAGATTAAATCCAGCAGTGTTATTTGCGCTTGGACTGAGTGATAACTGTTCCATAAACACATCCAACTCAAATCTTAAATAAAAAAATGTTCTTAATATTTAATCAGCGCTGTCTCGCCGTCACATTGTCCACTACGGAGCGCATGAGGAGGAGATGGTCCGACTGCATGGAATACAGGATAGCATCAAATACCCTAGCATTAGATAACTGCACAACACAGTGTAAATAACTAAACATCTGTCTTTAATACTGTAAAAATGTACTGACTTGGGTCCAGTAGAGAGGGCAACGCACTGGAACCATGCCATATCCCGGTCCAAATACAGGTCCTCGCCACTCTGGGTGAAACTGGCTTTTTCCAGAGGGAAATGTCAGACAGCTAAGTGTTTTTTTAAAATAAATATTATATATATATATATATATAATCTTCAACTTTATCACTAAGGCTTGTTTGGATATAATATTTAGTTCTGTTAAATCTTATTATATACGTCTGGTATATCAAAGCTGTCTCCGAGTGCTGTAATGCCTGCTGTTTTGGAAGATTTTATTAATAAAGGTAGTCTATAGATCCGGTTTCCTACACTGTGTGACAACAAGCCAAAATTATAATTCAATTGGCAGCAATTCCCGAGTGTCTGAGAGGTTTTTTTTTGTTTAGTTTTTTTTCACCGCCAGTCGTCATGATTCGGCATGATTCGGTGTAATGAAAGAACAACTACAAGGGTCATTGACATACTGATCAGCATTTACGAGGTGCTTTACATTGACTATTTATGGTTAAAAATGGGCGTGTACAGGGCGGGATAAGAGGCTGAGCCACACTTGTAGTCAATCTGTGATTTATAAAGGGAACATTGCTTACAGATGTGCGTACACACAGTTTTATAAATCTGACTTTTTTTCGGCGTACACCATTTTCGGCTTTTGGCCGTACGTACACTTATAGTAACCTGCCACTGCATCCACCCATGCTCTGCTGTCCCACGCTACATCCCGTAATGCCCTGCTGTGCCCGGCTATGACATGAACTACAACAACTACCATTGTAGTCACTGTTCCATTATTTTTATTATGACTATTATTGCCACTGTTCATCACACCCCCAACCGGCCCCGTCAGACACCGCCTATCAAGGAATTGTTGGGGCTTTGTAAATTATAGAGTGTGGTCTAGACCTACTCTATCTCTCAAGTGTCTCGAGATAACTCTTGTTATGATTTGATACTATAAATAAAATTGAATTGAATTGGATCCTACGCACAGTTTTATAAATGAGACCCCAGGACTTTCAGTGTGTATAGAGGCAGTATATTTCCACCAGACTCCATGTAAACAATCAGGACTTTTAGCGTGTCTCCACATGTAAATGGGTGAATTAAGGTTTTATTTCAACCAAACCAGAGTGGTGATTGTTGGAACAGTGGAAAGATGAACCAAGACGGACTTTGATAGTTTTATTTAGTTTCTGTCCACTTTGAATGAAGTGTGTTTTATGACAATAAAATTTCTGATTATTTACATGGAGTCTGGTGGGTTTGGCAGTTGTGATTCAATGTTAAACTAAAAGGATGTTGAACGTTTCCTTTTTGTCACACAGAGAAGCTCTCATAAAAAGCAAGCCGGACTGCATAAGACACACAGACACACACACGCACGCACATATTTCTTCCTGTACTGGCGTGTTGTCCTTGACAGCCCTGCTGACCGTTTACCAGCAACATGATTTACAATCATCTGGCCGCTTTTTAATCCAATCAATCAAAAAAATGAGTTGTTTGCTCAGCGTTCAAATGACTTTAGCAGTTGTATACAAAGAATGCTTCTTAAACCAGAATACTATTCATATCACACACGTCTTAGGCTACGTTTAGACGGAAACCATCTGAAGAGAAAACGCAAAAGTGGTGTTGCGTTCTCACTTTTTATTCCGCATTTAGACGAGTGTTTTGGACGGGGGGAATCTGTGTGCATATGGTGACGCAAGAGTGTGTGAAATGTGATGTAGTATGCACGCCAGGCGGCTAGGTGGTAGTGTGAAGCGCTGCCACACACCACCAAGTCGGCGCGCCTGCGTAGAACCGTAGCGCCAGGCCAACAACAAAAGCTGACAATTTAGTCTGGACAGACGAGGAGGTGGAGTTATCGCTCCAAACAATGCACACACACAGACACACACACATGCAGCACACACACACGCACGCCACACACACACTCGCACAGTTATGTTTTTACCCTTTAGACGGGAACGCGACAGTGGAGCGTTTTTAAGATTTCCACTCTGGAGGGTGGTTTTACTTTTTTTGCGTTTTTAAGCCCCAAAAACGCCGTCGTCACCGTCTAAAGGAAAGGCACATCTGATAAAATATTTTGTTGTTTTGGTGTAAACAGGCCTTAATCTAAAAAATGCTATATTTGGTAAAAAGGGCCTTATTCTGAATATCCAACCAGAATAAACACACACACATACACATAAATATACAAACACACACAAACAAACACATATACACACACACATACACACATATATACACATACACACACATATACACATACACATAAATATACACACACACACATACACACACATACACATACATAAATGCACACACACACATATACACATACACATAAATATACACACACACACACACACACACACACACACACACATAAATATACAAACACACATATACAAACACACATACATACACATACAGTGGGGGAAATAAGTATTTGACCCCTTGCTGATTTTGCAGGTTTGCCCACTTACAAAGAATGCAAAAATCTACAATTGTAATCATATGTACATTCTAACAGTGAAAGACAGAATCCCAAAGAAAATTCCAGAAAATCACATCATATGAATTTATTAAAATTGATAACCATCTGATGAGGAAAAACAAGTATTTGACCCCCTGGACAAACAGCAAGTATTCTGGCTCCTACAAGCCAGTTAGTCTTTCTTTAAGACACAGCCCCAATCCGAACCAATTATCTACATCAAATACACCTGCATCACCTCGTTACCTGTATAAAAGACACCTGTCAACACCCAAACAACCAGCATCCAACATCACCACCATGGGCAAGACCAAAGAGCTTTCTACGGACATCAGGGACAAGATTGTTGATCTGCACAAGGCTGGGATGGGCTACAAGAGAATCGGAAAGCAACTTGAGAGAAAAGATCAACTGTCGGTGCAGTTATCAGGAAATGGAAGAAGCACCACACCACCGCCAACCTCCCTCGGTCTGGGCCTCCACACAAGATCTTGCCTCGTGGGGTGTCCCTGATCATGCGAACGGTGAGGAATCATCCCAAAACCACAAGGGGGGGAACTGATGAATCAACTGAAGGCAGCTGGGTCCACAGTTACAAAAGAAACGGTTGGTAACACACTCCCGTCATGGATTGAAATCCTGCAGCGCACGCAAGGTCCCCCTGCTCAAGAAGAAACATGTACAGGCCCGCATGAAGTTCGCCATTCACCACCTGGACGACTCAGAAGAGGCCTGGAAGAAGGTGATGTGGTCAGATGAGACCAAAATAGAACTTTTTGGCCTCAACTCAACTCGTCGTGTTTGGAGGGCAAAGAACACCGAGTACAACCCAAAGAACACCATCCCCACCGTCAAGCATGGTGGTGGCAACATCATGCTTTGGGGGTGCTTTTCAGCCAAGGGGACGGGACAACTCCATCGTATTGAGGGGAGGATGGACGGGGCCATGTATCGTGGAATTCTGGACCGACATCTCCTTCCCTCAGTGAGAGAGCTGAAGATGGGTCGAGGATGGGTGTTTCAGCACGACAACGACCCTAAGCACACCGCCAAAGCAACAAAAGAGTGGCTGAAGAAGAAGCACATCAAGGTTCTGGAGTGGCCTAGCCAGTCTCCAGACCTGAATCCGATTGAAAATCTTTGGAGGGAGCTTAAAATTGAGTTGCCAGGCGACAACCTCGAACCTGAATGATTTGGAGGCTGTCTGCAGGGAGGAGGGGCCAACATCCCTGCCGAAATGTGCACAAACCTTGTCACCAACTATAAAAACCGTTTGACATCTGTGCTGGCCAATAATGGCTTTTCTACAAAATATTAACAGGCTGTTTGTCCAGGGGGTCAAATACTTGTTTTTCCTCATCAGATGGTTATCAATTTTAATAAATTCATATGATGTGATTTTCTGGAATTTTCTTTGGGATTCTGTCTTTCACTGTTAGAATGTACATATGATTAAAATTGTAGATTTTTGCATTCTTTGTAAGTGGGCAAACCTGCAAAATCAGCAAGGGGTCAAATACTTATTTCCACCACTGTACATACACCAGGGCTCCAGACTAACTTTTTGCCTTGGTTGCACTGGTGCGCCTAACTTTTTTATTTAGGTGCATCAGCACAAAATTTAGGTTCACCCAAATTTTTCCTCGCATCGCCTTTAGCGCTGAATGGCGATACACGATATATAGCTCTGTATTTTTTGACAAAGTGGGCTAAATGTTGAGTTTAAATGAAAGCCACTTTTCCCAAGCTCTTTTATTAAAACATATTGTGATAAAATAAAATGCAAACACAGGGTTTCCTTTACCAGTTTGAAAATATACAGCTGCAACACATGTAAATGAAAGTTATCTGAAATAAATAGCCTAGGATATAGTATAAAAAAAATTATTTATATATATATATATATATATATATATATACAGTACAGGCCAAATGTTTGGACACACTTTCTCATTCAATGCGTTTCCTTTTTATTTTCATGACTATTTACATTGTAGATTCTCACTGAAGGCATCAAACCATGAATGAACACATATGGAATTATGTACTTAACAAAAAAGTGTGAA
The DNA here is from genome assembly GCF_004354835.1 of Perca flavescens. Taxonomy (NCBI): domain Eukaryota; kingdom Metazoa; phylum Chordata; class Actinopteri; order Perciformes; family Percidae; genus Perca; species Perca flavescens. The sequence continues at coordinate 2,039,654 of NC_041334.1, forward strand.
ATAACTGAAAACATGTCTTATATTTTAGATTCTTCAAAGTAGCCACCCTTTGCTTTTTTTGATAACTCTGCAAACCCTTGGTGTTCTCTCAATGAGCTTCATGAGGTAGTCACCTGAAATGGTTTTACCTTCACAGGTGTGCTTTGTCAGGGTTCATTAGTGGAATTATTTCCCTTATTAATAAAAAAGCAAAGGGTGGCTACTTTGAAGAATTTAAAATATAAGACATGTTTTCAGTTATTTCACACTTTTCTGTTAAGTACATAATTCCATATGTGTTCATTCATCGTTTTGATGCCTTCAGTGAGAATCTACAATGGAAATAGTCATGAAAATAAAAAGGAAACGCGTTGAATGAGAAGGTGTGTCCAAACTTTTGGCCTGTACTGTATATATATATATATATATATATATATATATATATATATATATATATATATCTGAGAAAGATCCTTCACTTTTTTTAACAACAATAACAGACTGATTAAAAGAGAAAGAGGACGCCCGGATAGCTCACTTGGTAAATATAGAGGTTTGACTCCGACCTGCAGCCCTTTCCTACATGTCATTCCCCCCTCTCTCTCCCCTTTCATGTCTTCAGCTGTCCTATCAAAATAAAGGCTGAAATCTTTAAAAAAAACAAACAAAAAAAACAGACAGACAGAAAGACATAGGGAGACAGAGGGAGAGAGGGGGAGTGTGATGGACTGAAGCGTATGCTACTCAGAGACTTGTGACGGCTGACTCATTATGAATGGGTCCAGCAGGCTCCATCTCACACGCTGTTACTCAACCAGCTGAAGTTAGTTGCATTTAATAACTTCTAATGTGGCGGCCGCAGTAACAGAGAGTTACCAGCGGAAACACTGGTACCAATACAGGTTTCTCTCATACTTAACAATATACAGCTGTGGTAATAATACAGGTTTCCTCTCATACTTAACAATATACAGCTGTGTTAATAATACAGGTTTCCTCTCATACTTAACAATATACAGCTGTGTTAATAATACAGGTTTCTCTCATACTTAACAATATACAGCTGTGGTAATAATACAGGTTTCCTCTCATACTTAACAATATACAGCTGTGTTAATAATACAGGTTTCCTCTCATACTTAACAATATACAGCTGTGTTAATAATACAGGTTTCCTCTCATACTTAACAATATACAGCTGTGTTAATAATACAGGTTTCCTCTCATACTTAACAATATACAGCTGTGGTAATAATACAGGTTTCCTCTCATACTTAATATACAGCTGTATTAATAATACCGGTTTCCTCTCATACTTAACAATATACAGCTGTGGTAATAATACAGGTTTCCTCTCATACTTAACAATATACAGCTGTGTTAATAATACAGGTTTCCTCTCATACTTAACAATATACAGCTGTATTAATAATACAGGTTTCCTCTCATACTTAACAATATACAGCTGTGTTAATAATACAGGTTTCCTCTCATACTTAACAATATACAGCTGTGTTAATAATACAGGTTTCCTCTCATACTTAACAATATACAGCTGTGTTAATAATACAGGTTTCCTCTCATACTTAACAATATACAGCTGTGGTAATAATACAGGTTTCCTCTCATACTTAACAATATACAGCTGTGTTAATAATACAGGTTTCCTCTCATACTTAACAATATACAGCTGTGGTAATAATGCAGGTTTCCTCTCATACTTAACAATATACAGCTGTGGTAATAATACAGGTTTCCTCTCATACTTAACAATATACAGCTGTGTTAATAATACAGGTTTCCTCTCATACTTAACAATATACAGCTGTGTTAATAATACAGGTTTCCTCTCATACTTAACAATATACAGCTGTGGTAATAATACAGGTTTCCTCTCATACTTAACAATATACAGCTGTGGTAATAACAATTCAAACTGGAGACAAATGTCAGCATGTGGACCGGCGGCGCTGTGTCTCTCCATGTTGCAGGGGAGCTGTGAGTGAATGGGGGGGGGGCTGCGCGGAGGAGAGATCCAAACACAGGCACGGCTTTCCAGAAGGAATGGCTCATGTAACGCAACATTAAACCATATCCATATAAACGACATCGCTTCGTTAGTGGAGAGGCAGCGGATGCGAGGACGTTAGGTGCACCGGTGCGACCTGGGAAAAATCTTAGTCGCACCCTTACACATTTTGGTTGCACTCTAGAGCCCTGTGACACACACACACACTCACACACAAACACATTAATATACAAATACACACACACACACACACACACACACACACACACACACACACACACACACATACATATACATATTCAAACACACACCCACCCAGTTGTGTATTGGTCCCTGCTGACTGTTTTCCTGCGACATGATTTAAATCAGCCGGCCACCCTTTTAATCCAATCTGCTTTGAAAAACAACCCAGGAGTTGTTGGCTCAGCGTTTAATCCAATCAGCTTTTAGAAAGGAGTTGTTGTCGGCCAGAATCAATCACGCCAGCCCACCTGGTAATCACATCCAATACAAAGATTTATCTCTTCACACTGAGCTGTGTTCTCTCTCTCTCTCTCTCTCTCTCTCAACTCTTTGTGTTTCCTCCCTCTTCATCTCTCAATCTGCTCGCTTCCTCTCTGTCTCGTATTCATATACACACAGTCTCTCTTTCTCTCCACTCATTTCTTCCTGAGCAATTTATTTTGGATATGAAAGCCTGCTCTGGCCGATGAGTTCGGGGAGAAACTGGTCATCGTTACGAGGCCAGACGGCTTGTTGAGGGAGGGGGGCAACCTGTGACACCTTTCTTCACTAGCTAAACTATCTTTTAAACTGACAAACATGTCTTTATTGTCCCCTCCGCAGCTTTACAACCCAAAATACAGAAAATAAGCATCTCTCAACACATGTTGATATTTTTGACCAAATACCTCGATATCGCAACGATATTGTAGTTTTGACTATTGGTGCTTTCACAAAATAGGTACATAATTAGATTTTTGATAAATAATCATCAGAAATGTGGAAATAATGACTAAGTGGGTAAAGGCAAATAATAGTTATTAAATAACAGTTACAACAGTTCAGAAAATGACATCAATTCACTGTAATGCAGCCTTTAAAACCAGGAAAAGACCACACTTATGTCACATCACGATATCCAAAATCTAAGATGATATCTAGTCTCATATCACGATATGGATATAATATCGATATATTGCCCAGCTCTAGTTACACTACATTTGCCCGGAGGTTTGGGCCCAGTGTGCGGTTCTTTTGTCCGACCACTAACACACTGAACCACAAGACGACACCTGAGACTAACCAGCGAGTCGTAGCCGCAGAAATGGAGGTTAAGTTTGTGATGGACAGCTTATTTGAGGGATGAGTCCACTGTAAAGCGACACAACATGATTAACACACACACACACACACACACACACACACACACACACACACACACACACACACACACACACACACACACACGCTTTTAGTGCTGACCTCATGCATGACTGATTCATGGCTTATTCTCCCCCGAGTCCATTTCTACAAGGTCAGGTCCACAGGGATTGTGTGTGTGTGTGTGTGTGTGTGTGTGTGTGTGTGTGTGTGTGTGTGTGTGTGTGTGTGTGTGTGTGTGTGTTCTTGTATGACTCAAAGTGGGGTTGGCCAGGTTTTTAACCCCCATGTTGAAGCATCAGAAAGATTTTTAATAATTCATACATTCTGCATTTGCATTTCTGCGTCTCCTTCTCTCCCTCTCTCCGTCACTCTCTCAAATATGTTTTCTCTCCGACCCACAGTGCAATACAAAATACATACAACACTATAAATGCATTCTAAATAGTGCAAGGCAAAACCAGACGGTATCAAAAACCTAAAGAAATTGAAAATGTGCAATATGAATCATAAATTAAAAATATGAAATGACAATGAAAAGATTTTGTCATTTAAAAAATGAAAAAAAATCATAAATCATTGCTATTACATCTGTCTGTGAGTTTGACACATATTGAAACACTGTTGAGGCAATTTCTTTTGACTTAGTCGAAGGTAAATGGCTCTTTTTTTTCAAATTAAAAAACAGACAGACACGCTCTCTCTCTCTCACAAAGAGGAAATACATCCTGTCAAATACATCCACTCATCACATGCACACTCTCCGATGCACACAAATACCCAGGTGGTCCGACACACTACACACCACACACACACACACACACACACACACACACACACACACATACACACACTTCATTAAATTCCCACACAGCCGCATGGTTTTAAAGTGCTCACAGACACACAACAACCACTCGTGCTGTGCCGTGAAGAAAGCCAAAGCAGTTTCAGTCTCGGACCAGGTGGTCGTCTGTCATTCTTCCTCTCCGTTCTATCGCTCTTTCCCTCTACATCTTTTTTGTTGTTGCTCTCCACCCACCTGTCATCAGTTTCCTGTTTCTCAGGTGCTCTCTCTCTGAAGTTAAAGCGGCCTCCGTGTGTGTGTGTGTGTGTGTTCTTGTTTAACTATATTTGTGGGGTCCAAAAACCGGGAGTTCACTTGTGGGGTCCCTACAGCTTTGTGGGGCCAAAATGCTAGACCCCCCAAGTTTAAAGGTCTGTTTGAGGGTTAAGACTTGGTTTTAGGATTAGGGTTAGAATTAGGTTATGGTTAAGGTGAGGGTAAGGGTTAAGGTTAGGTATTTAGTTTTGATGGTTAAGGTCAGGGTAAGGGTTAAGGTTAGGTATTTAGTTTTGATGGTTAAGGTTAGGGTAAGGGTTAAGGTTAGGTATTTAGTTTTGATGGTTAAGGTCAGGGTAAGGGTTAAGGTTAGGTATTTAGTTTTGATGGTTAAGGTCAGGGTAAGGGTTAAGGTTAGGTATTTAGTTTTGATGGTTAAGGTTAGGGTAAGGGTTAAGGTTAGGTATTTAGTTTTGATGGTTAAGGTCAGGGTAAGGGTTAAGGTTAGGTATTTAGTTTTGATGGTTAAGGTTAGGGTAAGGGTTAAGGTTAGGTATTTAGTTTTGATGGTTAAGGTCAGGGTAAGGGTTAAGGTTAGGTATTTAGTTTTGATGGTTAAGGTTAGGGTAAGGGGCTAGGGAATGCATTATGTCAATGACGGGTCCCCACAAAGATAGTGCAATGCACTGTGTGTGTGTGTGTGTGTGTGTTTTTCATAAGACATAACAGCCTGCACATCATCGTATCTGTGACCTACTTTTGGCTCAGAGTGTATTTTTTATGAGACGGGGGGATGAAGATGCTCACAGTGCAAATGGGAATACACACACACACACACTCTCTCTCTCTCTCACAAGGGCTGAACGATTTGGGGGAAAAAAATCTAATTGCAATTATGATTCAATTTGCAATTATTATTTTTTAAAGTATAAAGTTCAATAATCATTGTGTAACAGGTAAAACATGCAATGGAGCATTATAACATATGAGACATGGATATGAACTGCCAGCAATAAGTGTTTCTCTTTTAATAAGCGTGGAACACTGAACAGTCAAACATGAGATGAATGAAACATTTATTACAAAAGCTGAAGTGATAATAATAATTAATAAAACACATTAGTACTTTCCTGTGAACTGAAATGTCTGATACGGTTTGCCTCAGTTCAATAGCAGCATCTACATATTGTACCTTCTATAGGATCATTTTAAATAAAGTTCAACAAAATAAATGAAAAATCCACCGGAAAATTGTTTACATTTCTGTAAACAAATCTGTGATATGAAATATTATTACAGCATTTGTCTTTTCAAAAACAGTAAATATAATAAAAAGAGGACTAAAATATTTTAAACCAAACATTCAACTAAATATTGTACATTCGATTAATTGCGGGTCCGTGTACTTTTTTGTTAATTTGATTTTCATTTCATAAACAGGTATTGAAAAACAAAAAACAATGGTTATTTGATTTTTTTTAACGAACATTTGAAATTGAAATACAAGGCATTTTTTCCTTTTCATGGTCAAAAGGGAATGGGAGAAATTTAAAATATGCTGTGATTTTCATTTTTTATTTCATATAACAAAAATAAAATCACTCGGAAATAGAAATGAAAAAAGGCTTGTTTTTTCATATTCAGAGACTGGATGTTGTCATTTCCATTTCCAGACATGTTGACTTGTCATAGTAGGACAAGCACAGCTGAGATTGATGGTTTCCTACTATGACATGTCAACATGTCTGCTGTGAAAAAAGGTTAGCTGGTGGCTTAACCAGTGGATTCGGTATTCGGCCAAACCCCAAAAATCTGGATTCGGTGCATCCCTAACAGACACAAAACAAAATAAGTACATAAAGATATTGAAATTTGGTATTAAATGTCGAGCCATTATTCAATACTCAATACTATGGAGGCCATTCGGTCGTTGCTTAAAAGTATCAAAGTGCCCAGCCGTAAAAATCCCATTTAAGAACCGTTGACTGTACAACCAAAGATATGAATCTGTGGATTATTTCCTGGATGATTGGATGAGTTGTTTTGTCGCTAAAATGTGGATCAGTGTTTCCCAAAGTCCCAAGATGATGTCCTCAAATTTTTTGTGTCACATTTAACACACTGACGTCACACAAGTTGGACTTTCTTTGTCAAAAAGATAACTCAAACTGATGAATTGATTAGAAAAATAGTTGGAGATTAATTTTCTTTGCAGCTGTAGAAGCAACTAGGGGTGTAAGAACAAATCGATACACTTGAGTATCGCGATATTTTATTTTGCAGTGTTGTATTGATTTTCAAAAAGGCAATATCGATTTTTATTTTTTCATTTTTTTTATTTTTTACGTTCAAAAATATTCATGTAAGACAGTGGTTCACGTTTATGTCGCATTTAAACTAGGGTGACCAGACGTCCCCGGTTTCCGGGGACAGTCCCCAGTTTCGGTGACCTGTCCCCGGCTGGAGCTGTCCCCGGAAATGTCCCGGTTTTCACTGTGACTGACAGACCCAAAATTTGAATTAAATAGTCGTGTACCCTACACCTGCAGGCTAAAGACAGCAAGAGCAAGCGCTGCTCAGAGATGTTCTAGAATGCCCATATTTTACGATGCTAACATTACTGATTATTTACATGGAATCTGGTGGGTTTAGCCAACGCAATTTCGCGGACTTTTTTAAAAAAATAGGATCTTACTCTTTAACAGAAAGGTCGACCTCCTTAGAAATCCTTTCCATAATGTTGTCAGACACTTAAAATATTAATCTGAGTCTGTCAGTGGCAAAACAAGCACTTTTATGAACGTAAATACAAGCTGGACAATTGTCCTATTAATTTACCTTGAAGCTTATTTCACCGCTGACGACTGCAGCGATCTCATTTAATACTGGACCAATATGTCAAAGGAAAATATTTCCTCAATAGTTTTAATTTATCTGATACTCAATGAGCTGTTGCAGAAACAAACCCAGCGTAAAATAATAAAGCAAAAGCTGTCAGATAAATGTAGTGCAGGAAACATTACAACATTTTCCTCTGAGGTGTAGTGGAGTACAAGTATGAAGTAGCAGCAGGGGCGATTCTAGGATCAGACCTTTAGGAGGGCTCAGCCCCTAATGAGAACGTGACACAGATATAGTGCATGCAGAAGTGTTAATCTGCTCCATGAAATTACCAACTTCTTCACAACCGCACTCCTGCTCTCCCTCTGACAGATAGAGACTCTGCCAAAGGGCCCAAATTATAATCTATTCTCATGTAAACTATTTATGTCAGCACAGACATTTAAATGTAAATTACTTAGCCAGTGTATCCCACCATAATGGTTATTATATTGCCAAATTCCAGACAATCCCACTTACTTGAATATATATTTCTACTGGTATGCTTTCTATTGACATTAATGCAAAAAATATGAAGAAAAAACTATTCCACCTGTGTGTGTGTGTGCATGGTTATAATTCTGAAGTGCAAAATTCTTCAGGCTACAGCACAAATACAGTATTCCCATCCATAGATAAGAATAATCAAGTCTAACTTCTGATTTTCTTTTCAAAGTGCACCAGATTGATGCATTTAAATGTTAAAATAGACAACATTTTCTTACAGGGGAGCATGCCCATGGACCCCCCCTAGGGGGGGCGTGTGCCCCAATGCAGCTCTAGGTCTAGTGACCCCCCTGGGGTAGTGTCCCCGTTTTAAGTTTTACAAAGATAAAAACATTACCTGTTTGGGAGGTATTTACACTTCTGAGCAGAAAATGTCCCTGGATTTTGTCTTAGAAATCTGGTCACCTTAGTTTCAACCCCCTACTGCTATATGGCTATGCTGAGACGCACCACTAGTGTCCTTGCCTAGCAGTGCCTAACGGTGCCTAGCAGTGCCTGACTTTTTGCTAGAAGCTAACAATGTAGCTCTGGCTGACCTTTGACCTACTTTAGCATATCAACATTAGCTCACTAAGAACCTGGGAACCACAATCCCAAACTGGCAGTTTGATTTTCTGTGTAGTGAATTGTTTACCTAAAGTAATCTTCTTTGGCATTTATGCATATCATGTCTTTTTTTAAATATTAGTTTTTCTAAAATTATACTTTAAAAAAATCCCAATATATCACCTTACGCACATTGAATCGTGGCCCATGTATCGCGATACGTATCGTATCGCCAGATTCTTGCCAATACACAGCCCTACAATCAACACCTCTTCATACACACCTTTATATTTATTCATCTGCACACCTTATGCCTCTGAGTATCCTGGTTGGCATGGAGACAGATGTCTGAAGACATAATGATGTGCAGGGCATACACAATTGCACAGCTGTTGTGTACAGTAAGTGTGTGTGTGTGTGTGTGTGTGTGTGTGTGTGTGTGTGTGTGTGTGTGTGTGTGTGTGTGTGTGTGTGTGTGTGTGTGTGTGTGTGTGCATGTCTGTCTGTCTGTGTGAGCGCCTGTGCATGTATGCGTGAGTGTGTATTTGTGTGTGGGTATGTGTGTGTGCGCACGCGTGTGTGTCTATGTGTGTTTTTTTGTCTGTGTATATGTGTTTGTGTGTGTCTGTGTGTGTGTGTGTGTTTGTATGCGTGTGTGTGTGTGTCTGTGTGTGTCTTTGAGTCGGTGTGTGCGCGCGTGTGTGTTTGCCTGTGTGTGTTTCTGTGTCGGTGTATTATGTATATGTGTTTTTATCTCTGATATTTTCATTGAAGTTCAATCACAAACACAGAAATGCTCATACAATGCATATTTTCCTTTCTTTTTTTCAAAGTGTCAAAGCACAAACCCCCCCCTCCCTTCCCACTAGCCACATCCACAAACGACACCTCCCACTGAGCACTGTACCTGGAGCACTGCAAGAATCTGCTGGAAGTCAAATATAAAACTGCAAATTGTAAATACTAAAAATTTAAAATAAGTTGATTTAAAAAAACAAAAAAAAAGAATGAATAGATAGAGAAATGAAGATAAATAGGTAGAAGAAGGCAAATTTAGACAGACCAATACAGACTATGTAGCTGACTGAAAGACAAGCAAAGAAGCGAAACAGAGGAAAGGAAAAAACCTTCAGTTTGACTGAAGACTCAAAGTATTTTAGAAAGGGTCCCCACACCCTCTGAAACTTCCCACCTGAGTTACAAACTGAGTAGCGGATCTTTTCAAGGACCTAGACAGGACATGATGTCCCTCAGCCACTGAGCGTGTGTGGGTGGAACAGCATCCCTCCATCTTAGTAGTATTGCTTGCCTAGCCAAAAGGGAAGCAAAGGACAGTGTGCAACTTTTGGTTGGAGTTAGGCGCGTGTCATCCACCCCAGTGGTGCCAAAAAGGGCAATCAGTGGGTCGGGCTCTAGCTCAAAATCGAGAATGAGGGACAAGGTTTGAAAAACATCTCTCCAGTATCTTTCCAGGCTGGGACAAGTCCAGAACATGTGAATAAGTGAAGCCTCACCACTCTTACATTTGTCACACACGAAATCAACATCTGAGTACATATGAGATAGCTTGACTTTAGATATATGAGCCCTGTGCACCACCTTAAACTGTAACAGACAGTGACGTGCACAGAGAGATGTTGAATTTACCAGTCTGAAAATGGAATCCCATACATCGTTTGACAGTGATAGGTTTAAATCCTGCTCCCAGGCAGTTTTAATTTTGTCCACAGGAGCCTGTTTTATGCCCATCAATTTGTCATAGACGAATGATATTAAGCCCTTGCGCGATGGATGCAGACCCAGTAACACGTCGGCAGTGGTCACAGTGGTTGCCTCAGGGAAACTAGGCATCTGAGAATGGAGAAAGTGTCTCGCCTGCAGGTATCTGAAAAAAAGGGTATTTGGTAGGCTGAACTTTTCAGACAATTGTGCAAAGTTATTACCAATAAAAAGATCTTCAAACTTCTCGATGCCCTTTCTGCGCCATTCTTGGAACACAGAATCAAATATTGAAGGTTGAAAGGAAGGGTTGGACAAAATAGGACTCAAGAGGGAGAAATCCTGGAAACCAAAATGCCTCCTGAACTGAGCCCACACCCTCATTGTATGCCACACCGTCGGACTATCAGTTAATTTACTGGTGGGGAGAGGGTTATGTAGAGGGTTGGGTACCGAAACTCGGTGCCAATAGGGAACCGGTGCCGACGTAAACGGTAGTAACGAGACCGAATAAGAACGAAAGTTTCGGTGCCTCATTTCGGTGCCTGACTTTACACTACACTTGACAGCATGTAACGTTAGCCTACCTTTAGCTAGCAGCTGGATTAATCACGGTTAAAATGCTGACAGCTAACGTTAAACAGTGTAAAGTGTGACTGTATTTCACTGTGGAGGACTTCTACAGCGGGATGTAACCGTCTGCTCTGCAGCCTTGTGATTTTCTTTGTGTCAACCCTATCAACTACCAGTTATGTCTCTGCAATCATACAGTATGATCGGGCTGCGTTGCTCGGCATTAAGGCACATATGCAGGACTTTTGTATTACCCGGGACCGATTTTCTGAGTTTTTCCCTCCAAAACTGGAGTGCCACGTGTCATCGCCGGAATACCTGTTGCTTACCTGGGAGTGAGCGGTGCCTGAGGCCGGTTCCGGTCTGCGAGTCAGATCGGGACGCGGTCTGTGCGTCATCGCCTGTGTGGAGCATCTCCGACTGGATCGTCCCAACCCGGCCTGCTCGCTATCGTGCGCCCCGCCAGCGTGTCCTGTGCCCGGTTACCTGTCGGACGGATCATGCCATCCAGCATGTCCCAGGCGAGCCCTTGTCACACACGCGCTCTACCAGGATTGCACTTCTAAATGCGCGCTCCATTGCTAGTAAGGCTTTTACCCTGAACAACCATTTCACTAAGGAGAACTTGGATTTTCTGTTCATTACCGAGACGTGGCAGCGGGAGAACGAGCACTTTCACCTTAAAGAACTATGCCCCCCGGACTGCTCCGTGTTTGGGACTCCTCGGCTCGCGCGCTGTGGAGGCGGACTTGCGCTGGTTTTTCGGGATTCTTTCTGCTGCAGTTTGACGGACACCGCTTCATTCAACTCCTTCGAGCTGCAGATGTGTAAGGTTGGGAAAATACACCCCTTTTACTGTGTTTTAGTTTACCGACCTCCTGGTCCTGCACGTTCATTTCTTGACGAGTTCTCTGAGTTTTTAACGTCTATCATTAAACTAGATCGCGTTTTAGTCCTTGGGGATTTTAATTTGCATGTTGACGATCCCTCTTGTTCAACTGCAGCTGAACTATTGACTATTATGGATTCTTTTAACTTTGTACAGCATGTTTCTGGTCCCACGCATAAAAAAAGGCCACACGTTAGATTTGGTATTCTCTTGTGGCCTAAACATTGATAAACTGAGTGTTGAAGAATTTCAAATTAGTGACCACTGCTGTATTTCTTTTAATCTGTCGCTTACCATGATGCCTACTGTCTGTAATGTTGTAATACAAAAACGCATCATTAGTGAGACAACACCTAGTGAGTTCTCTGCCTCTTTTGACTCTCGCCCCTTTTTTGAATGAGATGATGTTGATTCACTTGTGCAAAGTTTCAACAACCACTGTCTGTCGGTTTTGGATATGGTAGCGCCTATTAGAAAGATCTCAGGGTCACAGAAAAAGGCCCTCCCATGGATAAATGATAACATTTGTAGTTTTAGGAGAAAATGTTGGAAGACAGAGCGTCTGTGGAAAGCCGCTAAATTAGAGGTACACAGACTCTATTTAAGAGACATGATGCTGGATCTGAATGAATTGATAAAGCAGGCTCGCTCAGCTTATTTTTCTACCTTGTGTCAGGAAATAAGAAGAATCCAAAAGTCTTGTTTGACACCATTGAAAATCTTACTGCACCTTCAGCTCCTCTTGTGCCTGTGTACACACATGAGGACTGTAACAATTTTTTGTCATTTTTTTTTTAACAAAGTACATGACATTAGGGCCAGTGTTTGTTCTACTGAGTTTTCACCGGTGTCGTCTTGGTCGTCCTTCACTCCTGTCAGCCTACAGGATGTGTAGACCATAACAGGAAGTATGAAACCGTCTTCGAGCCCCGCTGACATTGTCCCAACAACTTTATTGTTGAAAATGTTTGATATCGTCGGCCCCTGTGTGGAAAAAAATAATTAACGTGTCACTTAGATCTGGCTCAGTCCCCAGCTACTTCAAACACTCTGTGGTTAACCCGATCCTTAAAAAGCCCAATCTTGACCCTTCAGAACCTAATAACTACAGGCCCATATCTAAACTTCCATTTATCTCCAAAATTTTGGAAAAAGTAGTGGCATGCCAGCTAACCTCCTTTATGGAGCAGCACAACCTGTTTGATACTTTTCAGTCTGGTTTTCGAAAATTACACTCCACTGAAACAGCCCTTATCAAAGTCTCTAGTGATGTGATGATGGCATCAGACTCTGGCTGCTACACTGTACTGGTACTTCTTGATTTGACTTCTGCTTTTGAGACTGTGGATCACAGTATACTGATCAATCGGCTTCAAAATGAGATGGGACTCTCAGGATCGGTACTTCAGTGGTTCTCTTCCTATATTCATGACAGAACCTTTAATGTTGCTGTAAACAATGTACAGTCTGATGTGTCCAATTTATCCTGCGGAGTGGCACAAGGGTCAGTTTTGGGTCCTATTTTGCTTTTACTGTACATTTTGCCACTTGGTCAAATTATTGGTTGTTTTAAGGATGTATCATATCATTTCTATGCCGACGATGTCCAGTTGTATTGTTCTTTTAATGATGCTGAGTTCCATCGTTTGTCTCTGTTCCTAGAGTGTGTGTCCTCCATCAAAGACTGGCTGGCCACTAACTACCTGCAGATAAATTCAAACAAGACTGGCAGACTCTGATGTCTCTTTTAAAAAGGATCTGAAAACATTTTTATTTAGGAAAGCTTTTGGTTGATGGGTTTTCACTAGTGTCACTTTAATTTTACATATGTATATACATTCTACATTGTTTGTTTTACCTCTTCTTTTGTACAGCACTTTGTGATTTTATCTGTGAAAAGCACTTTATAAATAAATTTTACTTACTTACTTACTTACTATATGTGTTTGTGTGTGTTTTTGTGTCTGTGTATATGTATATGTATGTGTGTGTTTCTCTGTGTGTGTGTGTGTGTGGGGGGGGTGCGCGTGTGTGGGTGTGGGTGTGCAACAACAGCGAAAACCCGTCTTTAGTATGCAGGAGCGGCTGAAGCTGTTTTCCTTTCTGTTTTGGAGTGTTTGGGGTAAAAAGGAAATGCTCGAGTACCATCACGCTTGAGTGGTATTTCCATGGCCGAGAGCTGATTTAATTCAGCCCCCTAAGCTTTTTAAAACCCAGTTCCCAATTAATTTTTAAATTACCGCGCCGGCTTGTTGACTAGCTCCTGACACTTGAGATATTATGTTAATTTGCACACCTCTTACTGAGTCGGCTCGCTGCCGCTGCTCAGGATGTGGAATCAGTGAAATGCCTCGTAGGCCTCATGGCTGCAGAGACAAACACGCTGCAGCTCACAGCGGAGAGCCAATCTGACTGCAGATCACTCACATTAACACACACACACACACACACACACACACACACACACACATCCATACACACACACACACACACACAGACACACATACAGACACACACACAGACAAACACACACAAAAAACACACTCACAAACACACGTACATATCACACGTACACACACTCATACACAGAAACACATATACACACACAGACACACACATACAGACACACATACATACATACACAATCTTAAAGACACACACACATGCGCACACACACACAAACACATACACACTCATGCATACCCGCGTCCACAGGTGCTCACACAGCAAACAGACAGACACACACACACACACACACACACACACACACACACCCCCATGCACAGATACACACACACACACAGACCAGGCAGAGGTGAGGGAGAGCAGTAGACGTGGAACGTCCACATGTTCCACCAAAACAAGTTCCTTCCTGAGACAGAGATTTAGCAGAGGCACCGTGACTCCGTCCGGAGCTTAGCCCCGCCCACAATGATTGTGATTGGTTTAAAGAAATGCCAATAAACCAGAGCACGTTATTCTCTCATCCAGGAATGCAGTGTGGACTAGCCAGACCTTCCTCTGCAGCGCTGTGGAGGAAGGTCTGGCAGTGCGAGACTAATTCTCATATAAACAGATTGTATATATGCTGATCTCAGCCTTTCCTCTTTCTCCTTTTCCACAGAGTTGACAGGAACAGGAGCAGAGATAAAGGCCTCCCCTGACAGCGGCTCCTCCTACTTTCCCACCGTACGCCCCCCCGCCCCCCCGAACCCGCCCGCCGCCCTCTCGCAGCCTCCCAGGGCTCTCCGAAAACGTTCCTCGCCGGGTTCTCCAGAAAGGGTTCTCTGTGGCGTTCTGGGAAGCTCCATACGCCCCGGGGCCTCGGACCTTCATGCGTCTCCCAGCAGCGTCGTCCACCCACACCTCCACCCACCACCACACCTCCACCACCACCACCACCATGAGCTGTGAGCAGGAGTTTGGAGACGGAGCCATGGGAGTGACGCTCACGCTGCGCCTCCTCATGCACGGGAAGGTGAGCTCAGGCCGAGTATTGTGTGTGTGTGTGTGTGTGTGTGTGTGTGTGTGTGTGTGTGTGTGTGTGTGTGTGTTTCAAAGCCTGATATATTCGCTGGGCCTCAGAGATCTTTTTTTTTTTTGTGGTTAAAATCGAGGGATGTCACAAATTTGGTTGCCCCCCAACTCAGAAACATCGATTCATTCCCCCATTTCAAATTGCAACTCAAAACACATCTGTTTAAAACGGCCTGTTCCACTTGATGTCAATTGCTCTGCCTCTTTCTGTTGTTTCATTTTTATTTTTATTTTTTGCTGCTTTTAAATGTCTTATGTATCCCTGTACAGTGTCCTTTAGTGCTGAGAAAGGCGCTTTTAAATAAAATGTATTATTATTATTATTATTATTATTATTATTATTATTATTATTATTATTATTTTACACAGAGCAATCTCGGAAATGGAATGTCGTGGATCTAGACTAGTATCCGTGTATCTGTCCTCTGAGGATGACAACAGTAACATTTTGTCTTTTGTGTTTTCTCCACAGGAGGTAGGAAGCATTATCGGCAAGGTGAGCTGGATTTTTACCTTTTCCTTCTTACAAGTGGAAACACACCGGGCACGTTTTCATTTCGCCGCCCGTTTTATCCAATCTTCGGCCACACCGCGCGCTGCAGCGATAGTTTCGGCGTCTCCTCTGTTTCTTGCGCGAGGTACGGGCGAATGTGTCGAGCCAGGCAGGCAATCGCGTACAGGAAGACCACAGTGCAGCCGGATGTTTTACCAAAATAAAACGCATTTCAAAATAAAACACCCAGGTTCATGGTGATTTGGGCTGTCTTGACTTCTCACAGCGCGATCAGGCTCACGGAGAGAGAGAGACACACACACACACACACACACACACACACACACACAGCCACAAATAAGCGCCAATTCCCACAGTTTTCTCCACTCATCCTGTCTCTTTCAATCAGAGAGAGAGAGAGAGAGAGAAGGATTGCTTTGTGACCGGCATGTAGAAATACGCCTTCTATATGAATGTCCAGGCGCCCGATCAGGCACGTATCTACACCCCGCGGGCTATACACGACAGTTACGGGCACGGTGTGTTTTGGCTGTTACACTGCAGAGATATTAGAACACATTAAAGCCCAAAGTGCAAATTATGGAGTCTATGTAATAGTCATTCGGTATCATGTCTGAGTAGATAACATGGAATCATTTCACTCTCATATGAGAAATCCCTCCCCATCTTTAGTGTACGGTTGGCTGAAATTGGCACACCGCTCAAGATAGCGTTCGCTGTAATCCCCGCTGCAACTGAAATAAAGTTGCCGTGAATTATGAATTAATAGTGTGTAAAATCTCCAGCCGGGCCGTGTCATTCCAATCTGTACTTAGTGAAAAGGAGGCGCTCGCCCCAAGGACGCCAGTCAATTTTAGCGTGGACGTGTTAAATAAAGCCCCCGCAGGATTAATCACGGCCTAGTGAAGTGTCATAATGACCGTTGCCCTGGCAGCACATTCGCTAACCCACGATTGGGGCTGATTTCCCTCCACGTATATTTAGATTCCCGCCCTCCCCCCTTCACTTCCAGTGTGTGGCCTGTTGGCCGGCAGACTCTGACATGAAGACGGCAGGAAAATGACACGACTGTTCCACTTCCTGTTGAGCCGTGTCAGTCTGCGGTCGCCCCGCAGGAGCTGCTCTCAAACGAGGCTGGCGAGGCCGCCGCTCACCAAAGCCGTCCTCAGCGGGGGAAGCAGTATTCAGATCCTTTACTACAGTAAAAGTACTGACACCACACTGTAAAAATACTCTCGTTACCAGCTAAAGTCCTGCATTGAAAATGTTCCTTCAGTAAAAGTGTGTAAGTATCATCAGGAAAATTTAGTTTTAAAGTATTAAAAGTAAAGAAGAATCCTCCCATTTTAGAAAGTGTCGACAGAAATGCGACAAAAGTCGGAAAAAAACAACAAAAATTACCAAATAAAACGACAAAAGTGTCAAAAATGTGGTTAGAAAAAGTTAAAAGCTTATGTTTGAGCCATGCATACTACTCAATACATGTCCTGCGTTCATCCAGAAATCACAAGTCATGTTAATGTCCCCCCCCCGACTTAGTCTTCTGACCATTTGTATAGCAAACCTGACCCTTAGTTACTGCGGCAGGTTTTGTCCCCCCAGACTACTGTAGCTCCAGTCTTGAATCTAAACTCAGCTCTCATCGTGTAAACCATGTGGATTCAGTGGCTTTATTCTGCAGTGCAACTCATTCCGCTGTGTGTCTCTCGTCTCTCCACAGAAAGGAGAAACGGTGAAGAGAATACGAGAAGAGGTAAG
Source organism: Perca flavescens (assembly GCF_004354835.1). Taxonomy (NCBI): domain Eukaryota; kingdom Metazoa; phylum Chordata; class Actinopteri; order Perciformes; family Percidae; genus Perca; species Perca flavescens. The sequence goes on from NC_041334.1 coordinate 2,057,028, forward strand.
ACACTGACCCCCGTCTGCCCCCCCCCATCCTGCAGATTCTTTTTCTCTGTCTCCTGCTCCTTCTCCTTCTCCCGTCTCCTATTAATCCACGACAAACCCTTCAAATGAAGCTCACATTAGCATCCTGCTAATTACAGCATCATCAGAAAGCATTGCAACGCGGCAAGGGTATAGCAGGGTGTAGCAGGGCGTAGAGCAGGGTGTAGCAGGGTGTAGACCAGGGCGTAGAGCAGGGCGAAACATGCAATGTTCTTCAGGTAAAATAAATGATTACTTTCATAGAATGTTGGTTATTTTATTCAATTTTATGGCATTTAAAGGTGCCCTGCCACACGTATTTCATGACTTTGTGGTGATGTCTGAAGTTCTACCATGGACTCTGTAACCTTGGTTACCTTGTTTCAAGCCATTCTAGCGTGGTATAGAAAGTCTGCAGGAAGACTCAGCTCGATTTGTGCCAGTTCTCATTAATATTCAATAAGCTAAGCTGTTTGAATCTGATAGGCTAACAGCTAGCCAATGAGAGCCTGGCTATCAGCATCCATCAAAAAAAAAGTGGTTTATTGGCCATGAATTAAAAAAAAGCGTTCAAAAAAACCTAACAAAAATGTCGGGAAAAGCGCCAGAAGTTGATGGTTGATGGGAAGTCAACACAAGGTTTAAAGCAGGTAATGTGCACTACAGACCAACTAGATTATCTGGCGAGTCCAAGTAGAAAATACCAAGTCCAAAAGTCCAAGACAGTAGTCCAACTATCTGGAGTCCGGTTCTACAGCACTGCACAATAGTAGCAGTAAAGTCAGCTGTATTATATATTGATATGTTTTATATTTCTGCTCTAACTCGGCTCTACATGCTGTGAAAAGGTGTTGTCAGAAGAGTCGACGCGTGTCCCTTTTGCATGTAGATTCCCGTCATGTCTGCTTGCTCTTAGAATGCCGGTAAATATGTGAAGGTGTGTTTTTGTGTTTTCTGGCCGCCTGCTGTGATGTTAGCCACGGTAAGGTTTCTGTCTTCAGCCGTCTCTGCTGTCAGCTCAACTGTCAAACAGTTTCTACGGCTCGGAGCTGCGAGCTGAGCCTCCCTGTGGAATATACATGTCCTCTCTCCGCGTCCCGTCTCTTCAAGGAAACCCAGATGCAAAAACAGACAGAGAGAGAGAGAGAGAGACAGAAGTGAGGGAGACAAAAAGTGAGACTGTTTTCTGATGTTTTTTGAGTGTCTCTCGCAATATGCCGCAGCCTTTTGCGACGTGTTTATTGCGCCAGCTGACACCATCATGACGATTGAAAAGAAAAGACATATTGTGCAGCCCTAACGCTGCAGTGTTTCATCGTTGTAGGGCTGCAACTACACAATTTACTTTTTGTGTAGTTTTCTGTCAAATGTCAGAAAATGGTGACATAAAAACGGACTAATGATTAAGCCGATGGATCCATTACATACTACATACTACTCTCTACTGTTGTCGCTCTACATACTACTCTCTACTGTTGTCTCTCTACATACTACTCTCTACTGTTGTCTCTCTACATACTACTCTCTACTGTTGTCTCTCTACATACTACTCTCTACTGTTGTCTCTCTACATACTACTCTCTACTGTTGTCTCTCTACATAATACTCTCTACTGTTGTCTCTCTACATACTACTCTCTACTGCTGTCTCTCTACATACTACTCTCTACTGTTGTCTCTACATGTTGCATGTAAAAGCGCCCTAAAACCTTACCAATATGTATTCCAAATTGCATAATACAATATTGGCACTTTTTTTGTTTGTCTTTGTGTGAAAAGCACACTTGTCAGCTCTCCGCTGGATGTTGTACTCTCATTCTGGAGACCGACCCGTTCGCCTAAACTCGGCTTGAACCACGTTCCAAGTTAACTTCAAATTCCCCCGAGGCACGAACGAAACCGCCACTCTCTCTTTCCCTCCCCCTCCCTCCCTCTTCTCTCCCTCTTCTCTCTCTGGAGCGTTGACTCATGTGCAGTCATCTTCAAACCAGTTCTCTGAGGACACACTTTCTAAAATAATTCCTCCCTCCAGAATGTATTTGTGGCTTATTACTTAACATTTTTGCAGGCGAGCGGGGAACTAAATGGAGTACATTTTAGGCTCATTAAAACACACCGGAGTATTGTTTTTCCTGTTGAAACGCACCGGCAGGAGTTCTCTGAGCTGTGAGCCCCATTCCAGTTAAAAAAAAATCTGAATTTAATCTCTTCTCACATATTTTGCAGCTTTGTGCTGCCGCAGCGGCGACACCAAGGCTTTTATTTGGCCCGGCCGATGTTGCAGAGACTCAGGAGAGCTTTTGTAAAAATACCAACGAGGATTTGGTGACATACTGTAGCAGCTCGTCCTTGTTCCTCCGCTGTAATACGAAGAAGCCAGTTCAACGGCTTTACTTTTCATCTTTCATTTCATCTATTTTCATTGTACAAATGGAACAAACGTTCCTGAAGATGACCTCTATTTACCTACAGGATTTTTCTTGAATTTAAAGGGTTAGTTCCCATGTATAGAGGGAAGTGTACTTTACTACTACTAAAGAGTGCCACTTTGGAAGATAAACCAAACTCTTGATTTGCAACACGGTCTCACGGCACTTGGAGAAATGGTCACGTTATTTTTAATCTATTGATTCGTGTACACTGACACATTAATCTAGTTTTTTTTTCCATGGTGCTCAGAATGTAATGGGAAGCATCTTTACCGAGGTTGGGTTTAGGAAAAGAACAACGCGGAAAGGAAAGGTCACACGCGGGACGCGATCCTGTGTTACTTGACCCATTCACCCCCCCACCACCCTCCCTGCGGCATTTCATACTACTTGCCTCCGTAGTCGTGTGCTGTGAACACGAAAGATGCTTCCCATTGAAATACATTAGTTTAAAAACATGCTGACCACCAGGAAATAAACGACATAAACGTGTCGATTAAATAACGTGACCATTTCACCAACTGCCGTGAGACTGGGTTGTGATTTGACAATAACAGCAACTAGAGACTGTTCAATCATCATATGAGGCATATTAGTGTTGTTTCACCTGGTCCAGTAGAAAAAACAACAGTTTTTTTTAATGGACCCTAAAATGGTAAAATAAATGCATTCCTGCTCTCACGCACACTCAGCTGATTCTTTTCTCCGTCCCTCTCTGACGTTCTTTCTTTCTTCCTGTGTGTTTGGACAAGGACAATGTTGGCTTTACATTAACTCTCCGCGGGGAAACCGACATCTCCTATCTGCTCTCTTTAAACATACACACCAACTCTCTCTGGTATTCCCGTCAGGTGTCGCATATATTACCGAGCTGTCTGTGCTCTGTCCTCAGAGGGATGAACACACAACAGTTGAAGTTCTAGATCCTCATGTTTGAAGTATTCGTAGAGGGCTGCAGAAACAGAACTGATTTGCAAACGGAGGGTTGTGCCAGAAAGGGAAAGAGGAATTACTCAAGCAAACAAACTTCAGAGCTACAAGTTCTCTGATTCCAGCTTCTTACATGTGAATATTTTCCTAGTTTCTTTCACTGCTCTGGGACAGTAAACTGAATATCAAGCACAAACCATCTTTCTTTCTAATCTCATCGGAAGTTCTCCAGGCCCCTGGGTGTGGCGCTAAGTGGAACAGCTTGATTTTCGACCCCACTGAGAGTGAGAGGAACGGTGAATAAGACAAAGTCCCAATAAGTCAGCGTGTTCCTTTAAAGTTCCGTCGATTTACATTCGTCCCCCATTCTGATGTTTGGTGTGAACAGCAGCTGAAACTCTTTCTTTCTTTGCGGGCGTGCAGACGTACCTAATCAAGTGGCTACTGGGTGTACAACCTTTCAATATTAAACTACTGAAACACCGCAAGCTAACTGGAACCTCCTAAAACGAACCGAGGTGTCACCCCTACGGAGAGATTTGGGGGTGGGGGGGAGACGGAGATAGAGAGGAGGCAAAGAAAACAGATTGTCTTAGCCGAGGCATTTCTGTCTGACGGCGTAACTCACAGAGCGGGAGGCATGAATATTTAAACGGTTATTTGCCTCTCAAGGACACGGCACAACACTGGATGTACTATACAATCAGACTGGATGTGGGAGCTCCGTCTTTTCTCTCATTTCTCTCTTCTTTATTCCCCAACCTGCGCTCCCTCGCTCACTGGGTATGCAAACTGGCAGATCAAACACACACACACACACACACACACACACACACACACACACACACACACACACACAGACGTTCACTTTCCCTAATGAACTGCCTATAGAATCCAGTGTGTCAAGGCTATATTTTTGCACGATGCAAATGTTTTTGACAGACACACACACACACACACACACACACACACACACGGAGAGGACACTGCATGCCAGAAGTCACTTTTCATCGAGTCAATAAAAGCATTGAAGTCAGGTTGTAGCTCTTCATAACGGCTTTACACACACAAACACACAGATATCTAGACCTACAGGGTGTCTTTCTCTCTCTCTCTCTCTCTCTCACTCACTCACTCACTCACTCACTCACACACACACACACACACACACACACACACACACACACACACACACACATGCACCGTGGCAGCATGACTTCCTAATAAAGCAGAACAGAGCAGAGTAATCCAGTTAAGTGACATGGCTGTCCATCCTTCCTCCGCTCTAAATGAAGAGTAATGGAGACAACAGACCAGACGCTGCAACAGTAAGACAGTACACTGCTGCACATCTCACTCATTAGGCTGGGAGAAACAAGAGAGAGGGGGTGAGGGGGGGGATAGACAGATGGGGGGAGAAAAGACTTGGAGTACAACAACAAGGAACAGCCCGTTTCTTACCGATGGGAGCAAGGTAGCCGGCAGCTGTGAACGGGGCTGTAATGTAACCCTATAGGACAGATATTCAGCATCAGTCAGCACCAAGGTTATTATCGTTAACAAAAACGAACAAAATAACGAAAACTAGGTGTGAAAAAACATTGTCGTTAACTGAAATAAAAATAAAAACGAGGCATTACAAAAAAACGATAACTAAACTAAAACTGTAATGCCTGTTTGCAAAACTACCCAAAATGAAATAAAATCACCGAGTAAATGTCCTTAGTTTTCGTCTTTGTCAATGTGGCAGCATGGTGGCCCAGTGGTTAGCACTGTGGCCTCACAGCAAGAAGGTTCTGTGTTCCAATCCAGGTGGTTCTGGGGCCTTTCTGTGTGGAGTTTGCATGTTCTCCCCATGTTTGCGTGGGTTTCCTCCAGGTGCTCTGGTTTCCCCCACTATCAAAAACATGGACAAGGTTCTCCAGGCAGTGCCCTTGACCAAAGCACTGGCTCAGATCTGGAGTTGGTCCCCGGGCGCTGTGATTGGCTGCCCACTGCTCCCTTGGGGGATGGGTTAAATGCAGAGAATGAATTTCGCTACATGTACATGTATGTGACAAATAAAGTACCTTTACCTTTACTTTTCACAGAGAATATAACGTTATATCTTTCAGAGTTGACATTTCCGAACATAGACCTGTTTACTTCAGTCTATGCCTTAGACATGTATAGTTTCCGACTGGGAACCCAGAAATACCAACATTCCACGTCAAATTGAACACAACATAGTCCATGCCCCTCGTATGGCATCACAGCAGTACCAAAAGTCGGAAGAAAGCGGCCGAGTCCTATTTGATTATGACTGATGTGTGTCAGATAAAAGCAAGCGCCTCGCAGTGGAAGGTGGTAAAATATGTGGACTATTAAGGGAAAAATTCTCCGAATTTGAAAGTACATTTGAGAAGCGCGCACAAGGAGGCTAACCTAGCTTACCTTAACAAGCAGTGACAGGGCAAGGAGAACGCAAAGCCCCTTCCCCCAAAACAGAAGCTAATATAACCCGGTACAGGGCATGGATGTATGGGGCCAGGGCCAGGCAGCATGACGGAGACAACCGCAGGACAGAGAACACTACAGGAGGGCTTTCACCGGCAACCCGATAGCTGCTGGTTAGTAAATACTTAGGAACACTAAAAGTGTGAGGAAGCGTGGGTTAATATGTGTATTGATACTGGGATGTCTACACAACGGTGGGAGTCGATTGACTCCAAAAAGTTCATCACTTTACTCGAACCAAAGTTCAAACACCTGTTGATGTCTTCCTTAGTCTGTTGGCTATTTAGGTTTTTTCCTGGAACAGTTACTAACAGATTTTGCTCTTACTGCTGCGTCTTGTGTAGACTGTTTACATACAGTATCTCACAAAAGTGAGTACGCCCCTCACATTTTAGTAAATATTTCATTATATCTTTTAATGGGACAACACTGAAGAAATTACACTTTGCTACAATAAAGTATTATGTTTACAGCTTGTATAACAGTGTAAATGTGCTGTCTCCTCAAAATAACTCAACACACAGCCATTAATGTCCAAACCGCTGACAACTAAAGTCAGTCCACCCCTATGTTAAATTCCCATAGAGGCAGGCAGATGGTTATGTTTAAAGGCCAGTTATTCCATGGATCAAGGGTACTATGCATCCTGATAAAGTTCCCTTGGCCTTTGGAATTAAAATAGCCCCCCCACATCATCACATACCCTTCACCATACCCCCCACATCATCACATACCCTTCACCATACCCCCACATCATCACATACCCTTTACCATACCTAGAGAGTGGCATGGGGTACTTTCCATAAAATCATCTCTCAATGCAAATCAAACTAGCTATTAGGCTAACTGACATAAAACCATGTTAATCTCTAGGTATGGTGAAGGGTATGTGATGATGGGGGGGTATTTTACTTTTTTTCTGATCTTTTTGAATCTTGCTCCCAACAAAGAACCCATATTACAAAAAAAGACTAAAACTAAGCAATTTCAAAAAATAAAAACTAAACTAAACTAGCAAATCTGCTTTAAAAACTAAACTAAACTGAATTTGAAAACAAAAATAAAAAAAATAAAAACTAATGAAAAATGCAAAACTATAATAACCTTGGTCAGCATCTACTTAAAGTTCTGTTTTTGCTGCTGACAGACTCAGATTAATATTCCAAGTGTCTGACAACATTATGGGATGGATCCCTACAGAGATAGCGTTTTGTTAAAACCTTTAAAATCCTTTCTGTTTAACCAGAAACAGCTCTGAAGTCTCTAGCTCTAAACTCACCAGACTCCATTTAAAAAAAACACTACTTTTAGCGTGTATAGAGCCAACAAATATATAGTGAATAAAATTATTATATATATATATATATATATATATATATATATATATATATATATATATATATATATAATTCGAACTCCGCTACCGAAAAGGCGAACACGCTATATAGGGAACTATTTCTGTTATAGGGAACGGTTTCCAACACAGCTAATGTTAGTGTTTCAGCCCTTCGTTTTATTGTGGCGCCAGTTGTTTTCCCTCTGGTGGGCGTGGCTTTCAGTACAACACGATGCGCTCTGTTTCTAAAAGGCAAACCTAGGCTGTGTCTCATTCCTCATACTTCTGTCAGTTCACTGCTAATGGTCACTGACCACTTCCTGCCGTAGTGCCCACTTTGGATGGTTAGTATTGTCCCAAAAGGAACACTTCTGTTAAAACACTTACCGGAAATGACGAGCGGGATAAGCGTGACGAACACGATTTTCCTGTATGCAAATGAAGAGTGGCAAAATCTGACGAAAAGTCTTTCAAACTGACCTTTGTTGATCTGAAATGAAGACAGATTCAGCAACTCCACGGCCTATTTCTCTCTTCAAATGTTTTCAGAAAACACGTTTCGGTGAACTATTTTCGTAAAATATGATATCGTGTTCCGAACGAAGCCGCTGTTATGGTCAGTTTTGAAATTCTCGAGCAGCCAGACCCACGTGACGCATTCGTCCAATCAGCTGCCGGTCAAGGGCTCCCTTCCGCTTTGTAGTCAAGGCGGCGCCCTTTTTGTTGCGAGTAGGGTCCATCGTCCCACACTGGACTTTTTGAATGTTTTTAGGGGGCCATCCGGGTGCACTTTCAGAGTTTTTGCGTTATCTCCACTATATACTTAAAACTAAGTGTTTGAAGTGTGCAAGTTGGCGCTTTGAGACACAGCCCTGAACATGAGAAAGGAAACCAAGAACATAGAGTAGGAGTAGGTGGAGGGAGACAGGAAGCAAGAGGAAGGATGAAGGGAAGGATAGAGGGAGGAGAAAAGGCGGGACGGTTGGAGAGGGTAATTGATACCATAGGGGTTCAGTGGGAGGATCACAGGAAGGACAGGGGGTTATGGGAAATGATAGATAGGAGGGATTGTGAGACAGTGAGACGGAGGAGTTGACGTATTGATGCATTAATGATAATGAGACTGATTAGAAAGGATAAAAGGCAGGGAGGTAGAGAGGAATGAGCGAGCGAGCGAGTGGTTGAGGGATGGATAATGAGGGGGATGAAACTAGAGAATAAGGGAACGTGTTAGGGGGAAGGAAGGAAAGATGGATGGAAGGGCATAAGTGTGGTTAGAAGAAAGGATGAAAAGGGAAGCATGAAAGAGAAGGATAGATAGATAGATAGATAGATAGATAGATGGTTAAAGACAAAAATAAACAGATTGAGGAGGAGAGGGAGACGGCAGCTAATGCATTTTTATTGAGGTAATAGATGTTGAGAGAGCAGGAGAGAATTATTCCATCATTGTTTTATTACCACACACACACACACACACACACACACACACACACACACACACACACACTTACAGAGAGAGCATATTCTCTCTATTTCCATAACAATGAGCGGAGTCTGCAGCGTTTCTATATAGGTGATATGAGGGACAGCACGGGGGGGGTCTCACTAATACACACTCCCAAAATGAAATACAAACACACACACACACACACACACACACACACACAGTCACTCCCACACAACTTTAACCAGCACCCACCAGGTGTGTTAAGAAGAAACAAACTCGTATACGGTGCATGGATACACTCATAAAACACTATGCGTGCACACACACACCACAGAGAGCAGGTTTCAAAATGTCAAAATTTCCATTCTGAGCAGATGTTCCACATTTAAAGGGCCACGCCGCGTTGTTCCATAACATTTTGGGGACTTGAGAGATCCAGATTTGAACCAGGGAATCGCATGTAGAACACAACAGGAGATCACACACAAATCACCAAATCCAAGTTTGGTTTAGGCGAGGCGGGGGGGCCTGGATAGAGTGTGCAGGACGTGATGCGTATTACACCACGGTCTCTCTCCCAAAGTCCCGAAAAACAACTTTAACCGCCCAGAAGTGGATATAAACCATCCCAAAATTAATCTTTATTATATCCAACAAAGCTAAACAGAAGCAGCGGAGAGAGCCTGACTTTTAATATGGTTTCATTTAATATAGTTTATATACAGTACACGCACTCAGGCTGACATCCCACACATGCACACTAAGGGCCCTATTTTAATGATCTAAGCACACGGCGTGAAGCGCCTGACGCGTTTAGGGCGTGTCCAAATCCACTCTTGTTAGTTTGAGGGTGGTAAAAAGTGTCTGTGTACCGGGCGCCTGGTTCTAAAGGGTTGTACTTAGTGTCTTCATTAATCAGAGGTGTGTTTTAGGCGTAACATGCAATCAACCAATCAGAGATCCTCTCCCATTCCCTTTAAAAGCCAGGCGTGTTTGGACCTTGGAGCATTGCTGTTATGACGGAGGATTTACACCGTAATATTTTTATATGTAATCTTCTGCATGTGTGTGTGCTGCTGTGCATCCCTGTGTGTGTAACAAGCATAGTGTGTGTGTGCTGTGCACGAGCCTAGGAGCATTTTACTAATGCTCTGTTAAAATAACAATGAAATGCTGCGTTATTGACTTTAGACCAGGTTTTTGTTGGCCAATGGCGTCACCACTTCCCACTGCCTCAAGATAGCATTACACCCAGAATGCACCTGAACACACCAGCACAAGACCAGCACGCCCAGAAGGCACCTGAACACACCTCCCTGTAAGACCAGCACGCCCAGAAGGCACCTGAACACACCTCCCTGTAAGACCAGCACGCCCAGAAGGCACCTGAACACACCTCCCTGTAAGACCAGCACGCCCAGAAGGCACCTGAACACACCTCCCCTGTAAGACCAGCACGCCCAGAAGGCACCTGAACACACCTCCCTGTAACACCAGCACGCCCAGAAGGCACCTGAACACACCTCCCTGTAAGACCAGTACGCCCAGAATGCACCTGAACACACCTCCCTGTAAGACCAGCACGCCCAGAATGCACCTGAACACACCTCCCTGTAAGACCAGCACGCCCATGGGCCACAGATGGGCGCAGGTGCATTTGCTTGGGCAGACCGTCACTAACTGTACTTCAACACTAAATCAAATAAAATCACATTGAACACACATACCTACACAGCAGCTGTACACACATCAAACACCAATGGACACTTTAGGCAAACAGACAAAATAAAACACACACAAAGATGCACCCAACTAAAAACTCAAACTAGCACTTAAAGCAACACTAATGCTACATGAGATGGTCCACACTTCCTGTCTCCTAAATTGGTGTGGCCTCATTTGAAAGTGTAGTGAACAGTGCAGCCACTCATACCTGTACCTAAATATACACAGGCAGACATGAAGAAGACGTAAAGGCCTACATCAAACGCTAATGGTGTCCATAAATGCAAACTGACAAAAAAACAGACGCACAAAGATGCACCCTTTAGTATCGAACGTGTGTCCTGTGCATCCTTCCTGTTCTCTTCACAGTGTGTGTTCAGTGATAGAGAGATCAGCTGTGAGTGAAACAGACAAGACTGATTGCTGCGAGACAGTGATTCACGCACGCACGCACACACACACACACACACACACACACACACACACACACACACACACACACACACACACACACACACACACACACACGGTGGGCACTCTGTCTCTATGGTTTGGAGGACTTTATTTTGGCTTATAAAGCAAGTCAAAAGTGGAGTGCAATGTCAACTGAGGCTCTATCTCCACCACTACGTTTTGGTTTAAAAAAGAATATCTTCTGCTACGTTCCCCCCTCTCATTCCCCCTGCTCTGGCGTTCCCCCCTCTCATTCCCCTTGCTCTGGCATTTCCCCCCTCTCATTTCCCCTGCTATGGTGTTCCCCCCTCTCATTCCCCCTGCTCTGGTGTTTCCCCCTTTCATTCCCCCTGCTCTGGTGTTTCCCCTCTCATTCCCCCTGCTCTGGTGTTTCCCCCCTCTCATTCCCCCTGCTCTGGTGTTTCCCCTCTCATTCCCCCTGCTCTATTGCCCCTGCTCTGGTGTTTCCCCCTCTCATTCCCCCTGCTCTGGCGTTTCCCCCTCTTATTGCCCCTGCTCTGGCGTTTCCCCCTCTCATTCCCCCTGCTCTGGCATTCCTCCCTCTCATTCCCCCTGCTCTGGTGTGGTGCTTTTGGCTGAAAACCCAAACGTAAGCGGTGGAGATGAATGAGAACAGAGCAGGATTGTTGTGCAGAAACATGTTTTATGAGGCCGTGAAAGTTTTCTTCCTCTAAAAAACCAAACCCAGTGGAGTCAGAGCTCCAGATTCTTCTGGTCCGTGTTTATCTAAACTTCTTCTAACTCTCACTTCAATTCCCTCCTGACGCCCATCCTCTCTTCTCATCCTCGTACGGTTATTACTGCACCTTCTCTTATATCTTCACCTTCTCTTCTTATCTCAAATATTTGTGCCGCCTTGTCTCTCTCTCTCCCCCCTCTCCTCCTGATCCCTTTCCTCGCTTTTCCATTCCTGCCCTTCCTCCTCTTCCTTTTAATAAATCTCTACCCGCACTCTTTCCTTTTCCTCTCCTCTCATTTCCTGCACTTAAATCCCATCGTTCCTCCATCCTCCAAATCATCTTAATCTTTGTCTCCCTAATCTCCCGCAATATTCTCGCCTATACCTTTTCTCAGGGCGGTGCAATTAATGCACATTGTAATTACGATTTTGGCTCGTGACGATCCCAAAAACACTGTAATCGAGAAAAACGTGCGTGCGTGCGTGTTTGTGTGTGTCAGGGCTGTAGTCAAGTCCATCTTTGTCGAGTCCAAGACCAGGTCGAGACCAAATGAGAAACCATCAATACCGAGACAGAAAAAAAAGAATCCTCTTCAAGACCACTCACTTACCTGTTCATAATGTATGTGATGTGAGAGACATTCAGGGTCCTATCTCGCACCCAGCGCAGTGCAGCACAAAGCCCGACGCAAGTGGCTTTGTTAGTTTAAGACCGACCCAGTTGTCAGTTTCCCGCCCAGTGCCCACACAGTTTAAATAGCAAACGCACCTGCGCCCATCTGTGGCCCATGGGCGTGCTGGTCTTACAGGGAGGTGTGTTCAGGTACATTCTGGGAATGCTGGTCTTACAGGGAGGTGTGTTCAGGTGCCTTCTGGGCGTGCTGGTCTTACAGGGAGGTGTGTTCAGGTGCCTTCTGGGCGTGCTGGTCTTACAGGGAGGTGTGTTCAGGTGCCTTCTGGGCGTGCTGGTCTTACAGGGAGGTGTGTTCAGGTGCCTTCTGGGCGTGCTGGTCTTACAGGGAGGTGTGTTCAGGTGCCTTCTGGGCGTGCTGGTCTTGTGCTGGTGTGTTCAGGTGCATTCTGGGTGTAATGCTATCTTGAGGCAGTGGGAAGTGGTGACGCCATTGGCCAACAA